>NC_089529.1:3845646-4448613 GCF_963924715.1 Thunnus thynnus
TTTGTTTAATCAAGCCGGCTCGTGATACCAGAAGTGAGGCATGCTCTTTCAAAATTAAAGCACATTATTACAGCAGATAAAATAAACAGAAACCACTGAAACGTGATCAGTGAAATCACCACATTAATAGTGGTTATTGCTATAAATTACGCGTGAAACTAAAACTAAAGGTCACTTACTGTTGCCATACCAGAATCATTGTGTTGGTCAACGCTTTAGCCAATAACCGGACATGTTTAGTGCAGCATTAGCTTCATGCTGGCTAGCTTGACAGTAGCTATCCTGCCGATAAGGAAGTTTATCTACACGTTTCTGGACCAAATCCCAACTTCTTTGACTTGGTGGTATGTTCACCATCTCATGAGCTATTCTGGGCATTATTTTATACCCCGAGAAGTGAGGTTACGTGAACTAAGTGGTTCATTAGCCTTTTCTGACTCTAACCTAGCGTTAGCTATCGTTGTCTTGCTGTAAAGAGAGCTAACGCTAACCTAATGTGTACTGTTGTGTAATATAACACTAAAGCCAGCCAACCGTGTGTATGTTTACCTGTGTGAGGGAAACAGAATAGCTCTAGTTTGTTAAATTCATTAGCGCAACCTATGTAAATGTGTTATTTGACTGTAAGTACGAGTGGGCTTTAGATTTAGCCAGCTAACCAGGCTATCGCGTGTGTAAAGTGACTGTAGCATCGCCCATTGTTCATTCACTGTTTCATAGCTAACACTGACAGTGTTAGCGTCACACTAAACCTGCACTATTTCCCTGTTTAAATATGCGAGAACACTTAGACCTGTGCATATAGTTATGATGCAGTTGAAATGTTGATAATGTGCACTTGTTACCTATTTACTTGATCAACTAACTAGACTGCACACACGACCAACGCTCAGCTGCTGAGCCTGAATGAGTGTATGTATCAATATTAATTACTTTAGCTTTCATTAAGTCAACTATTTGTGTGTATTGTTCTCAGTCTCAGTCTCTAACATCAATTGCAGTCAAGTCTATGAAACAATACACTGGTGACACATGAGCAGTTTTACCATTAACACTTGCTCTTTGAACTTTGTTGTTAATCAGATTTCTGACACAACACCTCCTGACAGCTGGAGAAGTTAAAACACAGCAGAGACTACAAAGCAGCTGGAGACCTATTGCACTGTGTGGAGGATGTCTTCACCAATATACTACAACCAAGACAGTGTTACACGCTTCAAAAAAAGAAAAGCTCGTTTCTCTTTCAGTGAAGTTCACATACTGTTGGATGAAGTGAGGAAACATCGTATGGTTGTTGTGGGTATGTGTCTTCAGGTACTTATCCCATTCAGAATGCTTTAATTCACTTTTTAATTGCAGAGATTGTGCTTTGAGGTTTTATTTCTGGTTTCCCAAAAAGTGATTGATCAACAACAAAATGGTTTAGGCAAACATTGGTATACTAGAGATTATAGTACATTTGGGAATAGTTATAATGTTGCACCATCAGTCTAGCACCATCACTGTCACAATGACATTTGACATTTTTCATTTTGTTTTTCTCCCAAAGGCAAATTCAACCGTGGTGTTCCAACAGATATGAAGAAGCGCACATGGGCAGAGATTACGGCACGTGTAAATGAGATTGGGGAATGCCAACGCGAGGTCATTGAAGTCATCAAGAAATGGTCTGACCTAAAATGTGACACTAAGCGGAAAGTGGCTGCCATGCGGTCAGGGACAGTGCCCAACAGGGGCCTCAACTCACGTCTTTCCAGAGACCTTAATCAGACAGAGAAAATAGTGCTCCAGATTCTGGAGATGGACGAGGAAGACCAGAGCACGGGTGACTTTGGCCCCCTGGGAGATGACGACGATGTACCAGAGGAGGAAGAGGAAATGGAAGAGGAGGATATGATGGGAATGCAGAATTCTCCCAACGGTGGGTTGGACATGACGTCTATGCCCCCGCCAAACTCCTACGCTGCGAGTGGACTTCCACAGTCAGGTAACAAAGAGGATCAGTCTCTTTCTAACTACAGTGGCTCTTGTCATGAGTGCTTAAAGGAATAGTTCAACCAAAAATGGACATTTTGTCAGTATAGTATCTCATTTCGGTCTCAACATCAGTGAAGTTGATGTCTTTTGGTATGTTATTTTGAACGATTCCATGTCACCTTCCTCTTAAAGTATTGTCTTTTGTGCTCACAAGATTTAAATGTATGCCCAGTGGGTGAGTCATTTTATAGTTTTAGATGAACTTATCATTTTAATAGCTCAATTAAGAAGTTCATTCAGAGAAATGCATAAAATTGTTTTACTTAAGTACTTTGATTGTTGCAGGAGACTCGTCACAACTGTCCTTCGATGTGCATTATGAAATACCGACCACAGAAGGTGAGTTGTCGAGATTTGGATACGAATGAAGAAAGACATGTTATAGCAATAAGAAAACACGGATGTACTTTTTTCTTTGACTCAAGATGCTGATGCTGCGTTTGCAGACTCAGATGATGACCAAAGGGAGGACGTGCCGCCTTCTACTCAGGCAGCAAAACCCACAGTGGATCACCAAGGAAACAACGGCATCCAGAAGCAAGGACAACCTCAGACGTCCTCTGGACCTTCAACCTCAACGGCCACACTTCCAATGCCAGGTCAGCCTTCACAAAACATGAGGGAAAACATGCTACATAACGCATCGCTGAGCCTTCAGGAGCAGCACGCCACCAACATCCTGCTGGAGACGGTTTCACGATCCCTGGAGCTTCTGTCTGAGTCGGTGCAGCAGCTGGCAGAGACTCAGCAGGAGTTTGTACGCGAGTCGTTGCAGCTCCAACGGGAGACGGTGCAGGTTCTCAGAGACTTCACAGGTGGGGCCATCGCGCTAATGCATGACAAACTAAATGGACGGCCAACATTATAGCGACAAGGTGTCAAACAGAGATGTTGTTAAGTTGTATCACTGACTTCATACATGGGCTTCAGGCGCAGGAACCTTTAAGTTCCTTTGGACTCCACTGCTGGTTACTGTACTTTTTGATAGTACTCAACAGATTTTCTGTGGTTATATTTTAAAACTGTATTCGTAGAGACATTGTATTGATGGAATTGCTGTCTGTGTGGTCAAATGAAAAAGGACTGAGAAAATAACTAATGTTAGCCATAAAGAAAGAACATGTGGAGGGGTTCTTCTCTTTTTTTTTTTTTTTTTTTTTTTTGCTACTGAAAGTGAGACTCCTACCACTTCCGCTGTAAAGCATTTTTATCAAGCATACACCACATATAAAGCCTTTACATTCTTTTAATGTTGAAAGAATGAGTCTTTCATTTTGGAAAGTCAGTCAAATCCATTTGTGTGTCTAAGTTGTAGCGTTCCCTTGCATCAGTGTCTGGAGATTATCACATGTACTGTAATGGTGAGTGGATTTCTGCACCTGACCATTATATGGTCTATATGTCTGAAAGCTAAACAAGGTGTGTTAGATACTTTGAAAATACCTGTAACTGAATAATTTGTGATTGTCTGATTTTGTTTTTTACATTATAAACATGAACACTTAAATATGACAATTTCAATAATTTCTTTTAAAAATGAAATAAACCCCTCGTATTAAGCAGAAGAAGTGTACAAATTGTTCTATTGGACATAATTCAGAATTTCAATTATCAGAAAGTGTAAATCAGGAACTGAACCTTTCTGTCTGGGGCTTTATTTGTTTATAGCCTATGTCTAAGTTTGTTTCCAAAAGAACTGCTGAGGCCTCATTTATAAGTGCTACAGTAAAATGTGAGCTAACCTGCATAATCATCCTCTACTGAGGTCCAAGAGGCAGACTTTCTGCCAGTTTTGCAGCTTTGCAGAAATTGCAGTAGGGGGCTCTCTGCGCAGTCTGTTTGAGAGGCCAGACTGCTGATGAGAAGCTGATACACAATATGCTGCAATTCCTAGAGCTTTAAGACTGCTAAAATATATGCAAAGAAACTCTGGGATTGTTCTCTTCCTTTCAGTTTTCCACAATATCAGTTCAGACAAGACAGACATTTGAGTATATAAATGGTCAAGCATTTATTTTACAGGCCTTAGAGGCAGCCTGAGGAATGCTTCCTGCTTTAACTTGTGCAAAGAACTTACCTAAGAACACACCTACATAGGATGTTTAGCATGTTTTTTTTTTAAATCTTTATTTTAATTTAACTTATTAAATAACTAGGTTAGTAGAAGAGAAAACCCTGTTAAATGGCACTTTGTACACTAACCTGAAGGCTAATAGTGACACTGATGAGATGTTTAAATGAACATTTGATAAAGCAGAAGACAAAAAGGTAAAAATCTAAGATGAACTCCAAAAGTTCTGACAGTCAATGACAATGTCAATTTGAAAAAGTATTGAAATTGGAGCAGTTTTTGTGTAGTTTGTGTAATTATTGGCCCAACACAACATTGTCAGCTTTACAGCTAAAACTATTGTTTATATTTTATGAACTTTCTTTTTTTGAGAGCTGCTTTTTGTTTATTACTCTCCTGTAAAGCTGAAAATGGTGAAACTCCTGGCCAGCTGTTGCTGTTTGCACAGTCCCTCCAGTCTAAGCCTCTGGAGCTTGTGTCTTGGTGTCCTCCCTCACTCGTCTCCTTCTTGCACTCCTCAGTTTTTGAGGATAACCTGCTCGAGGCAGATTTACAGCTGTGCCATACTCTTTTTTTCCCCCCATTTTCGTAATGACTGATTTAACTACAATCCAAGGGATGTTCAGTGACTTGCAAATTCATCCCCTGACTTGTGCTCTCTAATCACCTTTTCACCGAGTTGCAACAAACAATTTTGCAATGATACTGACTCACCAAAAGCCTGGCCCTCCAGATACAGATAAAAACAATTGAATCCCCTCGACTCCACACAGATGTTAAAAGCACTGTAAGTGTTGTGTAACATATTTCCTTGTAAATTATATCATACAAGATGTTGCAAGCGTTTGCGAGGCTGCTCCAGAAACTGCTGATACTTGATGCCTTGACTGAGAAGGACTTTGAGTGAATTTGCAACAAGGTGCATTTAGCAGCACATCGGAGCTGATAGTGATGTCTCACTGTTAAATCCCAACAATTCAACTGTGGACCATTGTTTTGTTTGGCATATTTTGCACTCCCCGTGGAAAAACAAGCCATGTCATCATCCTTACATCACATCATTAATGTTATTAATTCCACATGTGCTTTTCCTGCTTTAACAAGTCTAAATGTCAGCTGTGAAAAGAGTCTATATGGTTGAATGCATTTAACAGGGGAATTTACTCCAAATGCTTGTAATTTTTTTTTTACTAGTGGTATTAGAACTTCTTAAAAAAGAAAGATCTTGCATTCACAGTTCAAGATTGGTGGAATAATCAAAGATCAGAGCAAAGATACTCAGCTGCAGACAATGTAAGTAAAAACAACTACAAATTCATGCATCATGAAATGACAGTCAAGACAGACAGTGTATTCATTTATTGCTGTGAATTTTTTTTCCGTTATTGTGGAAGATGTTGCAGAAAATGCAATGAAAGAAATATGCAGAAGGTGAATTAGATTCATTACTTTGCTGTGACTCTGCGCAGTACTCTCATCTGGGCTGTTAAGAAATTAATACAACTAATACTAATAGTAATAATTCAGTTGCTTGCTGACGACAAAAATAACTAATGTTTCTGTCTTTTCATTGTTAAATGTTGTGCGGCTTTGCTGAATGTCACTCATCTGTCTCATTTATAGATAGAGTTTCCATCGTTTACCATGAATGTGCAGATAAGGATTTTAAGATGGGGGTTGCCTGATCTATAGAAATCCGTTCTTGTTTGAATACTCATGAAAAACACTGATGCAAGCGCACACACCCACACACACACATACATGCGTGCGTGCACAGAAAGAGGGAGAGTTAAGTCAAATTGCATTGTTCCCCTGCAGCCCCTTCTGCCTCAGTTGGTTAAACAGCTGCTGGGGCTGGCCTGGCGTGCCGCAGTGGGGTGGGGTGGGGGGGGAGGGAGGGCGGGATGCAGCAGGAGTTCAACAGTCTGCTGTGGCTTCCTCCATAGCTGGAAGGCAGGGGGCAGCATTAGTGTCTGGCTTGGGGGCTGGGGTCTGAATAGGCAGCTGTATTCACATTGTGAGCTGGTCTTTTACCTTTAGTTCTTTACGGAGCCCTTAAACCTGAGACTTAATCCTTTCTGAAAGGGCATTATTCACTTTGAGTGCTTTTTAACTGTATTCCACTCGATTCTAACTCTCCTCTCCTCTCTTTAGGATGAAATATGACTTTGTCTATTTTACTTAAAAATGGAGTATTTACACTAAACTTGCACATGAATAAATTCAACTGTTAAATGCCTTTGTAGGCTGCATTTCTCTGTACTATTTGTTGCATTATGTGGTTGAGTCTAATGCTACAAATAGTGATAATAATGACCAAACACTATAGCAGATGAAAAAAAAGTTTTTTCCAAAAAGGCCACTAAGCCAACATATCTTTCTCTAAACCCAGAGACATTTCTCACATTAGAAGAGAGTTGGTCGACATCTGGCAGAAAGACTCATGGATTTAGAAGGGCACAATGTAAAGGGGAAAAAAATCTATCCATCGATCTGTCCCTCTGCAAGTCTATATGTAAGTTTCCTCCCCCTTTCTATAGCCCCAGTTGACCCCTGTGGCCTTTCCTTTTCTTCAGTTTTCACCCCCACCTGTTCTCATTCCCTCGTTCCTCCCAACTCCCTCTTTCATCTCCCATCTGCCACTGAAGCTGCTGCTGGACAGTCTGGGCCGGGGAGGAAAGGTGGGACTGAAGGAAGGCAGATCTGTCTCTCAGCTTGGATTAAATAATGATCATGCCTCCTTTTGTGCCCCAACAAAAGAGTAATTATACATCTGCTGCGAAGCCAAACAGTTTTATCTGCCTCATCATATCTGTTGTTTTGGGAAGGATTTGTGTGATGTGGTCAGTGACTCATAGAGACTGATTTGTTCATTCCATATGTTAAGGCAACATTCAGAATGTGTCTTACAAAAACAACAACACACAGCCACAGCAGAGAAACTATTGACTCAAAAGTTTGTGTGATCCTAGGACAACTATAGTACAATTTTTACTCAATCTTTGAAGATGCATAAAGAAATTCCAGATGACACATCAAAATACAGTATGTAACATACATACTGTATTTTGTTGCTGCCTGTACTCAAGCTCTGTGCAACAAGAAAAAAAAAATCAGGTTCTTCTATATGATAAGGAAATTCTACAATACTAGAAACAGGATAATTAAGCCAAGCACAGGACAGGTTTACCACAGGGGATGATCATGGTTTCAACAGAAGAGAGAACACTTGACAGCAACAGAGGATCGAGAAACACCTGAACCAAACCACATTATCAACTATGCAACACCCTATGTTATCAAATTATAGATGTTGTTATGGACAATGTTTTTTTTTTTTGTTTTTTTTTACACTACTTTAATTTGGCAGACGCTTACAGTAAGTGGATTCAAACTCAAGAGGACGTAGAGCCAGATGTCACCAAGAATTGGAAGCGCAACAACTTGTGTTAAAGAACTACATCGCAAGGGCTTTTTTTTAAAGAAGTGAGATGTGATAATCTGAAAAGATGAGTTTTAGTCTGTGGTGAAAGATGAGCAGTGCAGTACTCTGCTTTCCTAAATGAATCAGGGGGCCTTGACTGAGATGAGCAACCACTCTGGCTAACGCAGTGCCTTGCCGGATGGTGTTGCGTTTCAGCAAAAATTGAACCAGGTTCTATTTTTTTGCTGGATGACCCTGTGTTGTTTTGCTGTGTCAACCCACTGCTCCCATTCAAATGAATTAGAGGGCTGTGATTTTCACACAAGGCTCAGTCAGTCTGAACATGGCTTACTGCTATGATGTTTGGTGGGTTACATCCAAGTTTCTTGCTGTCCGAATTGACACCACCACAGCACTGTCAGTGGTGATGGACAGGTCTCAGCACAGCCATCTTTTTCCCTGAAGGGACACAAACTCAGTCTCACACAGGTTGAGCTCAAGGTGGCATCCATTCCAAGATGTCTGTCACACAAGCTGTGATGCGTGTCTCCACCTGAGTGTTAGAAGGAGGGAAATGGAAGAACAGTTGGGTGTCGTCAGCATTGCAGTGGTAGTAGAAGCCACCTGAGTGTATGACAGAACTGTGTAGAGGGAGAAGAAGAGGGAGCCCTGGACTGAGCCTTGTGGAACTCCTGTTACCAGGTTGTGTCGTTCAGACACTGAGCAACCCGTCAGGAATTATGACTCTTGTCCATCAAAAGTAAAGAAGGAAGTGGAGTGACATTGTTATAGAGTCAAAGAGTCTGCAGAGGGAGGAGGCAGGGATGGATGGATGGGTCAAGAAAACACTGGACCTGAACACTGGTGACCTCTACTACTTTCCTGTTTCCTACAACAATCAATGTGGGTGTCTTTGAACAGCAACTGCTGTCATTTCCTAACCTTAGCCAAGTGGTTGTTATTGTAGCCTTGATAAAGTCCACTAACCTTAACCGAGTGCTAATTTAAACCCAAACCATGATATTTCACTAAACATAAACAAGTTATTTTTGTGGCTAGCCAAACTGTAACCAATAGTGATTTGTGATGGTTTTGGAAGGCACTGACAAATGATATGATATGTTCCTGTCGATGGAGGCGTTAGATCAGAAAACAGTTATTTGTGTTGTTTGGGAGGGCATGGACAGCCTTTTAATTTGGAGGACTTGTTGGTTCTGGAGTGATAGACATTAATTTGATGTAAAATACTGGAATACATAGAATACATCTGTGTAAAACATATTAATTAACTGGTATTGATTTTGTTGTTCTGTAGAATAGTGGAATAGGAGTTGAATAGGAGTTGATAGTTGATGAATGGTACATGCTGGCTGATTGTTATGGACATAATGATGAAATATGTAGACAAAATGAATGATTATGAAGGAAATGTGTTCATATTAAACTAATGTAATGTTTAATGTTGCCATTTTGAAATCCCATCTTAAACCCATATTTTTTTGCATAACTGCATGAATGCTTTTACTTCTTCTGTCAGTTATTTAGCTATTTATTGCCATTTTAATTATCAAAATGTAAGTTTTATTTTTTGTAGAGTACAGTAAATGTTTGTGTATTGTGAAAGTAAGGAAAATGGGAAACTTCAGAATCTGGAGGAAAGTTGAAGTAAAAGTAGAGTTTGTCATAGGAACAGATACCTGAAAAAACAAGAAGTAATTGTCCTAAAAAAGTTGAAAACACTGATTTCACAACCTGAGACAAGGGGCAGCAAAGAAAAGTACAGTATTTCTGTCTGTATTACTGTTAGCCAGCTCTCCTGCAGTAGTCTGGAGGAGAGCTGAAGGAAAAGTAGATTTCCTAAAGTAGGCACAGATGGCTCGAGGAAACAAGAAGTAAATTACCTAAAACGGTTAAAAACACTAATTTCACAACCTGTGATACAGGACAGTAAGGAAATAAGATACAGTACTTCTGTCTATATTATTGTTAGTCAGCAATTTGCCTAACAATGCACCTCCAGACACTTCATGCTCCCTTTGACTCAACCCATAAATTTGCTCAATGGGGAGGCGGCAGAGCTGTGTGCATTTTTTGGTACCCACAGTGCTCCAGCATCCAGCATCTTAATGAGATCAACTAATCAACCAAATGACATGCATAAATATGAGGCTGTATGTACACACACATGCACACACAACATCACACCCACCAGACACCCATTCCACACCTCCTATTGTCCCCCAGTCAGACAGCAGGCTGGGGCTGCAGAAGTGGCCAAACAGGCTGACTTCCCCCCTGAGGGCCTGCATGGGTCAGATTTGCAGCAGCTCCCCCTCTCTTTCTCCATGTGTCCTTTGGGAGAAGGATCTCCAAGCTGCTGTTAGTGAGCTGTAGATGAGGCAGATGCTGGCCACTCTGACTAATGGGAGGTCTGCGGGGGGATGACATGACTCCTCTTTGGTTCCCATGCCCCGTGGCACGCTCATGTCACACTCTTGCAAGTAATACAGATGACAGGGTGCACTGTCCATCTGCTCTGCTGACACAAAGACACATGCAGCCTCCTCCGCAGAGAGGTGCAGCAGGTACTGTGGATAGACACAGTGCATACATTTAGAATGAGTGTTTCTGTCTCTCCCAAAGGACAAGATGATGTATGGCCATGTGTGTGACATGAGGGTGTTGTAATGTAAGAGATATGAAAAAATGTACAGGAACATATGCTAGACACACACTCACACACTTCATGGTTACAAGTGTCAAGTTGTCAAACATAATACTGTACACATACTTTCATATGCAAACACAGGCAAACATTGACTGGAGGAGAGAGTCACTGTGTCTTTTCTGTTTGCTGAAGAGTAGCAGGAAGGTGTCTTTAGTCTTTTTTATCAACCCAGATGTATATCATTACAATTCTTCCCTTGTGAGATGATTGTTTAAAATATATATATATATATATATTTCTTATTATTTCAAATCCAGGAAGGGGGCTAAAATGTCACGATACTCAAGACGAAGAGCAGACACTGAGCCTATACCTGGCTCACTCATTCAGTGACTATAAGCTCTTTACTCACATTAGAGGATTACTTTTTCACCATTTTTTTATATGTTCCATAAATTTTATTTTGAGATATTGGGGGAGGGTGTTTATATATATATATATATATTTTTTTTTCTTTTTAAGTCAAGGGAGGGTCAAAAGAAAATATTAATAGCAAGATGGAGGGCTTGCTTTAAAAAAAACATCAAGTTAAATGTAAGATTTGACCCCCTCCTTATCACAATTTTTTTTACACTGCTTTTGTTAATATTGTTTGGATCAGTTACTTAATCACTGAAATAAGTAAAAACAAGGTGATTTTTTGAAGAAATTCCAACTTTGACTGTATGAGAAAGTAGATATAGTTTACTGATACTAAACCAAACTCATGACTGAGTCAGTTTTATAGAACACATGAGAAAAGTTGACCTTAAATAAAATAAAATAATTAAAATATGATAAAATGAAAAACACCTTCTCATACATGTGTACTGAAAAGATTTTTCAAATGTTAAGGGGACATGTGTTTACTGCAAGTTGTACTGTCTATAAGAAAATGATTGACTAAAACAGTGGATTACAAAACTGTAATATTATTCTACATTCTGCGGTAAATGTAGGGAATTTGAAATTGTCCTAATTTTATCAGGCCCCCCTCCCCCTGTGGCATTCCATGGAAGTCCTTGGCCCCATTTTTAAGGCGACTGTTCTAGACAGGATTTGACATAAGTGTGTGTGAAAGACCACCAGAACTTCAACTACAGGCTGCTCATACTGCTGACAGACACTTCGGGCATCTTTATACTTTGCTTTATTGTTTATGTTGCAGGGAAGCGTGCCAGGATATACAGGGGCCACTTCAGGCACGCGTCCTTTTTTTTCATTATAATATCAATAGGTCCCCCACCCCCACCCTCCCTCTATCACCATCACACACACACACACACACACACACACACACACACACACACACACACACACACACAACCCAAAGCACATGCTTGTGCAGTGTGAGATTAATAAACAACTCTGGTTTTACTTTTATGATGAACGGCTTTGCTTAGAAATTTCATCCGTTTGCCATCTTGAAATCTTTAGCTTCATGTCAGTTTGTTCAAATGTTTGTCCTAATGAATGTTTTCATCTACATTCAGATACATCTAACTTCCATCGCAATGATTATTTGTATTAATGTACAGTGTCATACCCATGTGACAAAATCAATAACCAGCAATGTGTTGGGATACAAAGTGGTTAAACTTACCTCCGAAGCGGTCAGCATAAGGAAAATAACCAAATATAAATCAACGGAGTCAGTAAATGATTTATTATTTTTAGGGCCCTTAAAACCCCCCATGTTGTAAACCACATCCCTGCCAGCGACAGGTGCTGGAACCGACTGGCGACCATAGTTCCTTCTAATCAATAAGGGGTTAGCGGAGTGTGTGTGCGTGTGTGTGTGTTTGTGTGTGTGTGTAAGTGTGTAAGTGTGTGTGTAAGTGTGTAAGTGTGTGTGTGTGCTGGGAGGGACGCTTTGGGGAGACAATAGCCGGGTTTGGAGCCACACGGTCGACCGTGCCGTTGATTACCATACAGCTGTTCGCATGAGGTCTAGACAAAGGCAACATGATAGTCCAAACTCTGCAGGACCCCCCTACCCACACGGGCACACACTCTTCTTACCCCCCCCCCCCCCCCCCCTCCCTCCCCCGCACCCTTCTTCAGCCTTCAGAGCACAGCAGAAGAGGCCTGAATAGCCGCTAGACGCACAATGCGGTCTTATCCGGGACCTGCCCACTCTTTGTCACCTCACACGCGTCAGAGTAATTATAATGTTGGATGTAAAGAAAGAAAGGCTATGTGCTATTCTTCCCCGCTTCCTTCTGATCTTTGTTTAGGAAAGCTCCAGAAAGAATAAAACCTTTCTAAACAATGATCTACAGGCCCGAAAACGATGTTAAAGTTAATTGCTGAGGTGATGTTTGATGAAATGCAGGAGGCATTAGTTAGTTGATGTCTTGGCACGCTCATTGTTTGAAAAAAACTCTGAAAGTCTAAATAATTGTACTTTCACGTACTTTCATTTTTCATTTTATAGTCAGTTTTGGAGGGAAGCTCATTCCTACCACACTGCTGTTCATAAAAAAAGAATTGTTCAATTTGACTCCTCTAAAACTTGAATAGTTTGTTATCAAACTTCTATCAAATTGGCCTGTTGTTGAATGTTGGTCTACTTCGTGCTTTTGTAATGATTCCGTCCCATCACTCAGATCAGTTTACATTTTTCTGGGTGATTAAGATTCATCCAGTAATACTAAACATATCTGCCTTGCGCCAGCTTCTTATACATATTCCTATCAAGAAGTTTGGCCAGATGTAATGTGGGTTGTCTAAATCCCCTGACAGGCCCCCTGTGTCAGGCTGCTCCCCTGAGGTCTGCTCCGGCTCCACCTCTTTGCCTGTGACGCGCAGCATTAGAGGGTATAAAACCACTCTGCGCCTTTACGCACCAGAACCAAAACAAGTGTAGTGCCGACCATAGGACAGCGGATAAGAAGAAGACGCGTATTTAAGAGACACCAAAAGGACCACAGAGTTCAAAGTGATGAAACTTTTTTGAAAGATTTTCAGTTTTCTTCAGCATCTTCTGGGAATATTATTGCACACAACGAATGCGGACATTCACTTAAAACTGGAAAGCAAATTCTGAGAAGAAATGGCACATCTGCACCTGAGATACCTCTTGGCTTTGGCCTTAGTGCACGTGGTAAGTTGGTTTATGTTTGTGCTTAAGTAACAATCTCAAAATGCCTTTACGAACGGCGCGCGTCTGATGTCGTTTTTCTATCATTACAGGTATTTTCCTCCGGTGTGTTTGAGCTGAAAATTCATTCATTCCACACGGCGCAACGCATCTGCAGAAGACACAGGGACTGTCATATATTTTTCAGGATTTGCCTAAAACATCCAGAGGATGTGATCTCAGCAGAGCCGCCTTGCACCTTCGGGACCGGACACACTAACGTCATCAGGGCCGATCACACCTCGATTTCTAGCAGCGCTCCCATCAGGGTGCCATTCCACTTCAAGTGGCCGGTAAATGGAAAAAATAATTACACAAGTAAATCCAGTATAGGAAAGACTCAGTTCTACGTTTGAGTTTTAATCTGAAATAATTGCTTGCGAAAAATTCCGAGTTACCATCATAAAAAGTTTTGAAAACTGCATAAATCTTCCCTTTCCAATTTTAATGACTGTTACCAAAAGCCATAGTTGATCTATCACGGTCAAATGAGTGCGTAAAATACTCATATGAACTATATGCATAACTGAACTCACTTCTTTCTGTTTCAGGGAACATTTTCATTGATCATTGAAGCCTGGAACGCTGAATCCCCGACTGAATACACAGGTAGGTTATATCTTCCGGTCCATACAATGGATTAAATAAATTTTCCACGCACGCAGCTTCTGTGCAAGATGCTATTTGTTTAAAAATATGTATTGCTTCTGCAGACAACCAGAACAACCTTGTAAGCCGTCTGGCGACCAGGAGGAGACTTGCCATCGGCGAGGACTGGTCCCAGGATGTGCACTTCGGCGAGCAGAGCGAGCTGCGCTATTCCTACCACGTCTTCTGCGACGAGTACTACTTTGGAGACGGCTGCGCTGACTACTGCAGGCCGAGAGACGACACGCTGGGCCACTACACCTGCGACGAGGAGGGCAACCGCATCTGCCTGGAGGGCTGGAAGGGAAACTACTGCTCTGAACGTAAGTGTGCCTGAGTAATTACTGATGTGCCACTGAGCAAGGCACTCAAACCCTACACTAGCTCCCTGCGTCTAGTTCAGTGACTGGCTTGTGGAGGGAGCAGGAAAAAAAGAAATTTATTTTATGGATACTAGAAAAGTAACTGAAAAACTTCTCATCACATATATCTTTTTCTGTAGATTGATTAAAGATGAATCTAGAGTAAAAATTTAACCCGACTTCATTCGATTTTCCATCTTCTATGATATCACAAAAATGGTCAATTTGTAAAAAAAAAAAAAATCTTTAAAAGAAGGATGGCTTCAAACTGCATCATCATGAGATTCTTCTTTTAATATACAAAACAGTGTAAAACAGCATTTTACAAATCACCATATGAACATACACCTGAGTGGGTAAAAATTCTTAGAAAATTTAGAGAGTGGAGACAACTAAAGACATGTGTACTTGAAGTGAAATCATAAAACAGGAACACAACACAACATTTGTAAGATAAGAATACCCAACAATAAAATACTAGTCTCAAGTTTCTTGAAGGCATGGATAAAAAGTGTTTTTTTTTATCTTACAACTCAGCTCATGGTTGATGTTTTGATCTCCTGAACAGACACTTCAGGCAAGAATCTATTCAGAGAGTACAGTCTTTCCTTTATCTGAGTGATGTCCTGTAGCGTTGTGTTTTACTCTTCTGTAAGACAGTCTGTGGTGTTCCATCTGCCTTTTGTTCTCTGTTACAATGAGAGAAAGAGCTGTGGCCCCCATTAGACACACACATTTTTCAAGGTGATCTGTGTGTGTGTGTTTGTGTGTGTGTGTGTGTGTGTGTGTGTGTAAGGAGGAGGAGATAAAAAGAAAGCATTTCTCCCCGGCAGTGTGCCTACCAGCTGCTTGGCTTAATACTTAACCAACAGTGAAGTCTGGAACAGGGCTGGGGTCAGACAGGGGGCCCTGTACATGTGTGTGTGTGTGAGATGTATGAGAAGGCGTACCCATTGTAATCACACACCCTCCCCTTCCTCTCCTCCCCAGCCATCTGCTCGGCGGACTGCAGTGAGAGGCACGGCTACTGCGAGGCCCCAGGGGGCTGTACGTGTCGCATGGGCTGGCAGGGCCCCTCCTGCAATGAATGCGTCCGCTACCCAGGCTGCCTCCACGGGACGTGCAGCCAGCCATGGCAGTGTAACTGCCAGGAGGGCTGGGGGGGCCTCTTCTGCGACCAGGACCTCAACTACTGCACCAACCACAAGCCCTGTGCCAACGGAGCAACCTGCACCAACACAGGTCAGGGCAGCTACACCTGTACCTGCCGGCCCGGCTTCGGAGGCACCAACTGTGAGCTGGAAACCAACGAGTGTGACAGCAACCCCTGCAAGAACGGAGGCAGCTGCAATGTGAGTACACAACTCTGTTTAGTTTAAATTGGCACTAATACCAAAGTACTTTTAAAGAAACAAAACCATCACAGAGCAGATTGTCAACCTCTGCTGGTCTACAATAAATGTTGCACTTGATTTTACAAACAAACTGCTGGATTGGGTTTATCCTAGTTCTACTATTTAAAAGGATAATTCAACGTTTTGGGAAATACACTTTTTCACCTTAGAGTGTTAGAGTTAGATGAGAAGATTGACACAACTCTTATTTCTTAACATCCTGGCGTCTCCGTTGGTTGCCTGGTAATAGTTTGGCACACAATGCCCCTAAAACACTTAATTGTCATTTTTACATTTTTACACTTGGGATTTGTAAACAAACGAGATATAACATGTTAATTAGTGAGCTTTTGAGGCACTGATAGATTGATTCTTTTTACCTGTGGACATACGCTAGCTGTTTCCTCCTGTTTCCAGTCTTTATGCTCATCCTTTGTTCCAACCTTCAAAACAAATGGAGCAATCCCAGGAATAGAAGTCTTATTTACTAACTCACACAATCCCTGCCAGGCTGAGACCATTCCTAGATATTTCCTCCTTAACATTAAGTTTTTTCTTTCTCTGTGCACAGGACCTGGAGAACGACTACTCATGCACCTGTCCACAGGGATTCTACGGTAAGAACTGCGAGATCATTGCCATGACGTGTGCCGATGGTCCCTGCTTCAACGGCGGCACCTGTGTGGAGACAATGACCGGAGGCTACACCTGCCGCTGCCCCCCTAGCTACACCGGCTCCAACTGTGAGAAGAAGCTGGACCGCTGCAGCAACAGGCCCTGTCTGAACGGTAAGCAGGCAAGAGAGTCCACAGCTCTGGCGACATCTTGTGGATGAAGTGCAAATCTGCAGTTTCTTAGCTGAATATGAGCCTTTTTAGTGAATAGGTGTTAATGTCAACACTCCTGCATGAATGCACTTGCAGCAGCTTACTACAGTGACAGCGTTAAATGTAATCCAATTAACACTCATCTTTAAAAACACTGCATGTCATCCTTGATCTGCTGGATGCTGAACAGAATAATTCTCCCCTCTGCAGGTGGTGACTGTCTGGACCTCGGCCAAAGTGTCCTGTGCCGCTGTCAGGCAGGCTTCACTGGTGCCAACTGCCAGGTCAACATCGACGACTGTGCTTCGAGCCCCTGCCAGAACGCCGGGACCTGCCAAGACGGTGTGAATGACTACACCTGCTCCTGCACCCTGGGGTACACTGGCAAGAACTGCAGCGTGCGCTCAGATGCCTGCGGCGCCCGTCCTTGCCAGAATGGTGGCACCTGCTTCACTCACTTCACTGGGCCAGTTTGCCAGTGCCCTAAAGGCTTTATGGGTCCAAGTTGTGAGTTCACACTTCAGCCCAGTTTCAAGCCTGCTTTGCGCCAAACCTCCCAGCCCTCCTCAGCCACCCTCACCGTCTCCTGCGTTCTGGCTGTCCTAGTGCTGGTTCTGGTGGCCGGCATTATCTTCCTGAGGAGGAGAAGGAGACTGCAGGGAAGGAAGCAGCTGAGCGACATTGCAGTTTACAATGACTTGGAGACAGTGAACAACCTGGGAGGAAGCGAGAGAGAGGCCTTCCTCGGTCCGAACGGCCTGTTCAAGATCAGCAACAGCACGGCCCGCCTCAGCCTTTCCCTCTGCCCGGACGGAAGATCCGGGTACAGGCAGAATCCTGTGGAGAGCGGCCGGGTCAGAGGCGAGCGTCAGGACTTTATGTGGAGGGACGAGGCCGGCCTGGGCTCTGGGGCAGGGCTGAGATGAAGCAGCACAGAATTCAGAGAGAGAACACAGACATTCACACAGGAGAAGAAGGATATTAGCACTTGCTGCTCCTCTCTCTTCATGTAAAGTGAAGACAGGAGCAAATTCATGAGCTGAAAGCCACTCTGCTCATGTTGAAGATGACTTCAACAAAATATTGACAAATGAACTATTCTGATGAAGATGATTTACAAAGATTATTGACAAAGTATGTGGGGCAAAGCTCTTCCATGTTTAAGACCCAAAGAGACAAATAACATGATCGACTTTTCATTGGACCTATAACACAAACCAAATACAGGAAGTCACAATACTTTGAACACCTTTGGAAAACCCGCCCAAGAAATAAGTTTGATTGCTTTATTGTCTTTAATATCATTACTTTGTTTAATTGCTTCTTTTTATTTTTTTTTACACAGCATTTTTGTTTTGCTTTTCAATCTTCCTTTGGCCATTATTTCCTTATTGTGAGTACCATCATTTTTATTCTTTATATTATTTATTTATTTGATAACTTATGTTCATGGCTTCACTTTGATTGTTACAGATGTAGAAATATATTTATATGATGCTGAATGAAGACCGACGCTTGATGTTGTATCTGGATGTTATATTGGCTGCAAAGGATGTGTGAAATATCCCAAAGATATTCAGTGCAGGGATATAAGGAAAATGTGCTTTATCACACAGTCAGCCACTACTGTAATTTATATAAATACATATATGTATACAGTATATACTACTGATCACATTGCTCTTTCATGTGCCATTTTGTGTTCATGCCAAAGTTTGTGTTATGTTACATATTTTCATTCATATTTAATTTCATCATGTTGTGGTTGTGATATGGAATAAAAGATCTGTTTTGATACGATTCTGGACTGAAGTCACTTCTTGTAGTTAGAGGAAATTAAGATCATATCAGAGAAGTGTCACATTTTGCATTGTATAGGTGGTTAATAGCCTAGGTACTTTAGTTTGTCATGTTATGTTGATTATTTTCATTTCATATTATCAATTAATTTGCTGAGTGTTTTCTCAGTTCACTGATTTATTGTTGAGTCCCAGAAAATAGTTTCAAATTGCTTGTTTTGTCCGACCAAGAGTCCAAACTCAAAGATATTTAATGTATAATGACATAAAACAGAGAAAAGCAGCAAATTTGCACACTGGAAAAGCTGGAACTAGAAAATCTTGGCTTTAAACATAAATTAATATATAATCAAAATAGTAACTGATTAATTTTCTGTTAATTGACTAATTGAGTAATCAATTAGTTATCTTAGCTCTGGCAGAGTTCACACCAACTGTATGAAACACCATTTAAATGAGATATTATGTAAGATGTTATGATGTGTTGGTTCTGTAATATCTAAGCATGTCGACCTCTTGCATTGTCACACTTATGGCTTCTGTTCTGATTGGCTGAAATACAGTACATGCAATATGTAAAACATAAGACATAAACACAAACATGGGACTACTCAACAAGTAGCTGACAATAAAAAAGTAAAATAAAATATTAAATAAAGTCAATTAATTAGTTAAAGAACCATATCAGCAGTTGGTCAGAATAACATTTATTATTTATTCATTTCTTAGAGTGACCATCAGTTTATGCTTAATAGATCTTAATATATTGAGAGGGATAACAATATGCAGCCATAAAAATAACATTTTTTTTAATGTTTTTTCAGGTCTGGACCCAACAGCTTTTCCAGTTATTCCATATTCAAACAGGTAAGTTACTTGTTTTGCATCATATTTCATGGAAAGGATCAACTTTTCCCTTTTCACAGCAGCCATTTTGACATAGCAAAGCAGGAGAAACACAGTTGTAAATAATGACATTAAACATGGCTTCATTCCATTCATTCCAATTGTCCCAGTAAACCATGTCAGTGAGCGAGCATGCACAATATCAGCTCACTGAAATGGAATGAGGACATTATTAATTCCATCTGTGCCTTTCCTGCTTGACAAGTCAGAATGTGTGCCCTATTCTTGTGAAAAAACGTTTCATTTACCTCTCAGCAGGTAGGTTAATGTTTCCATTAAATACATGTCCAGAACAATCTCAAAGCATTTCTCTTATCATGGACGATCAACATCATTTTCTTGTTTTTCTGCTGGCTGTAAGCACAGGGTTTTTTCCCCCAAGTATGCAGGCTATCTCTTCTCTGAACAGACTCCTCAATGTTCCATCACAGCACGTGAGTTTGTAGTGGCCTTTTAATATTGTTTGTATAATTTAACCGACACTGTGTGTGTATATGTATGTCACACAGATCATTTATCAAATACTGTCCAATATAAACCTTTCTTGAACAGTGGTTTAAAGGCTATGTAGTTGTTTACGTGGTGTCGGGCTCATTGGGCGGTTTGTGTTTTTGTTTAGGCTTGTGACGTCATCAGCCTAATTGATGCAATTCGGGCAATTAGATGCCACACTTGGTGTTGCTTCCTGACATTTTAGAAACTGCAAATATGACTCTGCAGTAACTCTCCTCAATAAGTTATACTGTTAAACAATGTTTCTCCTGACTTTTTGGGGGCAATGGACTTAGGTCTATTTAAAAGATAACGACATGGAAATAGTTGTGCGCTTTTTGGATGGATACTCTGTAAATAAACATCCCAGGAGAGAGAGAGAGAGAAAAAAAAAACTGACTCCATCCTCTGCTTATGCTCAGCTGTCTTTGCCGTCGTCGCCTCCCAGCGCTGCTCTCTACTCGTGTTTGAAGAAGACGAGAAACAAGTCAGACTAGTTCAGACCAGAGATGGCAGCCGGCCGGACCGCGACGACGCTTAAGGTAAATGACGAAGTTCCTTCCTTGGATTTGGATCAGGTGGGCAATATCCCGAAGAGGCATGCCCGAGTCACCGTGAAGTACAACAGGAAGGAGCTACAGCGGCGGCTCGACGTGGAGAAGTGGATCGACGAGAACTTGGACCGGCTGTACGCGGGTCAGGTGGGTAGATGTGCCTGAGAGCAAGAAACTAGAATAAAACTGCCTTGGCTGGTCTGTTTTTAATATTTGTAGTGTATAGTGTACTGTATGTTATAATAAGACAATAGTCTATCAAGAGTTTCAAATAATTATATCGTTTATAATTTTTTAGGAAGTAGGGGAGAACGGGGTAAATAGAGTCAGTGGCCAAAATGAGCCACCCCCTTTATCTAGGTAACCATAAGCAAAAGTAATCATGTGACCACAAATTAAGAAAGAATACTTCACATTACTCGATTCATCTTGGACTCAAGCACATGGAGAGAGTAGTCAGCAAAACAGAGCATTTTTGTCATGCCAAGTGAATTCATCATGTCACTAAAGTTATCAGTCTTGTATCTTAATTAAAAAAGAGAAGTTTGGGACATTATTACACGTTGATTTAAGTCAGTGTAAGCTACAAAATAAACTTGTCATAAACTTAGCATAATTGTGGATCTGAGCCACTGTGTGAAACAGTTTTGTCAAAATGGAGGTTGTGGGGTAAAACATGCCAGTGATGTTGGGGCAAGTTGAGTCAATGGCTCAATTTACCCCCAAAATTATTTTCTGATATTCTAGAGGCTAGAGACACTGCTCATGTTTGATCCATGTTACAAGTGCTACATTGTTGATGAATGAATACCTAATTGTTGACTAATGTTATATTTAAGTCACAAACAAACATGCTGTACATACAGACAGGTGACAAATTTAAGGAAAAGCCGACATAAAGTGTCTTAGTAAGGTGTTGGGCCACCACATGCTTCAATACGCATTGATTCTAAAAGTCTCTGAACTCTTATAGAGGGATGAACACCATTCTTCCAAAAGATATTTCCTCATCTGATGTTTTGATGATGGTGGTGGAGAGCGCTGTCTAACACCTCAGTCCAAAATCTGCCATAGATGTTCAACTGGGTTGAGATCTGCTGTCTGTGAAGGCCATAGCATATGATTCACATCATTTTCATACTCATCAAACCATTCAGTGACCCCTCCTACCCTACGAATTGGAGGATTGTCATCCTGGAAGAGACCACTCCCATCAGGATAGAAATGTTTCATCATAGGATAAAGCTGATCACTCACAACAACTTTGTATTGATTTGCAGTGACTCTTCCCTCTTAGGGGATAAGTGGACCCAAACCAGGCCAGCAAAATGCCCCCCAAAGCATAACAGAGGCCTCAGACCCCCTCACTGTAGGGGTCAAGCTTTCAGACCTGTACTGGTTTTTCCTGTAATTTGTCACCTGTCTGTATACACAAAAGCACATTTACACACACATTCTTTCTTTAAGTAACGCACAAAGATCACAGTTTAATCTCTACTGAAAATGTTGAGGTAACATCTTGAACAACAAGACACAAACATATGATTTTACTTGAAAGTACAAGTTTTTGCCTTTTGTTAAATTGATGACATTAATAAAGTTCAAATTTATTTTTAATTTTATAATTAATTTGTTTGATTTTGTGTAATTTTTATATCAGTATATAATGGTAGCACTATGCTCATGTTACCCCTACCTTGGAGTAAGTTGTGCCATTCGACTAACTTTTTGATGGCTCATTGTTCTTAAACCATAATAACTAGATAACTTGTTTTAATTTCCGTGGGTAAACAACAACCTGAAGTGTATATATAGTAACTATTATTTGAAACAAATACATTTTCATTTTGCAGTAAAATCATCATATGTAAAAAGTGGCTCATGTTGCCTCGTTCTCCCCTACCTTCCCTGAAAGTAGAAAATGAGCCAGAGAACTTTAAATATGAAGTGAAAGTTGTTCAATATGACTATGTGATATTGAGGCAGATTGAGACATCATGACATCATAGTCCTGAGACTCAGCGACAGGCCTACTATGATCTATGAGGTGTTTAGGAGAGAGGAGAGGTGGGGCAGCCTGCTTCTCCTTACAAGGCCAAGCATCCTGTGGATGTGAGGTCCATCGCTGTCCACTTCTCAGAGATCTGTATCTGTCTTGTGGCTTTCTGCCTTACATGGGCACTGAGAGGGGGATGAATGATGAGAAGAAAAGGAGGAGGGGAAGGTTGCAGAGGAGGGAGCGCTCATTTGTATGTCCCAGGAGGAGGTAAACACTGTGCATCTGGCTGCTGGGGCAGCTGACAGGAGGTTAGGCTCTCAGGAGGAGAGTGTATTTTGGACATTGTGTTGTGTGATTGTGTTGTATGAGGCGGAGGATGTTGATGATAAGAATATGAAATTCAGATTATCACAATGATAAAGCAGCTCTGGGAAGCGAAAGGACCAAACAGCCTGGATTTCACAGAGAGCTTTTGCCTCCAGCCAGTGGCATATTTAGAATAACCTTATGAAAATAAAAGATTAATTTTACAGGCAAATAAAGAAACAAATTTTGGAAATTGATTTGAATATGATTTAAATACTTATAATCAGTTTTCTGATGATAACAATAGGTCAGTGATGATAACAAGTGTCATTTTGTTGCACCAAGTCATGTCGCTCACAAAACCAGACAAACCCTTATTATTTTATTACTGTTTCAGGTAAGAGGCATATGCCTGTATGAGTTTTAGTGTATAGAAATGAAGCTGGTGGGATGTAGAGTTGCAGTCCTGTATGTGCCAAGGGCCCAAACTAATTACAGAGACAGTGCAGTGCAGTGGTGTGGACAGGAGGGTGGGATTGTCCTTTCACTCAGTTGGTACAATGGCTGTTTGTTCAAACAGAGCAGGCCACTGTTACAGTATTACGTGAGCATTGTTACTATTCAGCCTCCACAGCCTGAACATACAGATGATGGGCATGCATCATGTACAGACTGAATCCAAAGTCTTCAATTGCTCTTAAAACTGAAAATGCTTTATTTTGGAGTTAGTTGTGTAAATGTGTGTGGAATTAATAACTGAGATGCATGTTACATATGGTTCACACATGCAGAACTTCTCTCTGTGCTGCATAGAAGTACTTGAAGAATGTCTTCCCTCATATTCACAAGCATCTGTATCTGTAATTGACTGAGTGCTGGACAACATGGCAAAATAAACCTATTTCAGGGTTCATTTGGGCACATGACTGTTGTTTTAAGACAGACTTTAAAAACCGTGAACTCGTCCTTTAAAGCTACACTATCGATATTTTATATTAACAATGGATCAGATGATTATGTGTGATGTGGATCAATTAATACAGTTCAAACTATTCCTTTAAGTATGCAGAATTTTGTTTTAAATTCTAGCTGGAGATCCAAAGGTTTCAGATGATACCAACTATGTTATGATTACAGAGAAACATGTATGACGCACAAATCATCTTGAATTTTCTATAGTTGCTTCTAGTTGCTTTATATACAGAAGGGTGACAAATTAAAGGAAAAACTGGTCCAGGTCTGAATGCTTGACCCCTACAGTGAGGAGATCTGGTGGCTCTGTAATGCTTTGGGAGGCATTTAACTGGCCTGGTTTGGGTCCACTTGTCCCCTTAGAGGGAAGAGTCACTGCAAATCAATACAAAGTTGTTGTGAGTGATCAGCTTTATCCTATGATGAAACATTTCTATCCTGATGGGAGTGGTCTCTTCCAGGATGACAATCCTCCAATTCCTCGGGGAACGAGGGGGTCACTGAATGGATTGATGAGTATGAAAATGATGTGAATCAGATCTTAACCCAATTAAATCACTATGGGAGATTTTGGGAAGACGTGTTAGACAGAGCTCTCCACCGCCATCAACAAAACACCAAATTAGGGAATATCTTTTTGAGAGATGGTGTTCATCCCTCCGGTAGAGTTTAGAGACTTGTAGAATCAATGCCAAGGCTGATGAGCACTATTCTTCCAAAAAATATTCCCTCATTTGGTGTTTTGATGATGATGGTGGAGAGTGCCATCTAACACGTCAGTCCAAAATCTCCCATAGTGGTTTAATTGGGTTGAGATCTGATTCACATCATTTTCATACTCATCAAACCATTCAGTGACCCCTCATGCCCTGTGAATTGGGGCATTGTCATCCTGGAAGAGACCACTCCCATCAGGATAGAAATGTTTCATCATAGGATAGAGATTAACACTTAGAACAACTTTGTATTGATTTACAGTGACCCTTCCCTTTAAATGGACCCAAACCATGCCAGCAAAATGCCCCTCACAGCATAACAGAGCCACCAGATCCCCTCACTGTAGGGGTCAAGTATTCAGACCTGTACCTGTTTTTCCTTTAATTTGTCATCCATCTGTATGATATACTCAGTGAGTGGACTATATGGGAAAACTGTGTGGGAATTCCTTGACTTGAGGGCGAGAGCATGGTTCAAGATAAATAATAAATGTGTGTCATAAGTGTGTGGCCTTGCATGAGGACTCATTTCAGTTGCGTGTGTGTGTGTGTGTTTTCATCATGTGTGTTAAATTCAGGAGCGTGATATACCAGAGGAGGTGAACATTGATGACTTGATTGACCAGCCTAATGACGAGGAGCGAGTCAAACAGTTAAAGGTAACATGACCCATTATGGAGCGCAATCACTTTATCCATACTGAATAAGAGTGGGTTGGTTATGATATAGGAATGCAGTGGATTTTCTAAATTATACAGCATTGTTGAAGTTGTGATCAGTGAGTTTCTGCACCAAGATGCACAGATTTTGTTCAGGGAGTCACTCAGAAACAGACATGTTTTTACGTTAAGTTAATATCATTATACAGTATTAATTAGTGAATCATAGGGACAGGAACAGATTTTCAGATGAAATATTTAAGTGCTTACGTTAGAATTTTGAAGATAAATACATGATTATGTGACTGGTAATGTTACATCACCCCGCTTTTTTAAACAGGAACTTCTTCGAAAGTGCCGTAACAACACAGAGGTAGGTTTTAACTTTGAAATTATATTTCCAACTCAAGATTAGTCCTTGATGCACACATTACACATGCAAATGTACAGTATACCTGTCTGCACACACACACACACAGGTCACACACAGTTTAACTGAAGCTGTAGCATCTGATACCTCCATCATCCGACAGTCACTCCACAAGCCTCAACAATGGCTTTGTGTGCTCTCTTCTCTTTCTTTCCATTTTACCCCTGAAACAATGAGTCTTTCTGGACTCAAACGTCTGCCTGGCTGTGGCCTGTTCAGAAATGCAAACACAGGCAAAAGAGCAGTGAGGGTCAGTGTAGCTGCTGCTTTTCTTACTCAGACCTACATGGTTTAATTGAGCTTGACATGGAGTGTCATTAAGAGTTTCCTGCATTTTTAAGAAATATGTGATATGAGATAGCAGCTCTCCACCTACTTCCCTGTACATTTGTTTCATATTACATAAAAAGCCAGCGGTCATGATTCATTGTAAAATAGCCACGGTCAAGATCAGAATTCAGATTACACCGCTGATTAATGGCTTCAAATGGAAAACAAAAACACGTGAACCCGGAGTCGAACAAATATTTACAGTTGGTATTTATTCGAGAATGAGACTGGATGTGTTGACCACCTCTACTGGCACTGTTGCCATAACACACCACATCTGGGTGCTGTGTCTTCATCAGGCCATAAAAGCTCTGAATTTACACAAAGTCAGCTGTGGCAGTGATGTGCTTTAGTCTTGCATGTGCATTCATATCACAACCTAGTTACTCATTTCCAGCATTTAAACTTGGTGTACAACAGTAAGTCACATTAGCAACACAAGACAGTCCACAGAGGGGGAACTTCCTCCTCTGTGGCCTTATCCTCCCACAGCTCTCCAAGGTCTTCTTCCATCTATGGAGAAAGATATGAAACACTCAACAAAAATATGTAGTGACTGACTGAATGCAATTTAACTGGCAGTTTTTTTTCCTGCTTAACTCCTGATTGCTATTTGTTGTTTGATGCTGTGATAAGTATAGTATTAGACATTTAATGCGTGGTCTGAGAACAAAAATGGTAGAAAGCTTATCTAGCTAATATATTTTTACTGATATAGTGGTTTTTACTAACTATGCAAATAAACAAGAGGTTTGCTGTCAGTGACCCAGATTCCTCCATATTAAGTATTTTTCTGTTACAACACAACTTAGATCCTTCCCTTAAAAGGATCCACATATAGCTGCGCCTTTACCTCCTCTGTAACGACAGCACGCTTTTTACCAAATGTTTGTGCTTAATGGCATAAGGTCTGTGGAAGATAATATGCTATATATAGTATAGGTGCATATATTGTATTATAATAAGCCTCCATCTTACATGCATCTTATCTTACCCTTTCTATATGCTAAATTTTTATCATTCCAGTATTTAATTCCTGTAGTTTGATGAATGTATGCCAGTTGTGTTAAACGACTGAGATAAAGAATAAGGATACAAATTACATTTTTTGGTTATTACCAACAAATCTCAGGACCAAAAGCAACAATGTTTTAGTCCAACTCAGTACTTCCATTGTCGCATCACAGCGAGTCACAAATACATGTGTTTATAATTTCCAAAAACAACTGGTTAGAGTAGTTTTTAACAAATGTTATTCACACAGATGGAAATAGTACATTTGTTGGGGACTATTTTTAGCCGCGGACTTAGCACCAGTGAATATCTATAGCTGCAGGCTGGTGCATGTGGAAACGACTGATAATAAACAATAGTGCTCATGTTCACTGTAATGAATGAACATGTCACTCAGTGCAACGTTGTGGCTCATTGATGTGTTTTTAATCATTTTTGGACAACATTGGAGCTGTATGGCACAAAGGAATGAGATATGTCAGGCTTTTGATACACAGACAATACTCTAGTATCAATTTATTGTTGCTTTTGATGGGATTTGTTGATAATAAGAACTATAGAATACTACCAGTTTTATTTTTTAATGTCTACATGTCTGAAAAATTACAAGTTTAAGGTATTTGACGCTAACCTGGCTCTGTCCAAAGGTACCAGCGTCTTTAAAGCTCACCAATTAAGTCTTCAACATTGTATGGTTGCTCTGACAAAGGCTTATTTGAACACGTACCTTGTAAAATTCTGTATATCTCCATTTCATGTGACACATACTCATCCCCAGACCTTCATCAGAGAGCTAGTGGGAAAGCTGGAGGGAGTTCACAAGCAGGACGAGCTGCAGAGCGAAGGCATCGAACATCCGATCATCTGCCACAGCCATCATCGCCATGAGCCCTACCACTTTCACAACCCACAGCACCAGTCCCACCACCAACGAGGCCAAAACCAGACCCTCTGACGAATCCCCCATCAACGCACACACACACACACACACACACACACATACACACACACACACACACATACACACATACACACTGTCATGACATGAAAACAGAAATGTCAGTTATATTGGACAATGGAAGGCAAAGATCAAGGAAAGAAAACCTGAAACTTTTTAAATAATACACTCATGCTTTCTTGCAGAAATTAGGATAAGAAGATTGATACCACTCTCATGTATATCTGTTAAATATGATGGTGATAAGCTACTTAGCTTAGCTTAGTTTAGCATAAAGACTGGAAACGGGGAAACCGCTAACCTGGCTCTGTCCAAAGGTACCAGCATCTTTAAAGCTCACTAACTAACACATTTTATATTGTTTGTTTGTTCCATGCAAAAACTGAAGTTTAAAAAGTTTGCAGCTGAGAGCAGTAACTTCCTGTTGGTTGCCTGGCAGCCTCATGATAAAGACATAGCTCCAGGAAACCACAGCGCCCAGCAAAGAAATAGTCCAGCACAGGACCTTGGTTAAACCACAACTTTTGAAGTTTTTACACTTCAGCTTTTGTACAGAAACAAGATATATGTTAATTAATTAGCTTTAGAGGTGCTGATAGGCAGATTTTGTTACCTTTGGACAAAGCCAATCTAACACTTTTATTCTTTCCAACCAGCAATAGATAGGAGAGAGGTATCATCTAACTTTTGACAAGAAAGGAAGCATATCCTATGCTATTCCTGTAAACACTAAAACACTTAATAATAAGATATGAAATAGAAATGATCACAACTGTAAAGTTAGTCGAAGAGCAAGGCCTTAACTCTCAATGTGCCATTCAGCATAGTCAATAATCATACAGGAAGAAATGCATCATAGAAATATTCATTTTTCCATTGACAGTATCCCCAAAAGACCAGGATGCATTGCAGCTGCAAAGCATGTGACTCACTTTAACTTGACTGGAAAAAAATGTCACTGTTATCACCAAATGTCACTATTATCACCACTCTCTCTGTATACACACAGTTGGATGCAACAGTTTCTGGCACTAACTGATGAAGAAGGAGGTGATGGAATGTGTGTTCACCAAATATAGAATACACTTCATTTCTTCATTAACACTGAACTGTCCTGTGACGCAGTTTTGTTCCACCTTCCACTGAACACATGAACATTAGCCTTTCAGATAACACTGCTATTAGATGCAGATGTAGCATCTATTAAATTATGAAGGTCATGATTGTTATTTATTGTCATGATTAGAGGAAATGGAGATAGATTCAAGATACCAGTATGATGTAACACTGGAAATAATCCTGTTGCATTTCTCACATACTGTAGGTTTTTAATTACATTTCACTCACTCGTCCCTTCTGTTTTTGAGTTGAGTTGTTTCTACATTTTCAGTTATGTCAGTACTTTCACTAAAAACGTTTCAAGTTTTTATTCTGCAAAGAGACATCTGTCCTTTGTAGGAATTGCTAATAAAATCGTTTCTTTCACTGTGAGTGCATTGTTGTATGTGTTATATTATGCTTTAGCATGTAATGTGTTTTCCAGGCCAAGAGAAACTGTCAGCATGTAGATTATCTAAACAGTTTGACAAGGACACTGAATACCAGTTTATTAGTAACAGACTCATGTAATCTAATGTAATGGCTTCATCGCTGTAAAGCTTCCAAAGTTCAGTTTGACACTGAGAGGAGATAATTCAACTCTGTGGTCATTCTTGAGGCTGTTGATAGAGGGGATGTACAGGACTGAGTCATAAAACGTTTCTTCTTTTTGTGATACTTTTTTTTTTTTTTTTGCTTTTTATATGCCAATTGTAAAAGAAAAGAAATGCAAATTAATACAAAAGTAAAAAACCAAGCAACAGCCCTATTTCTTAGTATGTAAGAAAACATTTGTTAAAAAAATTTCTTTTTAATGACCATTAAACAATAGAGACCGGAGCTGAAGTATCAAAATTTAACAGAATTTATTTTCTTGTACGAGAAGGAGTGTTTCACAATGTAGCACACAGGATGAGGTTAGAAAGAAAAAGGCTCCCAGAGGAGCGCCTACAACAGGGTTTTATACACCTTAAGTGGGCATTACAGTTCTTTTCTTAATCTATCAAATACAGACTTATAGACATCACGTATATAAGTCTGTATTTGATAGATTAAGTCATGTCTGTTTTCAGTTCTCCTATCCAGGAGCCATCTTTCCCAACTGACCCCCAGATGACATGTCTCACCCTTTCTCCAACGAATTTTGATTTCTACATCTTCCTCTTTACAAATAAAATACTGAACTTCAATTGACCTGTTAAGTCTGCTGATGTTGCAGAGTTGCAGTACATGACAGGAACACTTTATCATGATCTAGATAAAATAGTATTACTCATACATAGTGCAATCATAATTTTTATAACAATATTTTTAAACTAAATACTCCTTGTTGACCCTGTCAGCACAATATCAGTTTATGCTATTTGGGATATTATTCAACTAAAATTAGTTTAAGAAGTATATGATAACCATTTTAAGTGGTACTCATTTTTGGAGCTCTCATAAAATATGTGAATCAAATACAGGTTTAATTTAAAAAGCCCCCAAACGCCAAAAAGATATGTTTGTAACTTGTGCACACAAGATATTAGATTCATTTCTAAAACAAAAAAATCTGGGTTGATCTAATGTAATCTGGCCCTTGGTCATACCAGACCAGATTAAATTGGGTTTTACCGGTGTACCTAATAAACTGATAATGTATATCTATGTATATGTGTTGTAGATACCAAGTCTCAAGTACACTTTTTAGCGTGGAGAAATGTCAGCATAACATACTGATAAAGATCATATTGGAGTACAGGTTTAGCAGGTTTGGGTGGAGCTGAGGACGAAGGAATTTACAAAAGCACAGAGTGACTGAGTGAGACACACAACACAGGATGAGATAATTAATGAATGATCTGATTAATTGCTGCAAGTCAATTCTATTGTGGTTGTGTCTGAAGAGTCAGGTGTACCAGTGTGGGACACTCTTTTCCAAAACCAGACTGCACACTAGGTGGCAGCAGGGGGCCACAGTGAATACAGGAATGTCTGGGAAATATTTAACCATGAGGTGTCTTACCCTGGTCTTACCTTGTTGTCATGTTGCATTGCTTTGTTTTTTATTTTGTTTTTTGTTTTTTTTAAAGTTGCACAGTACATATCAGTGCAAATCTGCATTCACACCACTCTCATATTTCCCTCAGCTGTTGTATTTTTCTCCTCTTTTCTTTGTGCAACATTTTCTTTTTTTTGTGCCATGGCTACAGTGACCTTGAAGCTCTGCAGTAAAGCAAAGACAATATAGCACCAGTGTTGATTGTCATTTTAGCTTAGATCAGTCCACTTAAACTGTTCTGCTGAGGGAAAACACACTGCTGCTGGTGTATGAATGGAATTTGGACTGAAGGCCACAGACCCTGAATCATCGTCATAGTTCATATTCTACTTCTGACAGAAATCAGTCAGAGTACGTAATACACATACGCAACACACAGAATGTTGAGAGCTGATAAAAACACAAAACACTGCAGGGGAATGCTCTGTCCAACTCTATCCTACTTCACTGTACAGTTAATGCAATTAGTGTAATTAGAAGGGTCCCAAGGGTGCGGGTGTGGGGGATGGAGGGGGGGTGGAGGGTCAGTGGCGTAGGAGGGGGAGAAAGGACGGGACGGGCCTTTCCTCAGGAAAACATATCACCTTCCACCACAATAGAGCCCGTCAGGAAACCACAGGCAGCCACATTGCTCTCTTGAGTCACCGAGTACTTTCGGACACACTCTCACATTCATCAGTCACACACACACATGCACACACTCCACAGCCTGGCAGCCCGCACAGCCAGCACACTCCAGGATGACATTGTACTGAAACACTGCAAGGAAATCTCATCAGGTAGGTGGCATTATCTGCATTCAGAGACTATTTGGATGTGGATGCTTTACTTATCATTTGTGTCCACTGTGGAAATAGTCATTCATACTTGCTGCGGTTATCCTAATGTTTAATATCGGTGTTCAATTGACTGTGTTTCACTGCTGAAGTTATTGTATTTGTACATTGTTTTCCAGTACTCTATTTTAGGCATATATGCAGAATTTGGTGCTTATAGCCTTTTGCTGTGTTCCGTCAAATAATTGTGAAAATAGTTATTGTCACTGATAGAATTTGGAAAACCTGCTGTTTGAGTTGTTCAGTGATTGATCAGTAATTAATTGAGAAAATCACAATAACACATATGTGTGTTATATTTTATAACTATAAAATATTATATTTGATCCTAATGAGGGCTGAATAGTTTGAACTGTTGTATAGTGATGAAGACTCTATTAGACTGTGTCTGCTTTCTTCATATAACCTATTGTTCTCTTCAGAAACTGTTCTGCTTTAGAGAGGGGTCGTAAAGTCCTTTACAGCCATTTGCTGGTGTTTTCCTGTCCTCTACTCTTGAGAGAGTCTGATAAACAGTGAAAAGAGGTGTTCAATTGTTTCAGCACCACAGACAATGTTTGAAGAGAAAGTTCAAACAGAAAAAAAGTAACACCTGCATGCTGCAAAATCTGCATGAAAGCTGGTTAAAAATGCAAGCACATTAAGAGATCTGTAAGAAATCTCATGTAGATGCCTCATACAATATCTGATCATTTTTAAATATAATGCAGCACTGCTCATGTCCAGTTTTGGAAAGTTTGCTCATCTAATGCTACAAGCAAACTTGAATATTAACAAAGAAACCACAATCAAGCGGGAGGCACTGCTATCACCAAACGAGCAGAAATGGCAGTGGCATGACTTTATAAACTTCACATTAGAGTTCTTTTAAAAAAGATCTGCTTTTATGATTAATACTGTGTACCTGCGTATACTGATGATCCATACCATTTTCATATGTAACTCTCCACATAGTAACTAAATGATTCAAATGCCAATACTTCGTACCATGGTGTCAGTCAGTCATTTTAAATCCAATGTTCCACTAAAAAAATTGGCCCCTGAACAAGACAGTTAACCAGAGTTATCCAGAACTAAAGCGAAGCTGTTCAGTGGTAACAGCAGAAGACTGTGCTTATACAAGGAAGCTTCCAGGTGTGCGTATATAACTACACTGCTGAGAGACTTGCACAACCCTGTCATGGGCAAAAACAATGGATATGGATTGTACAAGTTCAATATTAGGAAGGTGGCCATTTATTCAGAGTTGAAACGAATCTTTGGATAATATACAGGTAAAGTTTTTTTAAATTAAGCTTTTCTTATAAAATGCTTAAATTCTCCATTTTGTGATGACTAAGACCACAAATGTCAAATATGAATGTTACAGGATGAGTACACAATTTTTTCAAGTTTGTCTTAAAACAATACTCACATGCTTGTACATCAAAACAGTTTTTGTTCGCTGTAATTGTTCCTGCTGTTCATACTGACTGTGAAGAGATCCCTTCCTAAAGTCATTCCAATGTAAGACAAAGTCCACAGTCCTCGTTACAGTATATGTAAAAATGCCTTCTAAGATAAAACTGAAGCTAATATGAGGCTTCAGCCGTCTGAGTTTGACAAAGAAATTGGCTATCATCCAAAGTTACAATCTTTTAGTATGAAATTCCCTCTTTGTCAGACTGTTTGCTGAGCTGCAGTGGGGGGGCAGTAACACAAAGAGGGATTTTTGTAGCCTACTAAAACTCATATGAAGTCTCATATTAGCTTCAGCTGAACTTCAGAATGCATTTTTACACAGAATTGTGGATGTCCCTGATCTCTTATATTGGAATTGCATTAGGATATGATCTCTTTCCTGGATGGTACTAATGAGAACAATGATTACAGTGACCAAAAATTAATTAAATGAAATGTACATGTGGGCATGTAAGTGTTGTTTTAGACTATAAAAATGTGAACCTATCCTTTAAGTTGTATGGCAGACTCAAATCAAGAGCAGAGCGCTACTTCCTGACGTGTAAAACAAAATATGAACCAACTCCCTCCTGATACTATATACTGTATGTAAGAGAGTGTAAACTTAGTGTTACAGGTCAAACATTGAGTTGATACTGTAACAACATAACATTTTAATATAACTTAATATCATTACAGTATACTGGAAACAACAGGGTGATATTGACAGGTGCCCCTGAGATTTATAAATCAACATTGCAACAAGCAAACATTATGGCAACTTTATTTAACCTGTGAACCTCTTGAGATACAGTAGAGATACTCTTTGAAAAGAAAGACCAAAATCAGCCAGATCTCTGCCATTATATCTGAAGGGACAAGACAAATACCCTGTGTTTTTTTGTTCTTTTTGGCTAAACAATTAGAAGTTAGTTTAGAATTTCGATTAAATCTTTATTTTTTCTTTATTATATGACTTTTTTTAAATCTCCCAAATCTGTAGCAGGAGAAAGAAAAATAAACTCTAAGTTGGAACAGTTAGAATCAGTGCAATTCAACCAAGGACCCAAGTACCAGATGATTTTGCCTCTATCTTACAGTAAATCATTATGTTATCATTCAAATTGTTGGATGATTGAATCAGAAAACTGTATAAAAGTGTTCCTTCACAGTTATATAAATCTCCTGCCACTCATATGTTGGTAATAATGTACAAGCTGCCAGTCAACCTTTCTAGCCCTAGTAGACATAATCATTTGCCTCTGAATGGTATAATATTTATGTAAGATTGTAGTTCAGCACGTGTAAACACCGCCATATTTTGAATACAAATTTCCTATTTGCTTCATGAAGTGCATTACATAACCAGCGTGTGAAAGGATGTTTTTGATTCCAGTTATATAAACTTCCCACATTGCTTCCAATTTTTGTCAAATTTTTAGTCACACAATTTCATTTTCTGTGTAAAGAACATAGTCATGTCCTTTGTATAAGAATTTAAGAAGTATTTGGCAAAATATTCGAAGAGAGATTCTGGTTATTTATACTCTATGGTATCAGTGTTGCTGTACCAGGTTCCTATGGGAGGTGTTTTACCCCAAATTTAGATGAGTAAATATTAAAGAGAGCCATTCCTTCTGAAGTTATGTTGATCATCAGATACTCATATATTTGACACTTTTTTGACTAAATCTTACACATTGTTGTTGTTTTGCAGTTTGTTAAAATCTCAAGTGCAACAATGCCCATTCTGAAGAAGCTCCCAGGAAGGTCCAAGAGCTGTCACGAGTTCCCCAGAGTGAACGGTGAACTGATCCTGCCCAGGCTGGACTTGGACCTGAAGGACTTGAATGATCTCAATGATCTGAATGAACTGAAGGACCTGAAAGATCTGAACAAGAACCTGAACCCCTTCGAGGATGTGGACCTGGATGAGGATGAGAGGAATGGAGGTGACATGGGTCTTATCATGGGGGATGTCAGGGGTAACCTCCAGCTCAGGTCCTCCCGTGATGGAGAAGAGGAGGAAAACGAGGTGAATGCAGAGAGGCACGGGGCGGGGAACCCTAAAGGAAGGCCTCTCAGGGGGACCCTGGAGCGGATCTGTGGAGTGTCGCCCCTAAAAACCCTCGGAAAACTGGGGAAGGGGCTCCGCATATCTGGACGCAACGTATGGGGGAACAACTCCCCCCACTATACCCCTGGAGACTCAAACACACTCCCACCAGAGAGGGAGAAAAAGAAAGGACTACGCAGGAGCTCCGAAGGAATTATGACTCTGCTCCGGTGAGGAGGGGTGGGAGGAAGAAGAGTTCAAATCTTAGATGATTTTGGCTGTTGTGTGTTACTTTAATGTTACAATTGTGTATGACATACTTAAAATTCTTCAAAGGTTCTTTGATAATGACAGTGTCACCATACAGTATAAAGTGTATAAATCCAATGAACCACTTGATTCTTTTAAGATTAAAAAGGGAAAAAGGGAAATACTTTTTAACATTTTTATAGCACCATAAAGGTTCTACATAGAGTCACAGTGCTGTAATAAAAGGCTCTTAAGGGCTCTGCTACAATTCACCCATCCATTCTTCCACTGAAGTAAAATAAAATGGTGGAATAAGAAATAAAGACAAAATTAAGTCCTTTGTATTGGTACTTATATCAACACATTTGAGGAATCAACAGCCAGCAGTTATCTGGAAAATAAACAGAAATCAAACAAAATCAAAATGATCTCATACAAGAAATATGTTGAACAATACAGTAATAGCTCTTTCACAGAAAAGCTATTATACAAATCAGAAAGTTAAGGCCTTTTTGAACAGCTGAGTTCTGTGTGACGTAATTAGCCTCTGATGTCCTGAGTCCCAGAGGAGAGGGTGAAAAACTGAAAATCCTTTGTTACGTTTGCTGGTTAGTAACAGAATAGCTCATGGCATATAGTGTGCTTATTTCCTGAGGAGTTATGCAATATGCTATAGAGGTTGTTGATCTACGGAACTTCTTTTGTTTTTCAGTGACATGTTGTGTACTTGCTGTGCTTACTGAATGGGACTATTTTTAACTGAGGCAGTCCTTCATGCTCAGCAGCAGCACAGTTTAGCAGATGTGTGAATATGTGGCATTCCAAACATAGTTGCTGCTGGGCTGTACTGTACAATACAAACCTCAGTTCTCATAATTTTAATTCAATTCAATTTATTTATATAGCGCCAAATCACAACAAATGTCATCTCAGGGCACTTTTCACATAGAGCAGGTCTAGACCATACTAGACCTAGTTCCTAATCACACATTCCTATGCAAGTCATGCAGTGACATAGTGTATCCTCTTATTCAAGCTCATTTCAGCGTTAGTCACACGTGTTTTTTGTTGCTGCTGTGGATGCTGTGTAGCTTTACAGGTCGACGTAAGGAGGAGCGCAGAGAAAGCCTGCCCTGCGGGGACCTGAGTGCAGACAGCGAGGCGGTGGCTTCCAGACGGCCCTCCTTCCTCAGGATGGTCAGTCTGGGCAAACTGAAGAGGGAATCCATGTCAGACAAGGCCTCCCAGGAGGCTGAAGAGGAAACAGTGGAGGAGGAGCCAGAGGTCAAAACCAGAGAGCCCCTCTCAGGTAATCAAAGAAACATCAGGTGTAAAAACCACAGGCCTCAATCAAAAAGTGATCACATGATCTAGAAGAATCTGTCTTTTGCAAGGAGTTTCTCTTTACTTTGGAGAACTATGCTCTCCCTGGTCAAGCTTCCTCCCAATCCTAGACAACTCTCTGATGAAGCTGAGAGGTCCCAGACCCCTGAGTCACTGGGTTCAATCACTAGCAGACTGTGAAATCAGGAAATGACCACACTTCCTCCTACCCCAGGTTCCTCTAGATAGATGTTCAACCGAGCTACTGTTCACAGACTCCGCAGGGAACCTCGCTAGGAATAGAAAAGTGTGCAGAATGAGCAACAAGTAACCCAGTTTGTCAGTCAGGCACACGCACAACTACTCAATAACGATAAAGTAGATATACCCTTTCCTACTCTCTCTGACTGTTTTGTAAATTATTGCAAATAAACACCGCCTTCTTTTTCCTCCTCTTTCTCCCCGCAGTCCTGGAGATCCTGCAGTTGGTCAACCACCGTGACCTTCTTCTGGCCGACACACACATTCAGGAGCTGGAGCGAGAGTGTGAGCTGCTTTCTCTCATGCCGGCCCCAACCAGTCCCACCCTTACTCCTACCCGTTGTCCCAGCACCCCTCTTGGCATGATCCCCCTATCATGCTCATCCTTGGATGACTCCCTCAGCTCCAATGCAACGCTGGACTCAAGTCGGCGGAAGGCTAAAGATGTGGAGCTCCTGTATGAAGCCCTGCAGAAGGAGATGTGGGATGTAGTACGGGAGTCCCTCCGTCAGCCCAGTGCTGGTCCCAACCTTGGACTGGTGGTGCTTGTGATCCAACAGGAGGAGCATGCTGATGCTGCCTGGGCCCTCAGAGAGGAGACCAAGCCAGAACGAGAAGGTTTCCAGACCCAGCCCAGCCAGCGTCCCCGCCGACTGAAGATGAAGTGGAGGCAGGCTGTGGCAGAGGCTGCAGACTGGAGCCTGCCACACCAGGTGGATACCCAAGCCGGCCAGCTGGCCTCATACCTGGAGCGCCTGAGGAGTCGGATGATGGATGACCTGGATGCAGCGAGGAGGAATGCTGTGTCCATTTACCCAGAGGAGTTTGCTGCCTTCCAGGTGTATGTGGAAAGTTACCATCGAGCTGTGGCCAAACGTCTTCGGACCATTACCAGTGGCCCACTGCAGATCACAGACGTCTACTCACTACTGGACTGGTTCTACAATATCTACAACAGGTAGGGTACCAGATCAGATAGTGAACCTTAATGACTATATATACTGGAAGCTACAAAGATAAATCAAACAAAGATATATCAAACTTCTATTATAAACCTGAAAACTGAACTAGCTTAGTAATGATTTGTCATTTTCTACCAGGGATGTCCTGGGCAGCATCAGCACAGCCACATCCATCAGCTATGCCTCACTGGAACCCATTCTGCCTCAAGACACAGTGGACAGGCTGGAACAAGACTGCCTGAGTATCGTGAGGGTAAGAAAATTAATGTTTGCATGGCTGTTCCTTAGCAAATCTGGATAGCTGTCTCATTTTTAATTTATGCTGTGATTTTTCAGGAGAAGGTGACAACAGAGCTGATTCAGGTTCTGGACGAAGAGGAGCGGCGATGGGCCCAGACTCTGCACATAGAGGAGTATCAGTCCCACCTAGCACGTTCAGTCATCCAGGTACATTGTTGCACATCATTTTCACTATAAAACACCTGATGGAAACTGACTTTAAAGGGATTTTTTAAATGATTATGATGATTGATGATGATTATCATCTTATTAGCCAAAGATACAGCTGTCTTATCACTCATGTCTTTCACGATTTCAGAGGCTAAAAGTGGATTTGGACAGATCTACATCTGTGAACCAGTTTCTAGGGGCAAGAGTGGCTCGCTGCAGTCTCATTGGATTGGCTGACTTTCTCTACAGGTGAGGAATAAAATCAAGGAAACATTTAGCAAAGTTGGGGACACAAACAAATTTTTAAAATTATATTTATCATCACAGATGTTTTTATCACTTTCTTAAGTAGCATAATGCAATTGGAAAAGTCAAAATCTGGTTTGAGTTAGCAGAATTAAAATACACTTCAGCAGGTGTAAAGTGGAGTAATACTGATGTTGGAATGTTGGTCTTCATTAAAAAAAATGTAGGTGCTGGTATTTTTTCATTTAACGATGTCTTGAAAGCAGGGAAGATTTTTTTTGGGGCAGTGGCCCAGTGTTTCCACAAGACAGGACATTATAATTATTTCATAGGTTTGCAATAGCATTGAGTATGTTCTTATAAAATTTTCATGTGTCCAGTTTCCAGAGGAAAGTGGAGATGTTTCATGAGACTCAGGCAGAATTTGGAGATCGAGGGGATGGATATGTTTCCAGGACCATAGCTCTGGTCAACTGCTGCCCTCCTCTCAGGTAGACAAGCAATAATAGCATCATTTTTCAACTGAACATTTTCATCTTTAACAAAGTTTTGAAAGGTTTTCAGTAATTTGCAGAAAGTGCAGCTTCATATCTCCTGTGTACCCTACAGATCCTTTGTGGAGCGCTGCAGGCAGTGTGATCCACAAAGCAGCGAGGAGTCGGCACAGAGAGCCAACTCCTCCCTGGACCGGATCATCAACCAGTCTGTGAGGGTGCTGACTGACAGACTGTTTGAACACATCAGGGTGAGTAAGACATGAGCGCGTCTCATCTCAGTTCTTAAAGCTTGTTTTCCTTTAACAAGACTCCCACCAGCCAGAATATAAGATTCTGTGCCCTATGAATTTGCATGGCCAAGCTGATGAAATTCCATAACCTAAAACCATCCTTCCAAGTATTCTTAATTCAAAAATGTGACAGACACTAAATCAGGTTTCCACAGTAGTGCAATGAATTTCTCCAAACAAGTTGGAAAATTCTGTATACATACACATAAAGTGACCCATTTGTAAAATCCCTTACAGTCAAAGAATTGAAACATTAATAATTCTGATAATTCTATGATATTCTTGAAATTCACTGACCTGCAGGGATCGTTGTTATGTATTTGTATGGTGAGCTAAAAAAAATTCATATTCAGTCACCTTTGTTTGTCTCATTTTCACACCCATGACGTATGTCAGATGTTTTTTGTGACTTTTTTACTGTGCTCTGTAAAGTATTACAACAATGTAAATATGCTCCATTACAAAAGCAAAAGTTGTAAAAGTAGTGTCACTCTAAAAAAGAACAGAGGCATTGTGAAAATAATAGTAAAAGTCCTGCATTCAAAGTTTTATAACATAAATTACTACAGCAAAATGTACACAAAGTGCCAATAGTATCTTAAGTAAAAGTACTTGGAGCAGAATGATCCCAGTCAGTATTTTATTGTTACAATTTTATTATTCAGTTCATATTATTAATGCCTAAATGTGTAAGCAGCATTTTAATGTTGTAGCTGGTTGAGATCAAGCTAATTTGAACTGCTATTTATATTGTTGAGTGAATGTACTTAGTTACATTCCTCCACTGGCCTGTTCTCTGTTAATCAGAACTTGCTCTGTTGTTTTTCCAGCCTTTCTTTGACAAACTGATAAAGAGAAAATGGCTGAACAACACAGAGGCCTTTGACGCCATTGAAGCCAGCATTAAACAACACTTCAAGAAGTTCAGAAGGATGGAACCTCCACCTTATCAGGTAACACCTGTTTGACCAAACATAGGTGGTGTTTAACATGTTTTAGTATTCTACAGTATTTGGTTGAAGGTTGTATGTGACAAATCAGTAATTCATTTAATAAATGACACAGACGCTGGTGGGTGAGGTGCACCGGCGGGTCCTGGTGGAGTACGTCCGAGCCATCATGCGGGGACGGGTCATTTGCACATCCTCCAAGATGAGGAAGAGGATGGCTTTCCGCCTACAAGACGAGGCCAAACAGCTTAAAGGACTCTTTAAGGATCTGGTGAGTGTGGTCTTCACACAAAACGTTACATTTATTTAAATGAACTAGGAAATATCACTAAAGAGGTCACATTTAGACTGCCTTAACCTGCAAAGGACATGTGCGACAAAGCGCTGTTAGGGCCTCTAGAAGGAGAACAAAATCCAAAGCATCCAAAACAGAGCTAATAATTGCTTTTCAGGAGACCCCAAGCATTGAAAATAATTCCAAAATGCTGATTCTTGAAAACACTGAGCAGAGCTGGCACGGAGAATGCAGAGTCTGGTGGTTGTGAATGGAGCCTGACCCTCAAACTTCCTAGGTCAGGAATAACTCAGACAGTGTTGATACAGGAGTGAGCTCTGAAAAATGGCTGCCGTCAGTGAGATGGAGATGGATGAACCGGGCTTACGTTAGCAATCGCCAGAGGGGGGAAGAGGGTGTAAAACAACTGGGCCTGACAGCGTGGCATTTGCCCCTTTTCTGTGTGCGAGTTCAAACAAGTGTCCGTCACCTCGCCTGACAACAGGAAGCTGCTGTGTTCAGAAGGAACTTCCTGTTCCTGTCAGCTGGCCGGCTTTGATGTGGCTCTGGGATGGCCTTGATGGCCTTTTTCGCCGAGGAGTGGGATGAAGTGTCTGTGGAAACTGGGAACTTGGGGGTGGAGGCGAGTTTTAATGGCTGTCTAAAAAAGACATCGTTATTTTTAGTGGATGCCAAGCCAAAGAATTCTGCTTTCTTTTCCTGAGTGTTTGAAGGAAAAACAGAACTGAGAAAAACAGAGGTGGAGTTTTGTTATTCACTTAGTAAATCACCTAAATGTTTTGCCTTTGGCCTTTAGAGGCATTAATCTCTGTTTCCTCTGAGGGTTCAATTGTTCACAAGACTGCTAGTAATGCCTTTTCTTAGAAATGTGCATTTAATCTGAGCAATCATCGCAGTCGGAAGAAGAGGAAGGCATGAATTGGATGAGCAGCGATAACAAGTGCAGTGAACTTTCCATTTAGTTACCAAAGAAAGCCCAATTTAATGATCAACTAATCAAGTCAAATCAAGTTTTCTTAATGGTAATAAATACTTGTACTTGCTGTTACATGATAATTAGATATGTTCTCTCTGCTTCAGGAATCAAGCTCATCCTGGTTGGACAGCATCATCTGCCACCTAGCTGACATCATTCTCCTGGAAGACACTCCCTCCATCCAGATGGAGGTTGCCGTCCTGGTGAAAGAGTTTCCAGATATACGGTGAGGATTTAATAAATGTTGGAACCTTTCTGTTGCAACCAGGAAGTGTCTATAAAAACAGAAATTCACTGTACTGTACCCCCGAAGGTCCTATATTCTTTTATGCTTACTGCTACACATTCTCAGTGCTGTTTTTGGCACTTAGCCAGAGTAAGGAAAATGTAAGAGTATGTATGTCTTTTTTTTTTTTTTTTTTTTGACACAATGGATCAAAACAAGGAAAGGAGCACGGAAACATATCTACATTAACTTTGCTATTTTTGGAGAGGACTGTGGGTCTGTTTTGAGAATGGATGAGGCTGAGAGGCCTCGGGGGGAGGGGGGGTCCCAGCCGCTGAGGCGGTTTGTGCACAGATTAAGACTCAGGTGACTGTTGGCAACCTATGACTGCGTGTGACGCATAACCCTCCGCGGAGCAGACAGGAAGCTGCTGCCGAGTACTTCCTGTTCCTGCCACCCTGCAGGAGACAGACTGGTGCCACACTTGGAATCAAAGAGGGAGAGGTGTGGAAGAGAGGAGCAAAACATAGTAGTTCAGACCTGGAGACATGCTAACTCACTGCTTGACTCACCCCTTTGTTTACTGTATGGCATCCCCTGCTGGTATTTTAAGAGAACAAAGGCTGTCGGCCTTCCTTGAGTTCTCTGGGTGCATTTCATTCATGCACACGTGACTGTGCCCACACATGCCTACACATCAATCCCTTCAAAATGGACCCTTCCTCCATAATCACACATGTATCTAAAGGTCAGCTGTTGACTTAAAAAAAAACAAAAAAACAAAAACAAAAGAACTTTACAGTGCCATGTTAAGGCACTCTTTATATGGGTTTATGAGTTAAAAATAATGGCTTTATAAATGCTGATTTACTGTTGATCGGTTATAAGCCTTTAATAAGAACAGCTTAGAGAAAATCCCTTGACAAGACACTTCATAGCTGACACTTGCCAAGACTTAATGTATTATTATAAAAAACCTTTTAATTTATGAGTTATTAAAGGAGAGGTTCACATTTGTCCAAAAGTGCCTTAAAACAATACACACATGCCCATATGTGCATTGAAGGCATTATCAGTTGCTGTAATTGTTTGTACAGGCCACAAAGAGATCCCTTCTTAAAGCATTTTCACTTTAAATGATGGAGGACAAAATACACAGTTATCACTTCATGCTGAAGCTAATATGAGGCCTCAGCAGTCTGAGTGAAAGACAACAAATGAGTATTTTCCTAAGTTAGTCCTTTTTAGTTCAACATCCTTTCTATCATTTCATTGTGGCTCAGCAAGAAAACACTGTCTGTGGAGACACAAAGAGGAAATTTCTAAAAACCCCATAACTGCATTTTTACATAGAACAAGAACAGATTATTTTGTCCCCCATCACTTACACTGAAATCGCTTCAGGAAGGGATTTCTTCTTCCAGAATGGACAGCAGGAACATTTATAGAAACCAATAACCCTTACAATGTACATATAGACATATCAGTATTGTGTTGAGATAAACTTGAAAAATGTGGACTTATCCTTTAGCACTTAGAACTACAGACTTATATTATTATAACATGAAATGTGCTTTAATAGAAAGTGGTTCCAAATGTTTGTTGCTTCCCAGAAACAGATGTTGTGACTCAGACAGATGTGACTAAAAGTCATGACAGTCTTGTTGACGACACCAAACAGATCTAATTCCCATTAACACCCGTCTACCCTCCTTCCCCTCATCCTCCCTGTATCCTTCCTCTCCACAGGAAGAAACACGTCTCCACCCTGCTGAACATACGCGGGATGATGCGGCAGGCGGAGCGTCAGGAGATCCTCAACATCGTCAAAGACTTTGAATGCAGCAGTGTCCTGATGTGTCGGGACCACGCCCTGTTTTCCGACATCCCCATCACCTCAGAGGTGCACTGCATCAGCCTGGGTCTCCTCCGCCTCGCCATGACTGTCACCAACTGGTTCTCAGAGCACCGGCCGAGGCGAAACCGCAGGACAAGCGTCAGAAACGCAACACCTCAACCTGCTGAGAGCCAGGACACTGAAGACATGAATAAACTTCACAGAGAAGACTAGCTGTTGTGTTAATGTTAGGAGAGTAGTCACAGACATACTGTGAAGACACTGATGAGATGTACATGCACCTTGACCAAGAAAAACTGATTGTACCAAATATTGCTACCAGCCACTTAAAGAAACTTGACCTCAGGTACTGCTCGTACTGTACACGCTCACTGACATTCCTTCCATCTCCAGATGTGCATTTTTAATGGAAATGTGAAGCTCATCATGATTTGTAGTTGTTTTATGTTGATCTACACATCTACAGAAGTAAACAAGTGGTATAAAATATTCTCAAAATGTAACTTCTTCAATCTCTTTTAGCCTATTATTCCTCCACATCATTGCAGAAACAACTGCTAGCAGATGCAATGCAATATGATCTAGGATGTTCTGCTGTTTATCATGTATTTACCCAACCATACGTACCCATTCTCTGGTATATAGTGCATATGTATGTGTGGATATAGTGTATGGGAATGGAAATGTGTTGATCTCTCACTGTGAATGAAATGGATCTGTTGCTGGAAACTTAATAAAGACCCATTGACTGGGTAGACTAAGCAGATTCAGCAATTGTGTCATTGTGGTTATAACTGTATTCTGTATTTCAAGTGAAAAACATAAAGGAGTAATGTTTGTCTGCATATTGGCTCAATTATGTCAACTCTTAAATGGATATGCTATTGTACAATTGTATTATTCTGCCCGCTTCTAACTTTAGGTGTTGTGACCCTTGAACATGGGAGCGTCAGACACTGAGTCTACAGCTATGTTAAACAATACATACCAAGGCACACTTTGACAAACAGACGAGGGTCTGACGCAGAACCGATGCTGCCAGTACATATACACGCATACTTATGCCTTGGTTGTTTATCTTTAGGATATGGCAGCTTTGTTCAGTATACGGAGATCTTGAAATATGGGGCTCCACCACGGCTACTATATGACGCTCTGCCGCCGTACAACAAGAGGGGTCATACACCCCGAGGCCAACAACGGGATGTTTTTCGATTAACAAAGATTTCCTGTTGTCCACTGAGGTGCCAACGGATGCTTTTATTGGAGCCAAGTTTACGTTATGCACTAGGAGGGAACTTCCCCTCTGCTGTTCAGAGTGAAGGTGCAGCAGTGTCGGAGCTTTTTCATGTCTGAGTTGCTCGTGGGCTTCTCAAAACAACGTCAGCCTGCCACAGCAGGGGTCATTCTGCACACTGACCTCAGAGGCAAAGGGTCTATATCCGAATTTGAATGACCAGCTGGTTGCTTTGAAATGAAGAAATTACTCACAAGGTGTGTTGTCAGCTTTTGAGATTTTACAGCTGGTGGTTGTGTAACCCAGCAGTTGTGTGTCTGAATCATGGGAGTACACACTCTGTTCAGGATTTTAGGCATCTTATTGTCATTACCAAGTTTGGTCACAGCTTCCTCAGGGGACTCAAAGAGCATCAGCTGATCTTGGTGATCCAACAAGATTTTAGATTAAGTTTATATTTTGCATTCATGTGCTGTATAAACATATTCTAGTATTGTCAAGGTTTCACAATTAAATCTTAGATAATCATATATTAAATTTAAATCCAAGCAGCTACTTGATCATTAAAAAAAATAAAAAGTGGTTGATCTGGCTATTCACCCTTAAAACATATAATACTCTAGTATGCTTTGAATAATTATTTGCGTCAGACATGGTTTTCCTACTAAAAAGTTCAATTGCCTTGTTAAAACTTTCAGTTTATATCTCTTCTTTCTCCCTCATTTAAAAAAAATCAGAATCTATCAATATGTAAATGTTTTTCATTTCAAAATTTGAACTGCTGGACACAGGATGTCTACTACTTTTCTGAAAAGTCCATTTTCAGTGTATGTGCACCGGAGGCTTCAAGTTTCTACGTCACACTTGAGTAAGTTGCATATTGAGGCATGATTGGTTCCAAACTAGTTGTGATGTCACAAATCATGCTCATATGTTCATGTCTTAAATCATGATTTAAGGTGAGCACAGAGAAATTTTCCCCTTACAACAGATGAATGTGAAAATAAACTCTGCACATACATCATTCTGCAGAGCGAAGCTCAGTGAACATCCAAATGAATTCGCAATAAGAAAAACACATTTTTCAGGGACTTTAAATGTTGAATAAATATAGTGTATATATGTTTTTCTCTGATGCTTGCTTTTGACAGCTTTTATGTTTTAGAGGTTTCCCTCCAATGTTGATGGAAATGACTATTAAGTAAAACACAGTATAAAAGTGTTTGAATAATTGAAGTGGTGCATTATAAGCACACTAAGTAGAATTTTGGATAACAATAGCAATATGAATAATTTATGAAGCCTGTAATGTTCAATGAATGACAAGATATTTGACTGAATGTACTTTACTGATGTTTGATGATTATATTACAATCCTAATTGTAAAAAGTAAAGTTATTTATGCTCTTAATGGAGTTTGATCTTTTTGGAATGCATCAAAATGCACAATGCAAGATTGCATAGACATGCATAAGTACTTCTGTTTGTCAAATGGAGTAAACATAAGATTTGAAATGATTGTTGGAGTGTTATCAAAGGTTTTTAATTGGCAGAATGTCATTAGCTGAAAGTTTGCATTACAGAATGTTTATTTTGCTCCAGATTTATTTGCATTCATGTTGGCCAGTTGGTCAAAGGTGAGTAAATTACTTATGATTTTGACTGTCATTGTAGGAACAATGCTGCTCTCTGTTTTGTTGCATTCACAGATTAAATGTTTCTGGCTCTTAAACGGCACATATTCACTGCAGCACCTTCCTTTTCCTCCTCTTCCTCTTATTGACACATTTAATTTATGTCTAAATATGATCAGCATGCACACTTCTGGGAAGGACTCGTTCCTAAAAAAAAAACCCAAACTTCCAAACATCCTTAAATATTTCTTCAAGCTGTTTACCTGTTACCGACAATAGAGCTCAAATATCTTTGACCTTGGACTGCACCAAGCACTTGTTTTTATTTTGATAAGTTCCACGAATCCATGGTACAGAACAGGAAGAACATCAAGTGAAGTTGGCATCAACTTATTGTTAAGTTTGGCAGTGTGGCTTCTGACTAATATGTATATCTAAGAGCATCAGACATCCTTTCATATAGCTGGCTGAAGGCGGATGCTGGACGGCTGTTTTCCAGGTATCCCAAGCGGGGATTACCATCTCTGACTGAGAGGGTCAGGTAAGAATGAGGGCCAAACTCCTGGAGGTTTCCCTCGATCAAGCTACTGAAGGTGGAACAGTCACAGTATCACAATGCAATCCCTGGGAAGCACTCCCTTGCTTCCTCTCATTAACACAGCTCTGCAATGGAAAATCCATCTGGCTGTATTCGCTGTTTGTTTTCGGAAGCAAGCCGTGCCCTGTCTTTGTTCACACTGTCATGCACTTTTCATGGTTCCACTCTTTTCTATTTGTTTGCTTCTCATGCAGTGCTCCACATAGTGTTGTGGCTGAGAGGGGCACTTGTTTCATGTCAGTTTTGAGAAGTAGGGCTTGTTTAGTCTAAATGAGGCGGTTAGTTCCACTGTTTTTCAGATATTCTGATATCAGACTATATGAGGGTGGGAGCATTCATGTCAATTTGTAACAAGCAATAAAATCTGGTTCACACTGCTTTAAAGGACCAAGCCCGAGGCTGTGCATGTTTCAAGTATCTCTTTTATTGCTGCCCACAACTTTCAAACTACACCAGAGATTTTAGATTGATTTCTTAACTTGCAGAAAGCCAAAATCAGCTGTCAGGAGGTTGCAATCTACTGTAGATAAATGATTTCACAGTAAACTATTTGACTTATTTGATTTATTTTACTTACTTGCTGTTCCAGATACAGACTGCTTTGACAAATCTATGTGCTGGTGTATGCAGATACACTCTGATCAGATTCAGCCGCCACACAGCATCATTTTAATGGTTGATTAAAACAGTCGTTTGCTGTTTGTCGTCTGGGTTTAACTGTCCAATCAGCATATCACAAGAATGCAAAGTTTTTCAGGAGAAGACTCTCAACACTTGGATGTCAGAGCTCCCTTGAACGCCCCACCAGGTGAATTTTCAAAATGGTTCCTGCTCTCAACCTTCTTTGACTCGTGGCAACAAAGTAGGTCTAACTTTGACTGAAAAATCTAGCCAATTCACTGCACACTGTTTATGTCTCCCAGGCCAGTTTAGGTATCTGTAAGTTCCTGGCAAATGAATAAATGAACCGACTGCGTATCTGAAGGTAGGAGATTAATCTTGCTTTAGAGATTAAATTAATGAGTTTTAGAGATGCTGGTAGGTGGATTTTTTTTACATTTGGACAGACCCAACTAACTGTCTCCCCCTGTCTCCAGTCTTTATGTTAAGCTAAGACAAACTGCTGGCTCTACCTCCAAAGTTAGCGTACATACAGTATATTACAGTCTCTCAACTCTTTAGCAAGAAAGCGAATGTGTATCTCCCAAAATGTCAAGCTATTCTTTAAAGCCTAACTTTGTTTTACCACCACAGTCTATCACACAGGTCAGTGCTAACTCTCAGTTGTTTTATTGTAGAGATACTGACCTTTTACAGCTAATAGTACAGAGAACCATAGAGTACCAATAGACTCTTGAGGAATCAATCAAAAGTAGCCAACATCTTGATTGCCCGCTTTTTAATTAAACAAGTTACCAGGAAGACTTCAATGAAATTTGTAAACCTTCAATGGTTTGATGTTTGATTGTTTCAGGTCTTCCTTGTCAGAGTAAGTGTGATTTTGTTTTGGGAGCTTTTGTAGATGATTTCTAGGGTGTTGATACCATTCAATGGTATAGTGGAAAATGTATTTGAGGTTAAAAATGGCCAGATTTATGCATTAAGTGCCTGCTAACCTATCGAACAGAATCTCATTCTGATGGTTTTAAAAGTAGATTTTAGAGTCTGATAACAGGTTTTGGAATTTTCTTGGTTCATATTTAAAGAATTTAAAGGATGTTATTGAATCAAATCATCAAATTGAGTGTCAGTCAAAAGAATGTCGGTTTCGTCAAAGATCAAATATGACGTACTCGCTGAGTCTAGGTGGTTGTGGTTGAGGTGTGGCCCTGTCAGCCAAGACATTGCATAACTGCATATAAATGACCTGTTCTGACATGACCCATCAGGGCAAGATTCAATAGAGAGAACCTCCTGTCCTCTCCCAAGCCCAGTATACACTGTCTGTCAGGATGGCTGCCCACTTGAACCAAAACAATGGTGCACTTAGTCACTCCTGATGGGATATCCTGATTTATGTTATCTGAGTGTATCCATCAAGTGGATCTTTATTTAGCGATGAGTAGGTGCATGGCCCTCCTGCCAGTGCCCACTCATCTCGAGATCAGACCGAGCAGACACGCCAACCTGTTTGTTTCGTTATCAACAGTCACATTAAATCATCGTTCTCAGGCCTTGGCCACAGGAGGAGTGGAGGAAGTTCACCTTTGTTCAAAGCAGGGACTACAATCTAAAATAAACTCTGACATTATCATAATCACAAATCTTTCTAACAAACATGTGCATGCATCAGGTGTCACTCCTCTGAATTTTGATAGTTTGATTTGTGCTAAAAGTCATACTGGGTGGATGCGTGGATATAAATATTTTGCTCTGGTCTGTGCTGGCCTGATGCCACTTACACTGTAAACATCCCAACCTGTGGAGTTATTTGTTTTCCTTTGTTTAAACTATTTTGACGTCTATATAATAGTGAGAAAAAAACAGGGGGAGGCTTTGTTGGTCCTGAATGTCTGTATTTATGCGAGCACATCCCCTGGCCTCACAGACCTGGCCTTATTACAGCAGCCCACTCACAATCAACACCAATCCAGCAATGATACAGCAGTAACTAAATAACCTGCGACCTCCAGCTGGTGCTGATCATAAAAGAAGCAACTAAAGTGAATTATAATTTTAGAAAAATATCAATTTGCTTTTTTTACAGGATAGAGCCTAAAATTATTAGACTAACAGTTACAAAGATAAAGATTCATATGAGCCCGAAAAGGGTTGTTAAATTCATTAGCATGTTCATCTTCACCTGTATTTCCTTGGTATCCTTGGGTGACCTTGGCTGTGCTCCTCAGCTCAGATCCTCAAATTTGTACATCTCAGTGGTTCCACCTTACATGAAAATGAGCAGCACATTGCCAAAATACTGTAGCTGTTATACAGGCATTGCCAATACAAACCATGCAGAACAAAGTGGATTTATAACTGTACATGTTGTTACATTTTTGTTTTTGTCTCAGTTTGCTGACATTGCGTGAAGTGAAGAGAAAAACATGCGACAGTGTTAAAAAGGATTTTCCACATCGGAAAGAGGAATGAAAGACCTTGTTGCTTCTTCTTGTTGGTGACGGAGGGCTGCATTCTCTGCAGCTCTCACAATAACTTCACAAAAACAAGAGGTTAAAAATAGACGAGAGGCAAAAAGAGGGGAGAGTGGGGATGACAGTGAGTGACTGTGCTGTCAGATCTTTTCATGGAAAACAGGGTGGACAAGCGGACATCCTTAAAGGCTGTGTATTTGTGAGGGAAGTCCATGGCCTGTCCTAGAGGCCTCCAGCCTCACCTTTACTCTCTGGGAGGAATTTTTGTTGTTGTAACCTACGCAAGCATGGGCATTGCACATTCTCAAAAAAAAAAAAAGATGCAGGAGTTGATTTTTGATATGCTCAGCCCTGCTTTTATACTTGTGGTTGATGATTCTGTACAGAAGTGCAAACTAAGTTATTAAATATTATTTCAAATTTATTTTAAAACACTTTAAATCAGTATTTAGTCTGTCCTACAGCAATCACAAAAACACACCATTTGATAAGAATTAATGCATGAACCAGTCAATCAAAATATCAGTCAAGGATCTTTTATTGCTCACAAATGAAGATGTCCTGGAATATTTCCCCAATTATAACATATTTGTGTCTGCCAGTGTTTCTGCCAGTGAACAAAGGTGTTTGTCCCACTAATAGCAGCTCCGGTGTTCGTGAAGAAGCCTCCCCCACTTTGCTTTGTCACAAACTCCTCTACCTGCCAGTAAGTTGTCTGTTCCAGCTGTTAACAACAAATTTATTGGCGAGGCCATTTGCAAGAACGGAAACTACTTTGCATGGCAAGGATTAAGTCTGCAGCTAAACAATGGTTCCTCTCGTGAAATATGGCAACAGGGGCTCACCTTTGGCTCCTTGTGCCTTCTCCCCCGGCTTATTTACGTAAGCAGGTTGTGTTCTGTACCCCATCAGGAAGAGGTGTTGCAGGAAACCGAAATCTGAGGTAGGATTTAGAGTAAACTCACAGCATTAGACCCCAAAAGAGAGCTTATCTGATCTCTCAGGGAGGTGAATAAAAGGGTAAACACAAGCATGACCCGTACTCTAAAACCCACAGGGGGCCAAAGATTCACTCCAGGATTTGATTGCAGGCCGTGTTGTTCCCACATTACAGCGAGGTTGTGTTGACCTGTAGCGTAGTCTGTCTATTGTGTCCCATTCCAGCAATTCTAATTACCAAACAACACATAATTAAATAAATGCACAAGAAGAAATCACAGACACACTGTTGAACATTGTGCATATAGATAAGAGATTATTATAAGGCAACATATTACAGGTATCAGCCATGCTACAGAGGAATATAACATTGTTCTTCTAGATGTATAAACCCTTTACTTTTACTTCACTTTTACTATATATTTATCATATGTCGTTTGACTTAAAGTTGATCCTTGAGGGCTGCAGTACAAAAACAGAGGGAAGCACTCACCTTCTGAGACATATTTTGGAAAATATGTACAATATATTATTAGTCATGATGAATAATGCTTTATCTGGAGCAATATGAAATATAGAATGGGGTAGTTACTGTTTACAGCTGCTGCTTTCTTGGACGCTGATATCTCCAGATACACATTTGCTTGAGGATGATTTCTTTTTTTTTTTTTCAAATACCGTATATTAAGGGTTCAAACAAGTAGAAAGCTGGCACTGATTTTGTCGGTTACTTTTTCCATATATCTACATTGTCTGACACTAAATTCCTCTCATTTTATGTTTTTCATGTTTGTTGTCTATCAGCAGCAACTTTTCTCCTGCGCTCCAGTTTGGTTTCCTTTGGGTTTCTTTCTTTTTGACTACATTTTTGACATCAGTCAGTTTCCCAATATTTCATCCCTATAATCTATATTAATATATTACAAATATATATATATATATATATATATATATATATATATATATATATATATATATATATATATAATTTTTGTTAATTTCACATGATACTTGCTACTGGAGATATTAGAGATTAATAAATAATAAAACATTTAAAAATAATTTAGTCACATATGTTCTTGCAAAATAACACGTCACTGAGTAAAATGTAAAAAAGAATGAAGAATATGGCAGATGTAGGGTAAACCCTTGTTTCTGACTGGCTGTTCTTCTCTGAGCATACATGTGATTGATCATGTGATCAGTAGAAAGTTGATCTTAAAGGTTACTCCTACGTTTAAGTCACTTGATAAATGTGTTTAATCTTCACTTTCGGAGCTTTGCACTAAGTATATTTGCAAAGGAAACATGAGACCTGAATACTGACATTTGATGCAACCCTTTTTAAACAATTATTTTAGTGTAATAAATAATATTCATGACGATTTTCATGTTTCTTTGTAGTTAATCTTCATCTGGCTGCAAAGAGACAAAAGAGAATTATCACCAACCTATACAAACATCAACATTCTTCATGCAGTTCAGATTGGTTCAAATGATTTGAACCAACCAACCAAAAGAATTATGAATGCAGCATGAAACCTTTGCAGTCTCTGTCACCCCACCCTGAACCCCTGTCCATCTTTCATCAGCAGAGATTTAAAGTTTGAGCCTAATGACTCTACATCCTCTCTGCCCTCCTGCTGACGCTGCGCCACTGACTTGCCCCCTTAACAATTGGTCTGTTTGACCTTTCACACATGAACCTACTCATCTTTTTCACACTCATCAGTGCAATGTGTACAAACACCCCATGTTTTCTCCTGTCTGTGTTACACAACAAGTCATAGGTATTGACTGATGTGAATGACGACACCACCTGAAGGACACCTGCCTGGATGAGCCAAACTCAGGGGCTATTTAGTGTTACAAGGTTGCTCAGAGGTGTAACCTAGAGGGCAGCAGAGGTATAACACAACACTATACTGTCAGTATGTACAGTATGTATACAGTGCCCAAGCAGCGGTAGGAATCATTCCTTATAAGAATGCATATTTACCTTACTTTTACCTAGATGAAACCAGATAACCCCCACAAAGCAATCTATCCAGCTTGATGAATGCAAAAGTATGTATATGATGACATACTGTATTAAATATATGATATAATATATATATAGTATAGTATGTATTTATAAGTATATTGCTATTTTCTTAATACCGACACCAGTCAAGACAACAATGACAACAGCTACACCATGCCACCCTCTGGTGGCTTTTGTGAAGCATTACATGACTAAACTGCTGAGACCATCACCAAACTGAAATAAAAAGGGCAAAGCAAGGCAACTCTATTTGTTTAGAACCTTTCAAACACAGAGGTAATTCAAAGTGCTTTACGTAAGGCCAAGAAATGTATTAGAACAACATTTGAGAACACAATGAAAAACAAAATAAAATCAATTACAATAGACTACAATAGACAATAGACTGTTTACCTGTTCTGAATCACCTGTTCTAAGTGCAACACATGTCTGAAATACTTACTGTGGAGGTTGTTTGAATGAAATCAAAGTTTTTGACATTTCCTCTGTTTTTTAATGGCTTCAGTCTCTATTTTTGTTAGGCCTTGTTTTTGCAGCACACCGCTGTCTAGTTTGTCTCTTAGAATTTCGATGTATCACATTCTGATGCAAATGATAACCAAACAGGCCACAGTGTAAACAAGAAGGCCACAAAGTGCTCTCACAATCAGAGTTTCTTGTGTTTTAGTGGAAGTGGGGTTGAAAGATGCACCAGTAAACATTTCCTCCATTACTCTCTTAGTGGACAATTAATAAAATATTATTATCCTTGAGATAGATCTTGACAGCTCCTGACATGTTTGAATTTCTACTTCAGAGAGTGGACAACCATTTTCATGTGGGTGTCTGGCATGGAATGGGTAAGTGGAGAAACACTGTTGTTAGTAGAAATGAGTCCATCATTGTTTTTGTATCAATGTAGTGAAGAACCTTGATTTTGAGGGATGGCAGTATTGGTCTGTCAGTTGGTCAGTTCACCACTTTTTTCCAGACAAAAATACCTGAATAATTATTGGATGGATTGCCATGGACTTTAGTACAGACAGTCATGCTCAGGGGATGAAGCCTCATTACTCTGGTGATCCCCTGACTTTTCAGCACCACATTAAAGTTGATTTTTGTGATTTTAAGTTAAGGACGAATTGTAATAACTTTTCATCTAGTGCCATCACCATCATTTTATTTTGTCCAGTAAACCTGATGACATTCCCATCAGCCTCAGCTGTACTTTGTGTTTAGTTCTATTTAGCAATGGTTAGCATGCTAACATGCTAAACTAAGATGGTGAACATGCTATGCATTATACCTGTCAAACATCAACATGTTCGTGTTGTCATTGCAAATATTGTGGCATGATGGTGTAAGCATTTGGCTAAAGCACTGCTGTCCTGCAGCCTCACAGAGCTGCTAGCATGGCTGCAGACTCTTAGACCTGTTTTTCAGGTATTTATTTCATTGGAGTGGCCAAAAACAAACATTCCCATATCATCTTATTTTATGAAAGGTTTCAAAATTGTATTTCCAGAAAATGTACTATATCTTGATATATATTGATATTGTGATATAAAATAGCTTATACCATGATAGAAGATTATATCTATATCACCCACCCCTAATACAAAAGGCGAACAAGTGCTAAGACAACCCAATAAATAAAACCCAATAAATAGAATGAGACTGTGCATGACACAACTTTCTTAAGTAGTAACAAACAACAGTCAAGCTCAAAGGCACATTATCTAAATTCAGGTCCAAACACCTAGCCTGATGGCACCAATCAACAAATTTTGCTTTTCTCACTATGGGCCTTCAAGGTTTACTGATTGGATAAACACACCATCTCCTTGGTTGGAATTGGTCTTTGCTTCCAGTTTTCAAACTGGATAAACATGGCAGCTGTTGTGGAAACACTGCCAGATTTCCATCACTGAACAAACAATTCTTTGTGCCAATGCTCTGTGTACTTTGGATGAAGTTTTGGGACTCTGGTTCTATATGAACAACTGTGATGTGCCAAAACTGTTGGTGGTGAAGGATGAAACTCACGGCAGATGACACCTCCCCTTTCACCTCTTTTCTTACTTTTGTCAGGGTCGAGCAGTGACTGGAACCATTGACACAGAGACAAACTGACGGGGGAGCTTCAGAGGTTATCGTGGGCATACTCTTCTCAAGCAAGGCGCTTCATATTTGGGATTGGAGTTAGATCTTCAGGCCCAGGTTTAGGGGCTCAGTCTGACTGTTGAAGTGGTGGTGTTGGCTGGAGAACAGGCTAGCAGAGGGAGGTAGAAGAGAGCAAGAGGAAAAGTGAGATCCCCTGTTGGACCTGGAGTACACCATGAAACCAGAAAACATTCTGGATTACTGGCTCTGCTGCCTCCTAAACTAGAGGAGGTCCAGAGAAGGGGATGATGGGGGCTGATTTAACTAACCTACCATTATGAAGATCATAGTATAGCCATTAGAGAGTCCGTGGAAATGAGAGACCAGGGTTACTTGGGAGTGGGTGGGGAATGTAGGTGTTTGACTTATGAGACAACTGTATGAGATGACCTACTAAATGCTGGCCAGGCAGCAATTAACGTCTGAGTGTCACCTTCAACAGAAGGCCTCCGTACTCTGAAAACAAGGATGACCGGTCAAGTATGTGGAACCCAGTGGACTATTTAGCAGCAGACAGAAAGGTAGACAGAGAGGCAGTCGTGGGAGAATCACATCAGTCATTTAAACTTCGACAGTGAAGGGTAAAAAAAGGATCAGGGTCAGAGGAAGCAGAGGTCTAATGTTCTTGTGGTCCAGGAGAGCACTCTCTGCCCTCTCACAGGTCCAGGTGAAGCTGGAAACTGGGCTCTTGGTGAGGATGATGAATGTGGCCGTCACAAAGCAGAGCCTCTCATAAAGACATTAGAAGGCCTTGGAATGAGCTGTTGCCAACCCAGAACCACATGAATGTTCTTAAGATTGTAAAACTCAAGACGCAGACCACAGAAATGAAGAACATGGTTTAACACTGGGATGGTTGAGGAGTGTGTTAGTGTATAAAAACCATTTCAGAGAATGAAGGCTCGATGAAACCGAGCTCTGCTCTGAATTGCTAGTTTGATGAAGTTCTGATAATTTGTTATACACCTAATTTGATTTAGTTTCCAGAAGATCATGTTTTGTAAAGTGATACCTCTGTCTTTTTAAGTGATTTGCTTTATCTGACAGTTGAACCATTGGCACACAAGTGGAGATTCCTCCTCTCCCTGCGCAGGCCACTGACACACCAGCCTTCACGGACAGCAGATCATATAAAATTAGAAAAAAATGAGACTTGGATGATGTTGCTCAGTATTTCGGCCATCTTTGGAGAGTTTATGCTAATTTACGCACAAATCTACGCTGGTAAAACCGGCAGTGGGTTGTGTTGTGTTGGACCTGTCAGCATCTCTGATGTGGCGCATCTCAGCTCCGTCAAGCAAAACATGGTTAGACAGATCAGACAGGAAGTTAGGAGATTTGGTTTCCATATTAGAGGTATAATATTTGAAGAACTGGGGCACTGATCCACCCATCATCCCTCTGTACCCGCTTATCTCTGAGTGAATAACAGGCTGGCACATGGCTGCATGACTGTCTGCACCAGAGCTGTCATGGGACATTTTGTGTCGCTTTGGATGACATGTTTCATAATGCATTTTTAATGCAAGCAATGAAAGAACATCAGACTTTTCTTTCAAGAGTATACAGATATACAAACAAGTACACAAACACACTCTGGTAAATACAATAGTTACTAAAAAGTAGCCATTATTATTTTACCAAACTTTAAAAAGATATTTTAGTGTTGAATAATATTTAACATAGTGCTTGGGTGAATCCTACAGTATCATTCAACTAATGTGCTTTTCTCATGGTCAGTGCAGTATTTCTTTGTTTGTTAAAATGCAAAAGAAAAATTATATGTTTTATTTTCTTCTGAAGTAAGTGGGTCTTTACTTATCCTACAGCCATGTATAAACTTGCCTGCCTAAATTAGCTGTTTATCATTTTAAGTCACTAAATTCATTTTCATATAGCTTACTCACTATACTTGCTGGTGGTTTACTTCACCTTCGGTCATTTTAACTACTGTGGGCTTATGTTATTGCTGTTTGATTTTTACCCTGTTTTAAAGGAGCTTGTGTCTATGGGCCTATTTGAAAATATTTTCTATCAGGAGTAGCTTGTCAGTATAATATAAAGGTATAGTAGCATATAATATAGATATTCGTAATCTTGATTTAAATGTTTTTAATCATTTAGATTTCTCATGGTAAATGACGCTGTTCTGTACTGTAAGGAGTGTTATATAAATTATAACGAATTATTGTCGTTTCACATTAGGTCTCCATGCGGTCACCACTGAGGCTTTAACATTGGAACCAGCGACCGGACGTCGTGTCTCGGTGTATTCCTCCTAGCTTGACGGTGGTGCGCATCTCTCCGACCGGGAATACCGATTTCTGAACATTTCGGCCTTTTCCCCCGCTGCACCCTGAGCTGTGTTTTCCTGCGAGCGGCTGCACAGGGGAGCGGGTTGCACTGGCGTCGCGGGGTTAAAGTGAAAGCTTCTATCGGTCAGTATTATGACAAACGGAGATGACACACATCCAGAAGGAGCCGTGTTTGTTTTGTATGGCGAAATGAGGCAGGGGGTGGAGAGTCGCCACAGAGACGCTGGGCTCCGGCCAAACATCACCGCATTTTAGCACTTATTCGATGCTCGGGATTTGCATTTCATTGCATTTGCTGCATCGTTGATAGGCCGTATTAATTTATTTTTTTTGCAAAGTGCATGGTGGAAAATGCAGCTTGTTTGAGGACACCCCCCCTCCAGATATCCATTGCTGCCATGATAGGCAGAGGTCTCCTCTCGACCGCGGCTCGGCCGGTTGGAGAAGAGGCAGATTGATTTGGGACGCTGGGTCGCATCTGCGGATGTTATTCCGTCTGTGGAGCCTGTAAATATCATCCGCGCAAACACACAGTGATTCTTACTCAGGGAAAAGGAGAAAGAAAACAACATGTCCTCTCGATCTGCATTACCGTCTGGAAACGACAGGAGTACTGGAGACCATGTAAGTGCAATTACAGCCTATAGCCTGCATCTGTGTGCATGCAAAAGATGAATCGTGCATCCTTAAACAAAGATCTCCTCATATATGTGTGGCCCTTATTGCCATTCACAAGGTATGTTCACTGTGCAGATGGGAGGCGTAGATTGTGCTATTTTTCCTCATTAGGTTAAAGGACTCTGGGGGTGATATTGCATGGATATTTCAGCAGGACAGCCTCTTTCAAAATGGGCTAACCTTGAGTGTCTGCGCAGGGAAAGAGCTGATGGCAGGCAAACAGCCCGGAATGAGACCATCCGCATACGATAACACTCAGCGGATATGCGCAGAAAGCCTGAAAACCAGCCGTCACCTCTTATTATAAGGCTGTGGAGAGATAGTGATGTCACATTATACTCCTTGCTGCTACTGCTGCTGCTGCTTCTGTGTGTGTGTGTGTGTGTGTGTGTGTGTGTGTGTGTGTGTGTGTGTGTGTGTGTGTGTGTGTTTGTGTTCGCGCGCGTGCATGCGCGTGCATATTCTCCAGAAATTGGATGGGTGGGACAGGTGCACAGAGGGCCAAAATAAATGTATAGAGAATATCTGGGTTGTTCGTATGAAGCGAGGGGATTACTGCGTAAAATGATGTGCAGTCCATTGCTGCGCAGCCTACAAAGCGCCCAACCCCAGAGCCAGTGGGTGTCAGACAGCGCCATACATTCAGTACAGTGGAAAACAGTAGCGGCCTGCAGAAAGAAACAGGGAATTTATTCATGTGAGACAGACAGAATCACAGGGTCTGCATATCTGTCTATATATCTATATATCTATCTATCTATATATCTATATATCTATGTATCTATCTATTCACAGTCCTTATTAATGTATATCAAAATGGTGACATGACTGACTGACGTTGCATTATGTCATTTCTCTGCCCTAAACACTTCTGGCAAGACTCCCTCCCATCTGTTTGTTAGCAGAGCTTTCAGCACAGAGGGATGGTTAAGCCAGTAGATGTGTGTGTGTGTGTGTGTGTGTGTGTGTGTAAGTGTAACTGGATGTGCATAAGCGTGCGAGTTTACGAGGTGCATGATTGATTATAAATGCAGATCCGCTCCTTCCATTAGAATGGATCTCGATCTGCTGTCATCACTCCACAATTAAACGATGATGACAGATGAGTGAATTGACCGGGAGAAATGTTGTGCTGCCACAGTGGCACAGGTGAAGCTTGGCTTGATGTGCGCCGTACAGTCGGTGGATTAATGTACTCTGCTGCACGCTGTGAAAAAGCCCCTGGTGCTGTTGGTTGGGACTCTTACAGTAGGCGTCTATGATTGTAGGAAGAGGGTCCAAATTGGCTCGAGAACAGGGGCGTGAGAACAGGAATGGAAGCATGGAAGGGAGGGAGTGTCTGAAGGTGGGGCTTAAGGCTGCGTGGTTGTGTTTGTATGTGTGTGTGTGTGTGAAGCTGAGAGCAGGATGACATGCTGGGGGGATGGAAGTGTGATGCCTCAGGGCCTGAGACTGGCCAGGGACCACTGTGCCGGCATCTGCTCCCTTTTTTACTCTTTCCTTCTATATTCCTCTCTCCATTGGTTACCATTTCTCTGGTTGTCTCCCTCTTTACTGCCCTCTGCCTCACCTCCTTTTCCATCAGATATCCTGGTTTCTTTATCTCCTGGAATTGGCTTTTGCTCCCCAACCCCCACCATCTCGTCTCTCTCTATCCTCCCTTGTATCTTTTCAGTGTTGAGGCCTTAGTTTGTCACATGACAAGAAGCTGTTTCATACTGTAATACATCAAGCTTTGTTTGTGTAAATGCACATTGTTGTCCTCCCTTTCTCTTCTGCTCTGCTTCCTGGCTGAAAATTATCTGTGACTCAAGCTTCGGACTCTATCATCACTGCACAGTGCTCCCAAGCGTTTGGGTCCAGAATCGAGCAGCATCAGGTGGTAGCATGCAGCAGCAGCAGCAGCACAGCTAACTGTTTACAGGCCTGTGGAAGCTTCAGGGCTGCCTCGGATTTGCAGTAAAAGCATAACCTTCATACACTGTCATCTTGCATGAAGACATCTTCCAGCAGTCAGGTGGTAGACTTCTAAAGAAGATGATGATGCTGAACCCAAAATGGAAACAATATGCTCTAGTGTTCATGTGCTGGACAACAGCTGTTAAGCCAGAAATGAGGGGCATGTTTTCACATGAAGCCCAACATCACTCTTTTTTTTGTGTTTATGAAACAAACATCTGGTGGAATGATTCTGGTGATGTGGCACAAACATTTCACTTCCTCAGTATACTGATTATATATAAAGCTGGGCTGTTTATTGTAAGCATGTTTACCTGTGTAGTTTATGTCTGTGCTATGCACTCATCTGTGCAGATACTCAGTGTGAGTGATGACACAGCATGACAGCAAGTACCCTGAACATCTGCCTGAACATCAGTTTAGTTTCTGCCTAAACTCAGCATATTGTCACTATATTCTTTGGTGAACAAAGTTCATAACCAGCTTGCAGAGGCAGATCATTTTGCTTCTGGAGACCATCAATGCTCCCTGGGTACAGGCAGTCCCGGAGGTCCTTGGCCAGCCTGCTGCTGCTGCTGTGTGTGATATTGGTGTTGGCACAGTGATTGACCCCCCCCTTCACTCCTCTCTTTAACCCCCTCCCCATCATTTTCTTCCAGCATGTGTCGCTGGGGGCCAGCCGTTCAGACAAGGCCACCAGCCAGTCCAGCCGCTCACTGGGCGCTCGATGCAGGAACTCCATCGCCTCCTGCTCCGACGAGCAGCCGCACATCGGCAACTACCGTCTGCTCAAGACCATCGGCAAAGGAAACTTTGCCAAGGTCAAGCTGGCCCGCCACATCCTGACGGGCAAGGAGGTGAGACATGGGGCACCGGAGGTCCAGGGTGGGAAGAGGGAATAAGGAGATGGACGGGTTTCAGCTGATGGTTGCTGGTGTGCTTAAAAGAGTTCTCCACTGATTTAGCATTACATGACTACATTACCCACGATGCAACTTGATTCTCTTGATTTTTTTTATAACTCTACATCCCCAGATTTTTTTTTACTCTCAAACTTGTAGTCTTCAGCCCCAACTGACGCTGACTTAAGTGACATCACTTGAGGCAATTTATCAGATTTCACACAGCTGCCTCTGGAGACACAAAAGGCTTTATACGATTTTTTCACATATGCAGTAGCACTCCCCAACTAGGGCTGCAACTAACGATTATTTTCATTATCAATTAATCTGTCAACTTTTGTCTCGATGAATCAATTAGTTGTTTGGTCCATAAAATGTCAGAAAATGGTGAAAATTCTTGATCATGGTTTCCCAAAGACCAAGCTGACGTCCCCAAATGTTAGGCTTTATTCCTTTTCTTCTTAAAAAATTACTCAAAACATTTGATCGATTATCACAATTGTCAAATCATCAACTTATCAAAATCGATTAACTTGATAGCTGTTAACTGATCGATTAATCGACTTAATCGTTGCAGCTCTATCCCCAACACCTGGAAACACATGCTGATGTGAAAAATCGGTGGCGTTCCCCTTTAAGAATGGCAGCGTCATACTTCTCAACATATTTTTAAAGAAGTAAATCTTATCTCACCTCCTCATTTAATCTTCTCTAAGGGAATTAAAATGATTTCAGTGCATTGTCTTTATTTGTTCAGTTACTTTCTAGGATTTAAACACTGATACTAAATGACTGCAGAAATGTATATGTGTATCATACTGAACTGGGACTAGTGTAGTATAAAATTAGTTCTCGGATTTTAGGCCATGTCCTTATGACACCTAAATACTTTGAAACCAATGTCGTTTTTGTTGTTTCAGAAATTGGCAGTAAACCATCATTATAGCCTCTGTTAGCCCTGCCAGTGCAAGTCAGCGGGGATTAAAACCACTCGAATTGACTTTACCACAGCCTAAATGTTCACAGTGGCCTCAGTCCACATTCGCCTACTTTGGTAGACAGATATAGCCAATCCAATACTCTCCTTGGAATACTATTTTTTCTAAATTTTTGGATGTTGAAAGGAATCTTGGATATGGATCAATGACATCAGTAGAAAAGACTTCTGAGCATCATGTAAGGAGGCTGTTATAAGCAAGGGCATATTATAAGGATGATGTGTTAACTTTTCCTCATTAAAAAATTGCTTGATGTCTTTTCCAGGTTGCAATAAAAATCATTGACAAAACTCAGTTGAACCCAACCAGCCTACAAAAGGTAAGTTTTTCCTCTTTATACTGATGGATTGTTTATTGAGGAATATGTGCATCATGTTTTCAGTTACAAAAATGAAACAAACGTTACACTTGTCTAATACTATCTGCCTTAATAAACAGCAGCAAGGCTCAAAAATGGGGACGATTTGATCACATTGATGTAATTCAACAAAATACTGATATGCCGTTGGGGACTGAGAGGTTCAGGTTTATCCTCAGCTGTGTCCCCCTCAGAAGGGGCAGGAATGAGAGAGCAGCTGATAGAGAGAGGGCTCGTGGGATGTGATGCTGTTTGGCAGGTGCTAGGGACTGGATGGGAGCGAGAGGAGACCTCTGTTCCAGAGATCATCTCTCGTCTCTCTCTGGGCTAATCGCTGCCCTGAGAGAGAGGGGTGACTCATCTCAGAAACCGTGGTCACCCAACCCACCCCTTTTTTTTTTTCCTTTTTTTGTATTTGTGTTCTTAATCTGTCTTCCCTGAACACACGTCGCTGTGGATAACAAAGAAAACCGCAACGCATTTGTAGCTGATTTGTGGGCAATGATGTTAGGTTCGGTGGCCATTTCGTTGTGAAGGGTGTCTTTAGAAAAGCTTAGAGCCGGCTTCTGTTTTCCTGCTGGTCAGCATGTTGAATGTTGAGCCTGAATGGTGGACACTCGAGGTTTGTTGTGCATGAAGGTCAGAGGCAGAACAGTGGACACTTTGGATTTTGCCAGCTATCAAGGGCAACCTCAGCATGGCGCAGACACACACTTGACTCAGATTCAGGACCCGAAATTACAGTAAAGACATCTGGAGCACGAGACCAGGACTGGTATATATCCAGACACAATATGGCTGACATGAAGGCCGTTTGATCATGGGTTGATCACATGCTCTAACTTATCATCCAACCACATCAATCAAAAGCTTCTCTGCCTGGTCATGTGTGCCTAATGCAGCTGCATCACACACAGTCAGATAACCTTAAAGAACTATCATGTGGTAATGGAATACATGTGAATAAAAGCTTAGAGAGACAAAGAATGCAGCCAGACAACCATTCAGTCAAGTCATATTTACCCATAATGCCGCTTATATGCACATATGGGCCAAAGTGTCTCCCTCATTGAGCCATAAGTCTGTCCCCTCCCTCTCTCTTATCTCTTTCTACCTCCCCTCGGCCTGCATGAGCTGCTCTGCCTGTGGGCAAGAAGTGAACAGACCACAAGGATCAAATCAGGGATGAAATGATTGTTCTTTTATATGTGTGTAGTGTGCGTGTGATGTAGTTTGACTGGAAGATGTCTGTATGTCTTGCTACATACAGTAAAAAGACCAGTTCTTCTTCACATGAGGTGAAATGTAGGATTAAACTAGCAGGGGTATAGGTAGGATTTCTTGGCCCCCTGAAACAGTATTATGGTATTAAAGCCCCCCCCCCCCCCAAATTATGTCATACTGGAAATAGGAGGTATGGATGAATTGAAAATCTTCCCATAGAATTGTTACTATTTTTCACTTTACCAGTAACAACATCACAAAAATGTCAGAATAAATAGCGATGAAAGAAAATAACCCTTTTGGTTTATTGACATTTTTTTGTAAATAATCTTTTTTCTCAATCTCTGTATTTAGAGAGCAATGATAGCGATGACCTTGGGTTGTTATTATCCAGGCTTTAGTAAATAAATGCAATTTACTTTCCCCATAGTGAGCCGTTGCCGTTTTGATCGCTGGCTTCCTATAATCCGGATGCTTTGACTCATCATAATTCTAGTTGTTATATCATGACAGAAAATGTTTTTCTTTACCTTACCTGCTAGAATATTAGATGCTTTGCGGGAACTGTAATCCCACTTTGCATGTTATCCTGCCTTCTTGCCTGGTGCTTGTCTTGGACTGGACCGGCTGCTGTGAGAGACAATGGGTGCAACATTTAGGACAGGATTGACGAGAGAGGTGAAGGATCGGCCACTGATTGGAGAGAATACTCTACAATTGGCTGGCGATGATAGTGGGCTTCTTTACATACCCGTGGGCTAGAGAAAATCCTTAGTGCTGAAGACATGAAAGAGCCCATATTAGCATAATCTGGATGGTAATGTATGTAGAGGGGAGAAGGAAAGAGGGAGATGTATTGTACAGGGGTTGGTAAAAGGGGGGAGGAAGGAAAAGAGGGAAGTGAAATCACAGATGTGAAAATCAAATCCCAACATCCATGAAGAAGGATTTATCATAAGAGGAAATAACAGATTACAGGAGGAGGTTACAGATTTTTATATTGGCCTCTGTGATGTTGGAGGACACCTTAATACAAAATATGTGCCAGATGAAATTGGACTGAAGCTGAAACTTGCATTTAATTCAATTTGTTTCCATCTGCTAGATTTTAATTGCAGCCAGGAATTGCAATAGGAGCCACAGTGCATGTGTGTCCATCCCTGTCAGTGTCATCGTAGGTTTGCTATTTATTTGCGGTTGTTAGCGATGAGCGGGGTCGAACATGTTGCCGGGGGATTGTTTTTACTGTTTTGACGGATCTGACCGCTCAGCCTCGCCGTGACGAGCAGGGAATTAATGGGACGCCGGATGATGAGATGCTTCAGCACTACGTATCCCAAGATTCCCTCTAGCACAGCTGGAGAAGCTGGGAAAGAGCCCGGTCTTAATACCTGGGTCGCTATGGCAACAGTGACGTTGTGGCACTGCTAGAGGAGAAGACGGCTAGAGGAATTGAATGAAGGAGGAGGGAACGGAGGGAGACACATCGGGAAACAGGAGAGGGGGAGGATTGAGAAAAGAGGGAGAAAAGATTATCACACCATCGTTTTTTTTTTTTTGTTTGTTTGTTTTTTTGTTTTGTTTTGCAGAGTCTACGACGTGGAGAATATTGCTGGTTTCATAATGGTCTTTTGTTGAGGGACTGTACTGTTATATACGTGAAACCAGGGGAGCTGGCTCACATTTAATCCCTTGCTGTGCTCTGACAAAGTGTACAAATATATCCCAGAGTAGACATATCACATGCAGTGTGAAGTACGCAGACAGAGTAGAAGTTGGTCTGTTTTTGGCTGGAGATTCATCACATTTGTGTGTGGGCCATTTGTTTTTGTTGGGTTTTTTTTATGGTGCGTAGGATTTTTTGGTTGTTGTCACCCTCGCAAATTCTCATTTGGATGAATATCAGACACCGAAAGGCGTATTGTTATTTTTAGAACAAAAGTATAAATCTGTCTGCTTGTACCGGTCCACCCCCGATCTCTGAGGGGTTCTTATTCTGGTATCAGCAGCAGAATCGATTCCACATAACTGTGCTATAAAGACTATATGACATATAAACAACCAATCCATGTAATGTTGCCTCTATACTCCCTTCACCAATCTATGAAGTTGTATATTAATATGCTAATGAATATGATTATAGTAGGCAAATTTTCCGTGTTAATCTTACTATTGAGCTGCCAAAATTACTCGGGACAAGCATTACTGGTGAAGTCACCCAGTATAAGTTGAAGCCTGGTAATATGAGAGAGATTTAGGGGTATACAGGAGATAATCATTGAGTCCAATTTGTGTTTGACACCACAGTGAAAAGATGCAGGGATGTCAAATTCTGCACTGCAACCGAAATTCTTCTGCAATGGCTTAAATTGCTATATTTTACAACTTTAATGGGATTCACAAGGTATTAACAGACAAATATCAAGCAAATATAAAAGCTGGGTCATTGACAGTAAAGCAAATGACAAAGAGATTTAACAGGTTCTGTATCTCTGATTAGGAGGTTGTGTGTGTGTCTCAGCAGGACAAATCTCATAATTTTATTTCAGTTAAATTTAGTGGTTAGACTGGACTTTAGCCTCAAACATTTGATAAGTTTTGGTGATGATTCATATTTGGGATTTATATCATCAGAAGACTGAGTTAAAGCCATTTGTTTGCAAGAAGTCATTTTAACTTGACAAATAATTGAATTTGATAAATAGGAATTATTTTGAATGTTGTAACGGTTCATATTCCAGCTGTTGAAATTAACGCTCATCAGGTTAAAATGAGAAGCCGGAAAAGCGAAATAAAAGTATGTCACACAGATATTCACATGACAACCTGACAGCTCAACAAATGCTGGGGTTCATGTGAATTCTGGGACCTACAGACAGGGTCACAGTCCAGAAAATGTTGAGAAACCCCACTTCAACTCCATATTACATACATAAATATAATAATATAATACATAAATATATTTCTTGCCATGAACACAATGAATAAAAAATCTGTAAAAATGCCCTTGTCAATACATTTTAAAGCACAGATTTACTGCAGTGTGGAGAGAGTGTTAAAACAAAATTTTGTTTCTTCTTCCCAGCTCTTTCGGGAGGTACGAATAATGAAAGGCTTAAATCACCCTAACATAGGTAAGGCACATGCATACATCTCAACAGGCTTTATGTTTGTGTGTCTGAGTGTGTGTCCATGTGTGTGTGTGTTTTGCCTCCATATGTGTGACCAGACGGAGGTATAATGCTTTGAATGAGCTTTAGAGCATTCATTGACCGAACTGTAGCAAGCAGCGACTCAGACCTCATATAGAGGTCACGAGGTTGGATTTTCTAAAGCTGAAATGTCATATGGATCAAAAACCCCCACAGCATTAGCGGCGGGTGTCTCAGTATTAAGACAGATAGGCAGACGGCTGTGCTATTATTTATAACGTGAGCATGATCTGTTTTTATATATTTGATTTTAATCTGATTCTGTTTTGGGCTACAGTACAGCTGTTCGAGGTGATTGAGACGGATAAGACCCTTTACCTAATCATGGAGTACGCCAGTGGAGGTGGGTACCTTGACTGTCATGTCCAGGAAATGCTATGATATGTATTTTAGTATTTTATGCAGTTTAGTGGTTCTAATTGGATGTGTTGTGAAAAGATGGGTAATGCTGAAAGTGCAGGAACACTGGTTTGTTTCAAAGGTATTTTTTCCTCATCTTAAGAACAGCTTAAAGGAATAATTTGACAATTTGGGAAATAAGCATATTTGCTTTATTGCTGAAAGTTAGATGAGAATATTGATACCTTTCTCATGTTTGTACACTAATATGAAGCTACAGCCAGGAGACAGTTAGCTTAGCTTAGCATAAAGACTAGAAACGGGGAAAGCGTTTTTTATGTTTAACTTTATTGTCAGAACAATATGTACATACAACATATGCACAAACAAAACTGATTATACCATTGATAGAGCCAGCGTATATATACATTTCTTCATATAATTAATAAAGAAATACAAATATACCTTGTGATTGACAAGATGCTACCACAGTGAGGTGTGGAGCTCCTCCTCAGCTCCACACTCTCATCCAAATATGGTCACTTCTCATCACTTCTGGCTATAAAAAAAAAAATATGGCCATGGTCAAAACTCAAGGCTTCAGAATAGAGTCCACAAACCAATGGGTGACCAGTGGCTGCGTCCATTATTTTTATACAGTCTATGGTTTCTAGTCTTTGTGGTAAGCTAAGCTAACTGCCTGCTAGCTGTAGCTTCATGTTACAGCTTCATATGAGATTGGTATTAATAATCTCATGTAACTCTCGGCAAGAAAGCAAATAAGAGTACTTGCCAAAATGTCAAACTGTTCCTTTAGATCTACACCTGTTATTCCCTCCATAGTTCAGGAAAATAATGAAAATGACTGCTTGTACTGTCAATTAATGTTGCAAAATATAATTGACACCACAATGTGGGAACAATGTATCAATTTCATTTTGCATCTGAGCCCACTTTGACAATTGATTGAATCTATTATACTGTCTTTTAATAGTAACTAACTAATTAAATAATTGATCTAATATGAGGAAGTCACTTCTTTACAGTGTACGTCAATTAGTTTCAATAATGTTCTTGAGATTAAAAAAAAACATCTGGATATTGGGGAATACTTTTAATTGACTGCAGTTAATAGCAGCTGTTTTTTTTTTTTTGATCTGATATGAAAGACAGTACCTTATAAATGATGAGTGTGGACTCTCCTCTAATAGGTGTTGTACAGTTCTACATTCAAAGTTTATAGAGTATGGAGCCGCAACATAAATAACTGAGCAGCCTCTCTGCAGTAATGGTGCTGCAGTTTAAATTGACTGTAAACACAACACTGCTCTCCTTTTCTTTTGGCTTCCATTAGCCTTTTGCTATGTTTCTGTTTGTGTCAGTTTCTTGTCACCTATTCTGTTTTTTTTTGTGTTCTGACCCAAAACATATCGTTTGCTCAGTGTGACCTTGGAGAATGTCACAGACACAGTTTCAAATGTTGCTTTCTGTCAGGCTCATATTACTTTGAATCTAAGATTTTTAAAAAAGACCATAAGGAGTTGTAGGGATGCCTGAAGTCTTGTGAAAACCAAAATGAAACGAAACTTTCCACTTGTATCAAAATTTATATTTCATGAACATAATGATATTAAAACAAGATCTAAGGGACTGTACGGAAATGATCATGAGGTGGAATGAGAGTTTAGTCAAAAACATTTTGTGAGAGCAGAGGAAGTTCTTTTATCTTTTACTCATCCCAGATTTATATTTTATTATTATTTCCCTAGTGAGATTCTTTCAAGGGAAAAAAATCATATTTATTTCTATTATTTGGAATCCGGGGTGGGACAAAAATATCACAGAGCTCAAGACCAAAAGCAGCCACATAACTGGCACCTGTGACCAGTTTTGCTGACCAGTGTGTGGGTTTAACAAAAGTGGTGCACACAAATGCTCAGATATTTGTTTCCCCTGGGGTGTACTATGGTCTGGAGTTTTGATTTCAAATTAAGTGTCACTATTGTTAATAGTAAATTGGAATTACTGTAGTGCTATGTGAATTAGTACATGACATGTGACAGCATAAGATAAAACATGGAGTACATCCAGCCATCATGACTGTCTTGGATGATAATGGCTGCATTTTCTCCAAGTTTGATCTTATGCTGTCAATTGGTGCCTATTGATTTATGTATCTTTTGTTCTTTTGTTTGTTCGCTTAATTGCCAAGAATTTGCTGAGGAGATCTATACCAATTTTGCGGTTAGCTTAGTTTAAAGACATGGAAACACTTCTGCTTTTGTATAGATTAAAGTGGAACTATGTCATTTTTGGTGGGACCGGCAACAGACCAGCCATATAACCGCAGTTGTCCGCGAGTGCCTGAGTGAGTGATGAAGTTACACTATTGGTTGGCTGGCTGGGTGTTGGAGTTTCCTCATTGGCCATTACTCTTTCAAAATGAATCAGTGTGAGATGATGAAAGTGGAGGACAGCAGCATGACGCAGAGTGACTGTGTTTCCTGCCCTAAGCTCTGACACTCTCAGTTCCGGTGTTAAATGCAGTGAAGTCGGCTAAACTCCTGTTTGAACAGACATGTACCAGCGTCTGTGCGTCTCCCCCTCTAGCGCCCAGTGTGATCGATTCTCCGGCTGGCAGCGCTGTCAGCAGCCAACAGGAGAGACACTCTGTGGTGCGTTTGGATTTTATAACTGAACTAATACCAAGACGCACACTTTTTATTTCTCTGACGTTTTCACATCACAAACGATGACCAACATCATTAAAACACAAGTCTTGCAGGTAAAATGTGAGACTCATGTAGTTGTTATATCAGTTTAGTATGGGGCGGCTGCTCTGCAAAATGCTGTCAAAACTTTCATTTCCATCGCAGCCGCCATGATCATCGACTGGAAAAGAGTCAGAAAAAAGGCACATAGAGGCATGAGGGAGAGCACACAGTTAAAGCCCAAATAACAATCAGTCTTGACAAAATACTCAATGCAGAGTGAAAAACAAGATACATCCACAGAGTGAAACAGATGAAAGAGAAGGGGGAGTTAACAAATAGCTAATTAGAATAGTTATAATTAGAAATAAAAATAAGTTATCTTTCAAATCAAACATCCCAAGATATAAGTGGAAAGTATTGTTCTTGCAACTGCATTCATATTATGACTAAAATGTAGCTTAACTACGTCATGTGATGCTACTTCGGTACACTTTACCAGAAAATATTACTGGGACCACTACAGAAAATTGCAGATCCAGGAATTCACATTATAGACGCTACAGCTGACTATCCTGGTAACACGTTGGTCACAATTTCACTCACTGACCATACACAGTCTAGTCATATACTAGGTCTTGACCTAGTCTTGTTGACTTACTGTCACAGCAGCCACTTTGAGTGTGGCAGCTGTGGGATTATGGAAATGATTTAAACAGAGCAGCAGTGGCACAAGTAGAAAAGACTTATAATGTCAGCAAACAGAGTCAGTAATGTTACTAACGCAGCAATATCTACCTAAACTTTGCTAACGTAAGCTATTAAGACACTGAACGTACCAGCCCAGGTAACATGCTAGCAGCAAAACTGAACTGTATACTGAACTGAATAAAGGTGTGTTTCATTGCTTGTTAATCCAACTTTTCATTTTTAAGAAGAATTTGTTATTTCTTCCTTCAAAAGTTAAATAGTCTGACTTTAAACAAACTATAATGTGTTAATTAGTGCTGGTAGCCGGATTTTGTTCCTATGGACCAAGCCAGGCTAGCTTTTTTTTCCTGTTCCAGTGTTTATGCTAAGCTAAGCTAACTGGCTACTGGCTCTAGCTTCATATTGAATGGGCACATATGAGAGTGATATCAATCTTCTCCTCTAAATTAGTCCGTGTGTTTTATGTTTCACCTGGCTGCAAGAAAAATTTCTTTTGGGGACAATAAACTTGAAATTGACAACTTGACAGCACTTGTAATTTATAAATATAAAAAACTGAATTAATGTGATTAAAATGTATTGTGTATATCATCAGTATATCAAATAATTGTATGGCTATAATGCCTCTGGGTTTATTTATCACTCACTCACAGGTGAAGTGTTTGACTACCTCGTGTCTCATGGAAGAATGAAGGAGGTTGAAGCCAGAGCCAAATTTCGACAGGTAAGAACTCACTGCCTCTTGTTACCTACATTGCACCAATCCTCACATTTAATTGTCAGCGCTTCAGGTTTGTCTGTCTCCTCATGTCCACAGATTGTTTCTGCTGTCCACTACTGCCACACGAAGAACATTGTCCACAGAGATTTGAAGGTGAGGAAGCCCAGAAGATGTTTTGGGCTGCTTTCAGAAATGGGGGGATTAAGGCTAGTCCAAGACTAGGACATTTCTTTCACTGACAGATTACACTGAACTGAAAATTATAATCTGGGACTAGTCTTAATCTGTGTCTGTGAAAAGGGCCCTTTAGCATCTTAATCGCACAGTAAAGTACTGACGAGTGGAGAGGCTCTTTTTTACCAAGCTGGGAAGGGTAGAGGCAGTCAGAGCCTGGCTGCTGTTCTAATAGATTATTACATTCCTGAACACACACAGTGACATATATACAGTATGAGTCATGTCCAGTATCTATGTTGTTGTTGGACAACACTCAAGTACCACCCCCCTCCCCATCTGTCTCATTCGCTCTCGCTTTTTTTCTCCATCACAACTCCTGTTCCTCTGTTTTTCCACTTTACCTCATTCCTCTTTCTCCTCCCCCATCCAATTATTTTTTCTCCTGCTCCCCCAACGTGTTGTTCTCTTCTACCCTTCCTTCCTCCTGCTGTCAATCCCTGCCTCCTCCTCCTCCTCTGCATCAATGTATGTATGACTCAGGCGGAGAACCTTCTGCTGGATGCTGATGCCAACATCAAAATCGCCGACTTCGGCTTCAGCAACGAGTTCACGCTGGGCAACAAGCTGGACACGTTCTGTGGCTCGCCGCCCTACGCTGCCCCTGAGCTTTTCCAGGGTAAGAAGTATGATGGGCCCGAGGTGGACGTCTGGAGTCTCGGAGTCATCCTCTACACGCTGGTCAGCGGCTCGCTGCCATTTGATGGGCAGAACCTGAAGGCAAGTGGATGGGAGGAGGGACTGCCTGTCTGTCTGGGTGCACTCAGACAGGATGGTTCCTCAGGGAGTGATGGTAACAGTAATGGGTTCACATTTATTGAAATGAGTAGTTTCAAACAACCCTCTACATTTGGTAGAGTTAAAAATTGAGACTGCTGTATGATTTTTAAAAGCATGAAAAATCTATCCTCAGACTCTTAAAGGGTTTTGTGTTTTTACTGTCTTGAATGTCAGTACAGCCCAGAAGTAATTGGTGATGGTTGTAATTTGCCTTTTCAGTTTTTCCACTTTTCTTTAACTTGTCTACACCTGATTTAGTTTTCCTACATTTTCTATCTAAACTTCATATCAACTATAAAATCATAGGTGGAGAAACCAACAAGATAGGCCATGAAGTGTGTGTAACATTGTCTGTGCTCTTTTGAACAGTGTTGACATGTTTCTGTATATGTTGTATTTTCCAATCTGTTTTGCTGCTGTGCAATATTTTACATTGGCACAGGCACTGTAAGATCTCTGTTTACGATTAAACCCTTGAGTATAATGAATATATGTTATTTTATAGCTGATGAACCATTCTCTGGTGCCGTATGAAACCCATATGCTGTGTTAAGCATCATGTTGGCACTGAGTGGTTTTCTTTGCTTAAAGTGTTATCTTAGATTTAGGTGATGAGTTTACAGTGGATGATAGAATTTCTGCCTGGCCCAGCCAGTGCAAAGGGCAAATACGTGGGCCTTCGAATAAAGTCTGAATCTAATCCAGGGATGTAGTGGCATCCTGGTGACTCAGTCATGGCTCAGTGTGTGACGTGTGGATATGATGGCCTGGTTCTGAATGTGGTCCAGGACCTGTATCTCTCCTAGTTTCTCTTCTTGTTCCTCATTTCCAGTGGTTTCCTGGAAAAAATGTTTTTGTTTATATGAATTGTTTTATAATGTTCACTGACTAAAAGTTTATAGTTCAAATTTTTAGTTTTGCATGAAATTACTGCTGAATTGCGACCTTTTTTTTCTATAAAAAATATTGTAAAAAGTGGCGTACAGACACAGAGCACAGAGCAACATCAGCATTCAGTTGGAGTCGTGTTTCTGGCCACTGACGAATGTAAGTCCAATATTCTCTCTGTTTTGGTCTCCACCAACTCCTGCAGGAAATCTCCTTAGTTGCTAAATGCGCCATTATGTTCACCAGCTAGTCACTAATCTTGTCTGTCTGCTGTTTGGTGCTGTGAAGTCAGTGTACAATGGGATTATTAAAGCTTTTTTTCTGTGTGTATACTTGTAGAACAGTGTGCAGTTACAGTTAATATGTGCATGTACAGTTTGTTCTGTATGTGTCTTGATGAAACACACTTACATCAATGCGTATTGACTTAAAAGAAGAGACTGTTAATGTGGCTTCCCTTTTTATGCAGTTTAGCCTCAGTGTCAGTTAACAGACCAAGTTACATTTAGTGTTTTATAATCAGTTTTGCCAAAACAGGTTTTTATGCATTATATCTGCTCATTTGTACATGTATAGATATATAACAGATGAACATAATACCTAATATTGGCCTTTTAAAAAATAATTTACATTCTAAATGTTACCCCCACTGATGAATAGTAGTGAGAAAGGATTATCCTCTGTCTTCTCTTCGGTTGCATTCTGTACCTTGTAGTAGGACTTTCTATCCAAAATCCAGCAGATGGCAATGAGTGACCCCCTAGAGCTCTACCAGAGGGTGGAGACAAATGTGCATTTAACCCCTCTCATATCTGACCGCACCCCAGCATACTGCCTGCAGTGAGCGACCTGGGGATTTACATTTTTATGCAACAGACACTATTACATCAGTCTAACTAGTCTTATCAGAGAACTTCAGACTAGTGTGGAATTCTTGTATGTACTGTTGAATAAGTTGTATGTAAGAGTTCAACATAAATGAACAGAGTGACCTTTATGAGTGGGAAAAGTCGGAATTTCTACTACTGGCTTAGATGATTTGGAGATGTGTCGTGACTGTTGAGTTCCTCTTGTGGCATCTTTAAAAGGTGTGTTGGTACCTGGTTTGTCTTAAGCTACATCTTGTTCTTGCTCGTTGAATTCTAAATGTGCTGTCTATGTAACATGTGGTGGGTGTGGCCAACAGGAGCTGAGGGAGCGTGTGCTGAGGGGAAAGTACCGCGTGCCCTTCTATATGTCCACAGACTGTGAGGGGATCCTTCGCCGATTCCTGGTGCTCAATCCCTCCAAACGGTGCACTCTGGAGGTGAGGAGTTCCAAACATGCAGCACAGACGGCGTAATTGACCTCATGTGAAATTCAAACCCAGCTGAGGTTTGTCTGTGTTTCTGTTTCTACAGCAAGTCATGAAGGACAAGTGGATAAATTCAGGGTATGATGGGGACGATCTGAAGCCCCATATAGAACCTGTTGAAGACTACAGTGATCCAACTCGCATAGGTGAGTCAGCTGGGCCACTACTACTGCAGCTTACATCCTGGCGGTCAGCCTGCCCGCCATTCTGGTTCAAAGAGTGTCCTAAGAGGTCTTTTCCATGATAAATTTATCAAGTTACAACATGTTTTATATCACTGTCTCTGTCCTTACCTTTCATATTTGGTTGTTTTTGTGCCTCAGAGGTGATGGTCGGGATGGGCTTCACTCCAGAGGAAATCAAAGACTCTCTGCTCAATCAGAAATACAATGAGGTCACCGCCACCTACTTACTGCTGGGCCGTAAAGGCGATGTGAGTTGTATAGATCTACCTAATATTTATTTATGCTTATTGAGTATTTAGCTGACATACTAGCCAGAGTAACTTGTAATGAGTGAAATACCAGGCCGACCTGTTTCTTGTAAATGTACATTATTGTATTGTTTTTTGGGGAGAAATCTTCAGATACCATTTATCGGGTCACACCTTTCAATCCAGTATCACTATGACTTTATAGGACGGCAGTGAGACTCGCACAGCTAGTAGCCTGTCCCTGGCGAGGGTACGACCCAGCCCCATCACCAATGGGACCAACAAGCACTCCTCAGCCACTGGCTCCTCTTCCTCCTCCACCTCCTCCTCACATAGCAAGACCCAGCGCGGTGCCTCCACCTACCACAGGCAGCGACGACACAGCGACTTCTGTGAGTCTCTCCTCTTACCTCTTAATGCTTTAGGTGGTATGGCAGCTAGTGAGGCACGAAATAAAGCTCTACCTGAGACACTTTTCCATGAATCAACTGAAAAGGTAAAATTTCATATAAAAATGCATTTTGTAATCACACCTGAAGAGTTGATACAGTATAGGAAGACTTGCTTTCACAGTCTGTTAGGATAATGTTCAAACCAACAAGAAAACATAGTTACGTAAACTGTTAATCAATATAATAAACTATTCCAAGTGTCTTACCTGGATGCTCCTGAATGGAACAAGAGCTTATTTGGGTTATTGTTAATAAGATCAGGCTGCTTCATGTGCCAGATCATGCATAGGCTGTTTACTAGCTGTATGGATCATTTTTCACTTGCATATCCCACTGTATATGCAGAATATTCCTTATATGAGTCTCTGTATGTCTGCGCTCTGCTGTCCTCCACAACAAAGGCGGGCCCTCCATGCCCGTCATGCACCCCAAACGGAGCCCGACCAGCACAGGCGACCGGGAACTGCGGGAGGGACGAATGCCTTCACGTAAGGCCAGTTGCAGCGTGATGGGAAGCCATAGCCTCCCTCCCTCCAGCCCAATGGTCAGCAGTGCCAACAACCCCAACAAGTCTGAGATCCCAGATCGCCGCAAAGACATGACTGCCACCACGGTTAGCACTATATTTCCTTTTCAAGGAAGGAGACTTTGATGTTCCTGAAGCATCAGAAAAAGGGGTCCAGGCCAATCCTGCATTACTACAATAAGTGGAACTCACTCTTTACAATTGGCACCAATGTCTTGAGGGAAACCTCTATGAATGTTATAACTATCGGATTCAGAGTTTTTCTTCAGTATCAAAGCAATTCAGGTGATTTTTGACTGTACAGTGTGAACAGGAACTACAGCTTGACTCAGATTTGCCAAAATGTAAACAAAAAAACACAAATATATAGATGATATTGAGTTTGACATTCAGACATTCAGCGAGGATCAATTCTCCAATAACAATAAGTTTTCATCAGATTTGTTGTGCAGTTCAGGATGAAGCTTGACTGATGTTGCACATGTGGTATTTTTACCTCATGAAACCTGGCCCTTTTTCTTGACTTGACAGAAGACAAGAACTGAGAAACTGAAGTTAGGGACAATCTCAAAAGTTCTTGCAAAATTTTCAAATTTTTGTTATTCACATTTTCATTTTTTCTCAGTTACTTTATTTTCATCAGGACCTCCTCCCACTGCATGCACAACCACAAAAAATGCAACTACACCTAGTGAGCTGTTATGGCCTGTTTATTGTCAGTAGCTTTCTCACTGTTTGCACTCAAGACCAACTTAACATTAACCTGGGCCTGCAATTCTGACTTTTATTTTGCTACTGTTAAAACATCCCGTTGTATTTCCACCTTCACCCAGCCCATTAAATATTTCACAGCTTGTATTTCAAATCAGTTTAGGGTGGAGTTGAAATAAAAATCATGTCTTATCATTTGATTAATTTAGAGAAGATAAAAATATTTTGTATATTTTGTGAGGAGCTAAACATTTAAAGCACTTATAAATGATAAACTATAAATGACAGTAGAACAATTTAACATAAAAAACAGCTTTAACAGCATTTTTAACAGCTTTCAGTGTAAACCTGGTTACTCCTGATATCAGTCCAATTACAGATATTTTTGTGAAATAAACAGATGTGTCATGCTGCTAGTATAATGTTTTAAACATATATTGAGACATAGTCATGTAGTGGATTTCATTCCACTAAACAACAAAATGACTCTTAGCTAGTACCTGCCTCTTACCTTATATCTCTCTCTGTAGAATAACATCCCTGGAAGTGCCATGACACGCCGGAATACATATGTGTGCACAGACCGCTCGGGCGCTGACAGGCACTCTCTTCTGCAGAACGGCAAAGACAACAGGTACCACTTTGTGTTGGGGGTTTAAATATTCATATTTGTTTGTACAGATATTTCACAGATACAGTGGCATCTGATATTTCGATTCAGCAGGTACTAACTGCTTGATGGAGCAACATCTGCACAAATGGTCAAAACCTAGTATGTGGCTGGACTGTGTATGGTGGACATAACGTGTGTAATTGTGGCCAATTTGTTACAGGGATACTCAGTGGTAGTGTCTATGATGTAACAACCTGGATATTAGATGTTCCTCTGCAATTTTCTGTAGTGGTCCCAGTAATATTTAAAGTGAAGTTGCATATCAGATGACATGGCAACATTTGAGTCAAAAAAAAAGGGTATAAATGCAAGAACAATACTTTCCACTCATATCTTCAGATGTTTGATTTGAAATAGAACTTATTTTAATTTTAGTTATAACTATTGTAATTATCTGTTAACTACCCCTACTTTCATCTGTTTCTATCTGCAGGTGTCTATAAACATATGATCTCATCCATTCGTTTACATAGGATTAGCATGCTAGGCTAACAGTCCATCTGCTGTGATGTGCTGAGACTTTATATCTGCACCATGAAGTCTTTCAAAGCACACAAACACTATAAAGACACCTGTCACCTGCCAAGCACAGTGTTGTTAAACTGGAAACACTGCAGCAACACATTATTTTTATACAGTCTGGCTACACACAGCACGGCATGGCTATGCTAACGATGTTTGCTATGCTAACTAGCTGCTAGCCGTCATGCAGGCTGGTAAAGTGGATGCGTCGTGTCTCTTTGTATCTGCGGATTGGTACTTCTGTCAGTGTTGGAGCCTCTGAGAGACGCTTCAGTCGGTAAATGTGTGATTTTAAAACTTATTTTGGGACCACGTTCACTCTCAGTCCCACTGAGAGTGAGCTATGCTCCGGACTCCACTGTAAACACCCCCTGAGGATGTAATAGAAACTGTTCACACCAATTCATTTTGAAAGAGCAACGGCCAATGGGGAATCTCCAACACTGGGCCAGTCGCACCAATGGTGTAACTTCATCACTCAGTGGTCAGTCAATCAGTCAGTCAGTAATGAACATTCAGGGTTATAGGGCTGGTCCATCGCTGGTCCAGCTAACAATATAAACTCTCAAGGCTTAAACTGTACATAAAATTTGAAAAGGTGGTGCAAGATGGATGCTTCAATTATTTTGCCTGATAATATCCACTTTAAGAGGTAGCAGTTGTCACCTTCAGTTGTGCTGTTAGAAGTACGTGTGAAAATCTGAAATAGAATTTCCCTGTGCACTTTGTGTCTTGGAAGCTTGCCGTCTCTGTTTCTACAGCTCTACTAACATTATGCCTGCATCCTCAAAGTCAGACAACGGTGGAAACATTTCTTCCATCTTTATAGCTGTTAAGTATTAGAAGCTGGCATAGCTTAAAGATCCCCTGCAGACATTTTTATGATGTATAAAAATACTCTGTCTTGAATAATAACTTCTGTCTGAAAAGGATGTTTCTACAAAAAAGTTGAAAAATGTATCCACTTGAAAACTTACATTTACTCCTCTCTCTCATTGAAAAATCCAGAATCTATCAACATGCAAATATTTTATGTCTTAAAAGTTTTAACTGTTGGACACAAGATGTCTCCTACTTCACTGTAAAGTACATTCCCAGTGTATGCGCACTGGAGGCTTCAAGTTTCCACATCACACTTGTGTAAGTTGTAGTTGTGATATCACAAATCATGCTCATAGGTACACACCTTAAACTCAGATTTAATGTGAGCACAGAGAAACTTTCCTCCTTCAGCAGATGAATGTGAAAACAGCCTTCTGGTGTCAAACTCTGCACATACATCATTCTGCACAGTGAAGCTCAAACATCCAAGTGAAGAACAATAAAAAAAAACACATTTTTGAGTGGAGGGGGACTTTAAAGACAATGGTCTCTAGAGACGTACCAGATTCTGTTGCTGATGCCAGTTCCTGGAGAAAGTCAATGTGTGTGAAAACTTGAAACTAAAATAAACATATAGCCAGGGGGCCAGTTATTGTGCTGTATAGGGAGTGTAGCTGTTCAGTATGTTGGTGTGCAGGGATCAGATGTCAGATGAATTGTAAAAACAGGTATAAACAGCCAGCAGAAAAATTGCATTTTCTCTTCCAGTATGCAGTGCATTTGAAATGCTTTACTTCAGTTTAGGTAATATTGCAGATTGACGTCCACACCTGATGATGACATGCTCCTTTAAATAATTCTAATTTCTTTTCTAATTGAAGAAATTTGAGTGGGACTATTGTCAAAGAACACAATTTGATATGTTGAAAAATCCATGGATACTTATAGCAGTCTTGCTTTTTATTTCAAGGGTTTTTATCTATTGAAATGATAAATAGATCTCTTTAAGCATTTTAAGAAACTCAAAAAGGGTAAAAAGGACCTGATGACTGGGCTAAATTAATTTCTCCTTTTTCTGTTTCCTCTCTGCAGCTCTCTTGGCCACCGCTTGCCTGCAGCGTCTCCCTCCACGCTCAGCATTTCTGGGGCCGGAGCTGCCTCCTCCTCTTCCTCTTCAGACCGATGCCGCCTGACCCGAGGCTCCACAATCCGCAGCACCTTTCATGGGGGACAGCTGAGGGACCGTGGCCCCCCGGTTTACTCTGCTCCACCCACTTCACCCACCCTGTCTCATCATGACGCCAGCCCGCTGCCCCACGCCCGCACCAGGGCAACCTCCAACCTCTTCACCAAGCTGACCTCCAAACTCACTCGCAGGTAGATGCACGCTGCATGTCACACATGTTAAAGGAATACTTTGACATTTGGAAAATAAGCTTATTTGCTTTCTGGCCAAAAGTCTCATGTCTGTCCATTGAATATAAGGCTATGTCTAGCAGTTTGTTAGGTTAGCTTAGCATAAAGACTGCAAGAAGAAAGGAACAGCCAGCCAGGCTCTGTTCAAAGGTAAAAGAATCACCCTACCAGCACCTGTAAAGCTCACTAACCTTTTTACACTTTGGTTTTTGTGCGGATTGAAAAAATGAGAAACACAAAGATACAACTTATCGTTGGTAGGTGTATTTTTGAACTTTGACAGGGCCATGCTAGCTGTTTCTGCTGGTTTCCAGTCTGTCTGCTAAGCTAAGCTAACCGTCTCCTGACTTTAGCTTCACATTTAGTGTACTGACATGAGTGGTATCGTTCTTCTCATCTAACTCTCTGCCAGAAGGCAAATAAGCGTATTTCACAAAATGTCAAACTATTCCTTCTAGCTGTTGCTGTCATAACTTAGAGTAGTAGGCTAGTTAATATAATGACTTGTATGACTTGCATGACTTGTCAGATAATATTAACAAGTTGACTAATATGTTTATTTTTTTTACACTTCCAACTTATTTAAAGGGGACTTTTTCATTTTGATAAATTTATGCAGCTCTTATTACCTTATCAGTTGCTACAGTCCTTCATAACTCTTTACACTACTTTGTAGCTTTTATTCTATTTCTTGTCCCTATATGTTCTTGCATGGGCAACAAAGGCCTGATGTTTGCATTCCTTACTTTTTGGCACCTTCAGATTTTTGGATTTTTAGGATTTGAGGCTTGTTCTGCTGTTGCAGTGAGTGTAAGTTGCTCAACAGAATGTCAGCTCATATGTAAAATATGTCCACGGAAGACAAACCAAGGAAGTCAAATCTGATACAAAATCATGCTGCGATGTTGTGAAGTTTCTGCTTTTCAGCTTGAGCACAACCTGGGTATGGATCCATGCTTATCAGAACATTTTACTCATGTAGGCCTTTTGGCGAGCTCTTCTGTGGCCCTGGATTATCCTCTGCTCCCCTCTCCCTCCCAGTCGTCATAATCACACATGTCTAATCTTATCAAACCTCAGCTTTATCCTTGCCAATCAGCTCCTGCGCTGCGCTCTTTTCCACCACTTGCTCTCCTGTTATTCAATTATATTCTCTCTTACCCCCCACCCCCCACTCTTACCCTGTATTCCCTCTTTTTCTCCACCTTCATCTCGTTCTGCTTCCCCCCTGTCACGGTATCAGGGTCAACCTTGACCCATCCAAGCGCCAGGGCTCAAACAAATCAGTCTCGGGTTGTACTCTTCCACAAGGATCAAAAACAGTTAGTAAGTTCCCATGTCTCTCGCTTCTTTCTTGTCTGCCTGTGCTGCCCCATTTGTCTGCCTGGTCACACTGAAATTACTTAAGTCTATGAATGCCTGCCTGGCTTTTTCATTCCTCTATTTATGAATTATTGCTTGTCTGCATGACTTGTTAATCATCTTCACACTGTCAAGATCACACACTTGGTTTCGAGCATGGTTGCAATCAAGGAAAATTCATTTGATTTTAGTTTTTAACTTTGAGTTATTGTTTTTTGCAGGATGATTGTAATCATCAATAGAGAAATACCTCATTGAGTCTTTTACTTCTTTACCATGCAGTGCATAAATATACCCTTTGAAATGGCGTTTTCATTTTGTATTTGTAGTTCATGGGTTGGAAGTCATTAAATGTTTATTCCGTGTGTTTTTGTGAATAATGGATGGGGATGTGCACTGTAGTACCATGCACAGGAGCGATTATAAAGTCAAAGGACTGCATTTATACCTGCATGCTTTAAAATTAGTGAATGAGAAAACTTTTCCATCCTGTAAGGTGAGATCAGTCAGGACACACTGTTCCGCACATCGCGTGCTTGTTGTTGATGCTTGCTTGGTCTCACTGTGTAATATCCATTGCTGAATGCCATCTCATCTGAGATTCATGGGTTGGTCGTAAGGCTCATTGTATTCTAGTGGATTACCTCTTACGCTGTCTGTTTGTCCTACAGGGTCACAAATGAATCTGAGGGAATCAGGAGATTTGCGGTCACAAGGTCAGTAAGTGTGTTCCAGCTGCATAGACAGCACTTAGAAAATAGGTGATAGATCATTTCTGATTTCTAATGTTATTGCAAGGTCTGAGCATGTATCTGATTTTTTTTCACATCTCCCTAGTTGCCATCTACCTGGGTATCAAAAAGCGTCCGAGCCCCGGGCCGTCGGACGTGGCTGGGATCTGAGAGGCGGTGGGCGGCGGGACCCTGCGGAGGTGGTACTGGCTCTGCGGGAGGCGGCGCTTGGATGTGGCTGCCAGGTCCACCATGCCGGCCCCTTTCTGCTCTCCTGCACCCATGGCGTGGCAGGGGGCCGCGTGGCTTTTGAGGCCGAGGTGTGCCATCTATCCACGGGCGCCTCCGAGACTTCTAACGGGGTGCGCTACACGCGACTCTGGGGGGCACCACTAGCTTTTCGGGACATTGCCACCCAAATCTCCAAGGACCTCGAACTTTGAACGGAGGGTGTGCTTGTGTATGAGTGTGTGTTTTTGTGTGAGTGAGTGTGTATGTGTATGTGAGAAGAGGCGAGGGGCTGGACCCGAGAGAAAAGACTTCTCCTTCTGTCTCTTTCATGACTACCCTCCCCCCATACACACACACAGATACACACACACCTGACCCGTAAAGACACACAGACTGAGGCACCCCACCCCCCCTCCACCCAATCACCCCACCCAGCTCAGCCAACTTCTTCACTGTGCGACTGCACCCACTGGACCTGGATCAGACGGAATCTAGTTGAATATTTTTTATTGCTACTCTAGCCATAATGACTCTTTATTTTGTTATTTATTGCTCTGATCATTGTTTTTACCCACTGTCACTTTCACCACTACAGAGAAAATTCATCTCTTGTGTATTGGTCATCATTGACCAGCCAGTCCTTTTTTAAAAAAAATGTTCTTTGATATGTCACCTTTATGTACACCATTCATGTTTTTTCTTCCTTACCAATGACATGATTATCTGCTGACTTTTCATCACCTTGGGACAATAACATGCACAAACGTGGAGATGGTCCAACAAGCAGCCGCTGAGGGCTGCATTGCTTTGATTTGTGTACATACAGCAGTGACGACAGCACTGGATTAAGGTCAGTGGGAGCTGGGTTGACAGACATTTGAAACAGCCAATCAGAGGCTGACTCTGACACTAATGAGTTTCAGCTTCATGAACTGGTGACTCTCAATCACATTTTTTTCACATTTCTCTGCATGGGATGAGCAGAAATAAAAAAATGTAGATGTTTTTTTGAGAAACAAGCCCCTTAGTTAGCTCAATTTTCATGCACACAAAAAAGATGATATGGTGCAGTAAGTCATGCTCCATTTTATATTTTTGCAGCACCGATATCAAAATTAAATTAATACAGTTGATTTAGTGAAATATTATAAGGTGGTATAACTTTCATATGATTGTTGTCATTATGTAAGTTATGCTGGCTCTGCAACAGGATGAAATGGACTTAAGAAGGCCTTCACATGCACACAGCAGATAACCTTTCAGAGAAAATCTCTCTGCTCTTTGGTTGGCTGGATTTATTGTCTGTCAGCACAGGTCATCGTCAGTAAAACTTGTTCAAACTGTTTGGATTTTCCAACCTCCCACCTCGTTTCATCCCTTTACCTTTTCTTCAAAAGCATTGTACTGAAGACATGGCAGCAGTGACACATACATAGAAGAAATGTTCCAACTCAAAGCCCTCAATCATTCAAATCTTTCAAACCTTGCCCTTGAAAGCGGTCAGTTGTCCCACCACAAAATAACACAAGTCTGGTTGATTTTCAGTGCAATGCAGTTCTTCGGTTCTGTTCTGCACCATGTGATCTCACCTCAGTCATCATCTCAGTATGTCGATGGGAAACACCAAAAGTGGATCAGCCAAGCAGCAAAACCTCTCAGATTACACACTCACCTTTACACACACATACACACACACACACACACACACACACACAAACACACACAGAGAAAGAGAAACATACACTCACAAATGTCCACCCTCTTCTTCTTCTTGTGGCACAGTATATTAACTTGTCTGTCCATTATTGATGACTATGGGCTGTTGGGGATCAGGGGGGAGTGTTCTGGAAAGGCACGATGAAGGCAGTGTGGACAGTGTTTTCTTCTTGTTAGTCCAGTTGCCTTTAAAGTGAACTACCCCCAGCGCCTTCATACAGTACATATTTAATGTAAAAAAAAAAAGATAAAAAAGAGAGAGACAGAAAAAACTGAGAAAGCTTTCTATTCTCCTTCCCTGTTTTTAGTGAATAACGTACTGTGATATTTACGTAGGCTACAGAGATCATGTTGTTTGGCTGCTGATTTACTGTTAATACTATCTCTCAGTTGTGGCTTTGCTCATGGTGACCCAAAACCAACACCCACTCCCCTGATACCCCACACCCCCATTTCCTTTCCCACCCATCAGAAACTCCCCAACTCCCTACATTTAAAAGGGACGCCAACCTTCGCTGTCCACCACCTTCGTATGTACCACTAACTTTTTCTATCGTCACGAAGAGCTTTTGGCTTTCCTTGACCCTTCGTTTGAGACCCTGTTTTCTCGTTGCGCAGGGAAACACTCAGCCATCATCCACACTCTCACGTTGTAGACCCATGTATGACATCTTCTCAGTCCTGTTTGGTGTGTGCTGCTTCATAGAGCCCAACAGAGGAGACTGGGTTTGACTTGTCCTCCTCCTTTGGGGTGAGAAGCAGACACCAATATGGACACCAGGAATCTGTCATTGTCCTGTCCCTTGGACCTTTCTCATTGTGGTGTATATTAGCATTAGGTAATATAGACCTCAATGCACTTTGCTTTGACTTGAATCAGCTCCTTCCAGTGTACCTGTATAGGTAATACCCAGAACTAGCCACTGGAGGGCGCCAATGTCTTAAATGTGAAACACTTCAATTTGTGGATATTTGCACAGGTACTTTATTTATTTTTTAGAATAATATCATTAAAAAAACAGGATTTATATCAGTCAGTTGGTGGCTGTATATAAAATATATGAATATAGTATATATCTTAGAGCTCAAGGTTTATTTATAGCTAGAGCAAGGGAAGTAATTCTAGTTTAAAGCAGTTTCTGTCAGTGACAATGGGGAACAAAACCAACCTGCAATCCTGCATGACTTCAGAGTTTGGGTTTTAGGGGAAAAAATGAAATATGATGCACACCTAGGACTGGAAGCTTTGTGAATAGCAGACACGGTCAGTTTTTAGACATGAATTGATACAGACAAATGGTGCTAGATGTGGCGCCAGGTTCTTCCCCCTTTCACAAAAACAAACAGGAAGGCTTGGTGAAATACAGTGACTTCACTCCACCTTGTTTGCCAGAAGATAGGTTCAGTACATTCAGGGCAGCTTCTGGGTTCTTCAAAGTATTTAGATATGCCATGAAATGTATCACAAACGTACAGTATGTAAGAAAAATGGTCAGTTTTAGATCAGAACTTACATTGGGAGTAAATTGTGCAGTTTATTAACTGCATTGCCATTTAAACTTAAATTGACACAAGATCCTTAGAGGTCCCTGACATGTTGAAAGCCCTGGGTTGCATTCAAGCCATAGAAACGTTACTGTCACTGTCTCCTGATCGCAAATATGAAATCAGGTTGTTTGCAGAGCATTTCAGTGGAAATAATTGAAGTGAAATGGGCTAAAAAGCAAATAACTTCGTGTAAAACAACTCACTCTTAGTATAAGATGGATGAACTTTGCTTTTAGGTGGAATCTACTGTGAAAAATTCTTGAAAAGAGTTTTGTTGACCTGAGTGTTGAGTAAATGCTTGTTATACCTGCTCAGAGACAATGTGTCGCTGGTGTGGTTTAGATGGTGGATGGTACAGTATTACAATTCCAGGGGCTCAGTATTTAACATGCACTGTCGTTTCAAAGTGGACTTTGGAAACAGTTGATGTTTTATGCAAAAGCAACTTAATGAGACTGAAGAACATACACAGTTTGACCTGTATGAGTAATTTTACACTACTCTACTGTTTAATTCCTCCCCTCAGAAACAAACTGTAAACTGAGCTTGAGTGGTTGTGGTATATAAGGAGAACATGGAGCTGAAGATTAATAAAATTCACTGATGTTGGCATTTTTTCCTTCACTTTGGTGTCTTGTTTTCATAGTTATGGTACACAAGGTATCTAAATTTGAATATTTCGAAATAACTTTTGATCATATGACAAGCTAGTATTAATATGTGAAGATATACTCATAAGTTCTGAAACTAATTGTACATTTGTAATGTATCCCATGCTGCAGCACAAAAGACCAAAATGATTCATGTTCTTGTTTCATGGGCCACTTTTTTATTGAGCAGTATGAACAACTTCAATAATCATTACTTTTTATAACAAAAAGTAGGTGATGCCACTTTTGCTAGGCAAGCCCAGCTCAGTGCAGGCTGATCCCAGGATGTTACCAACCAACACGGGAGAACATGAAAAAAAAGGACAGAGGGAAAAAAAGCTGGAAGGAAGAAAAAGAGGTGAGCAGAGTCAAGAGTCTCTAGGTGAGCAGCTGTTTACTCTGCATGCCCGTCAGCTGGCTCGATTGCACATGAATGGTCTTGAGAAAAAGGTAAGATTGTCCCTTTTTACTTCTGGGCGGGGATCATGCTGTCGATGGCCTCTCCCTTCTCCAGCTTCTTCTCCATCTCCACCATGAGCTTGACACCATCAACCACCAGCTGGACCTGGTACACCTCAGAGGAGCCCAAACGGTCAGCGTTGGAGATGTCAAACACACCACCGACGGAGGCAGTGTCCACACCACCTTTAAAGAGGAGGAAGAACAAGGGATCAGGTACAGATAACACTTCACAATGCAGAATGCTGTGAGTCTGCTGAATCTGACCGGCAGGAGTACAATCTAAAGGGTGTATATGTGCATACCTGTGCCACGCTTCTGCAGACGCAGCCTGGTGAGGATCTCCTCGAACTTGGGGTGTGTGCTCAGCTTGGGCAGCTTGACGTGGACGCCACCACGCAGGCCGGTACCCAGGTTGGAGGGGCAGGTCAGGACGTAGCCGAGATGCTCGTTCCACATGAATCCGTGGTTGTGCTTCTTGAAGATAGCCTCAATCTGGTGGGTAAAGAAGGAGGAGAGTCAGAGAAAACATCCACACTGTTTTCACTGAGCTCAGTCAGGGCTTGTTTTGACCAGCTATCATTGTGTACCTTCTGCAGGCCGACGCAGAAACGCCTGAAGACCTCCCTCATGTTGCCACCCTTCTGCATTGAGATGACACGCAGGTGATCCTCCTCGTTCACCCAGACCAAGAAGGTCTTGTTGTCGTTGTGCCTGGTAAGAGATAAATGCAGAGGATAAAACAGAGGCTTAGTGAGAAAATGGTGAGGTGTTTTCACAGCTGGCTTCTGCTGACAGTGATAGGTCATACTCACCAGATGCCTCTGGCGTCGGGCCAGTCACGGGCCATACCGGCGCAGGTCAGCAGGGGGGAGACGGGCTTGTCAAACAGGAAGTGATCAGCGATCAGCTGCTCCTGCTCAGCATCAGTCATGGACTTCAGGGGGTAGTACTTTCCCTTGAACTCGCCATCCAGGCTGGTCAGAGCTGGAGAAATGCATGTACAGTTAGGAGATTGCATGTTCTTTCACAAAAGTAGATATCAGCTTTCCTTGTTGGGCATCAAAGTATATTTTACCTCTAATCCGTCAATGACACTTTCTAATCACTTACACTTTCTTACTAATGCTTGTGAGCGGCCTATTGTTTAGGCCCAGGCTCACTGCCCCACTGTCTTGCATACTGATTTACTCAAACTATTGATATCTTACCCTCAACGGACAGCTTCTCAATAAGTCTGCGCTCGCCACGGCTGTTGTGGGGGGGCAGGGTGAATCCCTTGATGCTGCGGCCAGTACGGACACGGCTGGACAGAACATAGTTGGGGTCCAGGTCGTCACCACCCTAATAACAAAGACATAACAAGAGATCACAAACATAGCATCATCATCTGATTATTTAGTTTTCTCTAGTTGAAGGTGTGCAGGTGTATTTGGTTAAACATCTGCAAGTCTATGTAAGTCTTTAAAGTCAAAGGCACATGATCGACTTGTTAATTTCAGAGTTTTCTAAGTAGGTTAGGGTCTTTGCTTCAATGGGGTTACTGCACCTTCAGGTTCTCGAAGTTCAGGTCGGTCTTGTGCTTGTCAGTGGGCTTGTATCCACCATGACGGTCTGAGATGACGGGGTCCAGCAGATCCTTGAAGACCTCATAGGACTCCTCATCACCAGCGACACAGCCAACAGTCATGATGAAGGGGTGACCTGAAGATTAAAGGAGATTAGAAGAGTGTAAGTTAGAAGACAGGAGGGATGATAGCTTCTGTCCGGAGTGAGGCAAGCTTATAATGCATATTTAATTTGGTGATTATATGATTGATGGAAAGGAAGTTTTGTCTAAATTGTGTCTTACCGGGGTTGTCAACACCAGTCTGGATGACATCATCCAGGGTGTAGCCACTGGGTGTCTGCTTGTCCCTCAACTTGCCATAGATCTCCTTGGTCAGGACCTTGGCCATATGGTTGTTGTGCTTGGACAGGTCGGGGAACTCCTCCTCAACTTTGTAGTTGAGTTTGAAGTTGTTGTGGGTGTTTCCGAAAGGCATGATTGCTTTTCTAACACTGCAAAGAGAAGTAAACACATGATGAGAAACTTCAACGGAGGCTCAAAATGATCTAAAAACATGGTGATCTGAAGATCCAGGAAAAATGCTCGGCATTCAGAGATATGGGATATTCTGCAAGACAGCTGCAGAGAGTTTAAGTGTTGGCAGAGGAATTCTGGTGACAAGTGTCACTCAGTTTCCAACGGATCAAATGTCCAGTTGAAATAGAAGAGGGGGAGGAGTGAGTGTTGGATGGGTATTTTTAGCATCAGTAGATCTGCCTGTATACCCTTTCTTTAAAATGTTCTTAGCATATACGAGTAGCATTGAGATTTTATGTTGACACAATCACAGCTGCAGCTCCCCATCTTGCATGTTAACACATAAATACACATGAACAAGTCTTTGCTAATCATGTTATACATACATATTCCCTCTGAAAATACTCAGCGCCTTCTTTGTATCACACTTGTATCATGGCTCACCACACAGGATCAAACACTTAGTACATCACTTTAAGTTGTCACTATGCTGAACTCCTGAGAAGATGCAGCCACGCCTCCCTCCAGTCCATTCCACCACAGTCCAAAAAGATCCATTTACTCCAAATTATCTATAAACATATTCATGTTGCCTTTTTGTAATTTGTTTCCTATTGCTTTGATCGTCTGATCACACGCATAATAGAAAACTGATGCGTGCAATGACGCACTTACTACGTCACATGAAATGTGATCTGTAGTGACTGCAGTTTAACATTTTGCCAGTGGCCATACTTGTTTATGAAATTAACATCTTTGATGTTGTAATCACATTGCAAAGAACAACTGTCTTTTTAACTTAAAGCTAAAAAAGCCATGTTAAAAGTGTAACTCTTAAACAGATAAAATCAATTACAGGACCTTCAGGCAGTCTCTCTTACATGGCTCAAACCGTGAAGCACCTGTTCACATAAATCAGCGTCCAAATGGGAGAACCAAACAAGTTAACAATGCCACAGCAGTGCAGCTACTGCTGTGCATAAACATCACGCTCATGCATATTTTTCATTTAACTGAGAATAATCTGACAAAATGCAATGACCTCTGATACCCAGTAAGTCTCTTTTTTTCCTGAAAGGCATCATATGGATTCAAACATCCCAGCAACTGTTGTGCATTTATCCTTTGATTTCATAATGGATATTGACTCCAAAATTCTTCCTCCAGAAGATAAAAAGCAGGCAATATAATTATTTTGCCATTTGCCATTTTCTCTGAATCCACGCGTCTCCAATTATCTGCTCCTCCTCCTTTAAACTCTGCAATCCTAATAATCTGTGTGATATTTCTTTACCTGCACACCAGACAAGTACAGAGATAACAGTCCTTGGGATCAGATCTGTTCACCACAGCCGAAATAGGGGTCACCCAAGTCTGGAGGTCTTTGCTCCCTGCTTATATACTGTGCAGACACTCAGCCATTGGCTTGGCCATTTTAGTGCCTGCTGCGCCCTAATTGGCCAGAGCCTATGTACTGATACTCTGAACGGTTTTTGAAAGGGAGGCATTTACATCTCAGTCATCCAAGTCGCTGCAGCTGTACCCTCAGCCCCCCTCACACACGCCCCTCACCATCCCTTACCCACACTTGGCCCATACATAGCACCAGTGGATGGTGGGAGTATCTTAGAGGGGAGGGGGTGGGGCATCACAAGGGTTGAGGTGTAGTAGTGTTCGGGGGAGTTGAAGCAACTGAAAAAGGCTGAGGCTCGACTTTTGCCAAGCATGCCATGGAGTCAGTGGTCCTTGTGTCAAGCGTGAAGGTTGTAAAGGGTTAGTATTTTTTTCAGTCATCAAACAGCTGTCATGTATAAATGCTGCCCAAAGAAACATTTTATCCACCTGATCAGAGTCTTATCTGACTGCTTTCTGGATAGAGGGAGTACTGAGTGTGCTAATCTCAACTGGTTCACATTTGATGGATACCTCCTTGATGATGAGTAATGGCCCCAAAGCAGTTCTGTTTTGCCCTATGGAAAGCATGGATATTCAACAACAGCAGCTTATCAGGGTAAATTGTCAGTTGCTTTTCAGGAGATCACTCTGATTAATTTTTAGGTTCTTATAAAACTAAAATAAAATGGGTGCTGTTTGTATAATGAATTTAAATGTTTATTTTGAAATATAATATTGGTACTGTAAATTAGAAAAAAATACAGCCTATTTCCAAAACATACATCATTCCCATTTTTAGGTTCCGATAAAAGCAGAATGGAATGAGAAATATAATGTGAGTAATATAACATGTAGAATGTAATATACTGTATATATGTAATATATATAATATATCTTATTCACCACAGCAACTACAAGTACAAGATTTGTTTTGGTGCTTGTGTTGGGGTGGGAGAGAGGCTACTCTGCATTACGTAGGAACGCTGGCACATACTGGCTGCCACTCCTCTTTGCTAAATAGACAACTGACTGTGAACTTCACTGCTTGGGTGATTAACGTGGCCTTCCTTTATTTAGCTTGAGCTTTTTATGTTTTTCCATTTTCTGTCTGCTTGTTTTGACCGCTCCCTGAATTGGAAAACACTCTATCGAACTGGTGGACTTTGGATTAACTAAAGTAAAGTAGTGCCTATCTTCTGTACTGGGATTTATGGATTTTTGGATTATTCAACGTAAAGTGCTTCCTACCTTCTCTACTGGGATTTGTAGATTGTTGAATTATTCAACATAAAGTGTTTCCTACATGCTCTACTGGGATCCCTTTCTCCATCCCCCATACCTCATCTCACCTTTGATGGCCAGGACATCCCCCTTCCCTCCTCAGTCACTAATCTGGGAGTTAGGTTTGACCCTCAACTGACTTTTGTTGACCATATAAGACATCTATGCAAAACCTCTTTCTACCATCTCAAAAACATCTCCGCCCCTCTCCAACCCTGTCAGATGCAGAGAAACTTGTCCATGCCTTTATCTCCTCAGGACTGCAATGCACTCTTCACAGGGATCCCTGGCAGGAGCATCCAGAAGCTCCAGTACATTCAGAACAGCGCTGCCAGGATCCTGATGAGACTGCAAAAACACGAACATATAACACCAACTCTGTTTTCATTGCACTGGCTTCCTGTCTCCTTCCGGTTTGACTACAAAGTCCTGCTACTCTGCACCATGGGGCCCCCAGTACTAAGCTCCCACCATGGGCGATCAAGCCTTCACCTCTGCTGCACCACGCTTGTGGAACAGCCTTCCTAACCAACTGAGGGCAGCACAGACTCTAGACTCTTTTTTAAAAAAAGGCATAAAAATCTTTCCATTCAGGAAGGCTTTTTCATCTTAACTCTTATTACTATTTTATTTATGTTGTGTGTTCTATGTTATTAATACTGTAGCACTTTGAGTTTTACTATGAATGAAATGTGTGGTAGAAATAAATGTTTTATTATAGTATTATTTATTATAAATAAGGGAATAAATACAGCCTATTTCCAAACATGGAACTTCCCCAATTTCCCATTCCTACACCAAAGAGGGGCAACCCTCTCTTATGCCATCAAACAAACACCACAGAGATGATTCCACACCTTTCTGACACAGGCTCATAAATGAGCAAAAGCTTCATAAATATAACATGTTTTGTAGGGCTTTTGCATTGAATTGCATTAGACTGTGCAGATATTGTTACTGTGTTCATCCCCACTGAGTCTTAAAGGAAACTACGTCAAAACAACCATCACTCAGTCTGACTCTAATTGATGTGCTAATTATCGGACATCGAATCTTCGATGAGAATACCGACTGGTGCGTTTAATGTTGAGAGTGAAAAATGATACTATGTCGACATCAGCTTCATTAGCTCCCATCGCTTCTTTGATACTGTATTCTCCCAAATGTCTTGCACCATTTAATCAATTCTAATATTCCGCAGCTGTTTAATTGTTTTGGTACAGTTTTGCCTAAAATAATTGAAAAAATATTTCACTCCGTGCAATGAAGTGTCACCCCACTACCAAAATTCAAAACCCAGATTTGGAACTTATCACTGTCAGGTTTTATGATAATGGGAACACAACGAAAATCTTGGATATGAATGTTTTCTGATCATAATAATGCTTTGTTTACATAAGTAATGTTTGTAAACAGTGCAAGAAAATACATTAACACATCTATGTTTGTTTGTTTGTTTTTTAAAAAAATGCATATTTCAAGCATTAAGAATAACTTTCTAATAATAAATCTGAATACAGTATAATAGATTTTTATGGTAAAAAAACCCTACAGATTGGCCCTTTAATAATCTAATCAGAACTGCCTGCTTTCTCTGTCAGAGAAGGTAATGGGGCTGCTCTTTGACTCAGGTTTAATTCACAGTGAGGCCACCTGTGTCAGGACACACACTATTTGTCTTGCACCCAAATTAGAGTTTAAATGTAATTAACACATTAAAGCAAAATGTATCTACACTGATAGAGAGATAGTTGGGCATGTTTGTACATTACTAGTGCTGCCGTAATGCAAGAAGAAAGCTGTGTTGAGCTGAAATACTAAAGGTTGCTTCAACAATTCAAGTGGGGATCCATAGGAAAGTTACCCCAGGCACCCAAAATGGGGGCATCCCAGCAAGCTGCCCTGTCTGTGGGATGCCCCAACCCACCTCGACTGGCAGCTGACTAACTCACACCTGCTCCCTCCAGTCCCTCATATCATAACCCCCCCTCTGAACAACTAGCACGTATAACACTGCCAGTGTCCAGAGATGTAGGCGAATAGAGTGTCAGCTGGTCACAGTGCCCTTGCGTTGAATTGAAACCCCATCTCTTGTTACACAGCTGTCTGCTGCCTGTCCTCCCTCAAGTAGGAGGCTACCAAATTAGTCTCTGTGCATGTTTCTGCTATCACTTTGTGCACCACTCTTTCTCTTTTCCTCATGCAGCATACAACACTTGTTTTGTCTTAATGCGTATATTGCTAAAGCATATTGTAGATGTCTGGTGTTTGCATGGTAAGAGACTCAAAACATTTTAGTTTTCTGGTATATATTGTGCATAAGTAAGACTAACAGTAGGTTTGGCTAACTTTTAATCTTCAGTGAGATTAGCTGAGGCTGAGAGAGAAAGAAGTAGTATCACCTGAAAATGAGACACTAGATGCAGCGGCTGGCTGCTGACATTTTACCCATAGCAACTGAATAATACCAGTCTAGAACAGTTATGCAACAGGGCGGTGAAATGATGCATGTGCTTTCTGCTAATGTTGGTCACAGAGTTCCACAAGCTTCACAGGATGCTGAAACTCCCACCAGACCACAGAAATATTCATCTATTACAGCTTGGACATGTGTCAGCTGAGGGCAGCTTTCTAATATTCTTATGAGAAAACTGAAGGTGCGAGAGTTTTAAGATAGCTTTGGGCGATCAGATGTTTGGGGATAGTGGAGTGATGTGATTACAGTGTGCACAGTGTCATTACATAGATGGTATTTTTCTAAAACCTTAGAGTGTTTAACTTGAGCAATTTCTGTCGTCTTATCCCACAGAATGTGTCAGAGGAAGTGAGCATTAGTTCGTAGCCTTGCAGGACACTTTCTTGAAACATATACAGCTCGACCCCTGGAAAGGAATCCATGGCAACTGCACTGACCCGTGTTAGAATAGCACAGTGTCAAGCTGCAGCTGTGTCCAATGTTACACTCTGAGTATTAGGTGAGAAAAAAGTTATTTTGCATTAGTCATGACTGAAATGGACAATTTCAATATGTGTGCCAAGAGTAGCGATGCGTGTAAGCACTTTCTTTATTATGAAACCATTTCAATGAAACATGATTGCAAAAGTAACATTATATGCCTGGCAACCAAATACATTGACGTAGTAAGCCTCTATAAATAACACCTCTATGGGAGACTATTTTTAAAGCTTCTCTCCCACATAAAATTTAACACCTGTCTGTAGTGAACTACCTGGGAGATGCCGATCATATACAATACATACAATTTAAGGAAATACATTTGTTTTTAAAAAAGTGTTTATGTGCTTGAGTACAAATGAAAGAATACGTTTTAGCTGCTGACTGATGAAACCTTAAAAACACTGACTGACAGCCCTAAAGAACCACCATTTGGGCTTCAAAGAGAAAGAATTTTGAATGATGATCATGCAAATGGTTAATGGGGGTCTGGATATTATGCAAGCTGAACTTTCTTTTGCAGGCGTGGGGTGGCGTACTTGTCGCAGTACTTGTTGGATTGTTGGTGGTTGGTCTTACTCCATTGAAACTAATGCCACCATGGTCATGTGTACATAGTATGGTAAGGGGGAAGCTATAATTATACCAGGCTTGCTGTTCCATCTGCACCCTGTCAAACAGGAGCTCCCGCCCACCCAGGACCCCAGGATTCAATTTCATCGAGTCAGTCCCCTATCTATCTCTACCTTGTCAGACTTGACCAGACATCTCCTAGCTTTGGCTAAATCCTCATAAAAAGGGGGATCCCATTTACTAGACCTTGACAAAAATACTATCAGCTGCACATGTAACTAATAAGGTCATGTGCAGAGATGTTGTGCTACAAGGTAAGGAGGACAAAGTATGAACTTATTTTTCAGCAACTCAGCCAAAACCAGTACTATTTTTACTCATAAAAAGCTGAAAAAATACATTATTTTCTCACAATTTATCATAATGTGTACTATGAATATATATTTTCATGCTTTGCATCACACTGAAATCACTAGTAAACTTAATTCTGTGAAGAAAATGGTGGGTAAGGTGAGATCAGAGATCTGGTGTTTTTCCTCCTCCTCGTCCAGTATTAAAAAGTGAATCAAACAAGTGCTGTTGCTAAGCAAATCAGTATGGCCCTCTCAATAGAATTAACTGGGCCAAAACACATGAACACAATGTGCTCCAGTTGAAAACGGTGTATTTAAGCATACCAAATATGTATCAGTGCAACTGAATGAATAAAGGGGCGGCATTCCAGAGGCTGTGAGTACAGTATGTAACCATGGATCATCACACATGTGATGTGACCGCAAATGACATGCTGTACTGTGCAATGTAACGTGTCTGCACCTGGCTCAGTGCCACGATCCCGGCGGAAAAATATGTACATGTATATATATATATTGTCACCTTTATGTGTTTGTCCCCAGTTTGAGTTACACAAGGTTGTTTTCACACTGATTTATTTATTGTCTAATTCAGTGATTCTGCAGTGAACGGATGGTTTGGTTAAAGTGATAATCAGGGTTTCTAAAAGGTGTATTCCCTTAAAGGTGTATTCCAGCAATTTAGTATTGCACTACCATAAATTTGAGGGACTTGTGAGACAGATTACCCATAATGCAACCTCAATACCATCTTTCATTAGACCTTCACTGCCCTCATCTTTCATACTACCCAGTGTGTAATGCAAGTTGCTGTCAAATATTTCAAGTATCAAGCTCAACTCAATACAACCCTGATGACATCATTATTTATTTTCTCAGACTTGACAAAACTCCTCCCATGAGACATTATACAACTGTTTTCACAGGCTGAATGATTCTCTCCATAACAAGTAAACTGACCTCTATGTGTAAAATCTATGGCATGCCCCTTTAACTGGGGTTAAAGGAGTTATATTATTAGTGGGGATTCCTCTTCATCCACCATGAGTAAAGCTAATATTTGTATCATCTTTCCTGTGAGAGCAAAACTGTTTGTGCAACTTCTCCCCCACTTAAGTGGATTAACTCATGAATTATCAGGCAGCCAGGGTTCACCCCTAACACACAGTGGTGAGTATGAAAAACCCACAATGCACAGGGGCTGAAGGGTAGATGACAGTTGTCAATGGTCCTATATGGACATGACCAGGTGTGGAAGTTATCACAACCAGCATGTCTCCTTCACTGTACTGAAGACTTCTGTGAGTGAAATGTTTCTTCCAACAGTCCATTTTTTTCCCCCAAGCAAGTCACAAAATTAAAAACTCATTTTTTTCAAATGAACAACAACAAATTATGATTATTTTTGTATGCTTGTTTCGAGCTGTACTTTAATGACTCTGAGCCATAAAGAAATGTTCTCACAGGACACGTATAAATTGATTCTGCTACCACTTGCTGAGCCCAAGTCCAACTGTAGACAGTTTAAGATTTCAGCACATGATGTTTAAAAAAACACCTGTCTATGCAGTAACACATGTCGAACAATTGGCAGTTGAGCTCATATGACTGTATGTCTGTTACATAATCTTATGCTGCTCTTCTTTTCAAGTACAGCCTATGGAACAAACACTGAAAGCTTTGCTGTTGAATTTAAATATATTACATTCTCCACTGCTTTGTATTCTAATATGAATGCATATTGGAATCAGATTACTATAGTACAGCTCACTCTTCAGACACAGTGTCTGCTGCTCCCTGTTGCTTCTCTGGCTCTCTGCCAATCATAAACCTTCCTGGCTCTGGGTCCTTCTTATGTCATCAGCAGCTGAACTAACTATAAATTAGCCTCCATGACATAAGAAAACACAAGTTCACGCTATATCTGCTGCTTTCAACTGGCCTCCAACATCCATCTGCCTTTATAGTGTTTAGAGTATTTTCTATTAGATTTTATGTCTTTCATATTAATTATAATGACAGGCTCAATAGCCGGCTGATCAGACTAACTAATCCACAATACAGCATCCCAGAAAATGGACACAGGTTATATTCATTCTGAGTCTTCAAAGGTGCTTCCAGATTAGTTTAGCAACAAACCTTACTTAACAACACTGAAAATATTGTGTCACATTCTGAGTAGTCTTGTGTAGTAAAACTGCAAATGTACAGTATGTATAATGTTTTAGAGCTTTTCTTTGGAGTATTTTGTCTGGTATTTCTGCCTTTGTTCAGCAGTGATAGTAGAAACCTGACAGGAAATGAAAGGGCAAGAGAGGATATGCAACAAATGTCCCATGTCCTGTCCTGTGGTCAATGTCTCCATGACTGATAGACATCAGCAGACATTTAGTATCTTCCCTGCTGAGTCTGATTGTGCAGCCTGCAGCCATCTTTACTGGTTTCTGTGTAAAAGCATTCCATGTTTTGCTTAGAGTGAGAACAAGCTCAATGTAATATGACTCCACGCACACACACACACACACAAACACACACACACACACACACTAAGAGCCATAAATATACACGGTAATATAAACATACACTAATAGAAGGTGTCATCACAATCTATATTAAGTGCACTGCTTTGGTAATTATACGTCTAAAATTTCATGCCAATAACACTTAATGAATTGAAAATAAAACTAAAATGGTAGCTTAGTTATTTTATAAAACGTATTTCAGTATTCCGTGGATGTTTACCTGCCACTGGCTGCTGCAGATACATTTTTATATCTACAGAAAAATATTCTTTCCAGTGCTTTTGTGTTGCTGGGTATTGTATTTATTTAGTTTGGCAATTTTCAAAAGGTAGAACTAACTTACCAACATTTCTTTGATGAGGCAGCTGTTGACACGTTACAGTTAATGTTGAATTATAAGTTTTAAACATTGTGTCCTCTACGGTTTTATAGTTAAATGTCTCTGTGCAGTGTTTTAATGAATCAGCTAGCAGTATAATTGCATGGCCTCAGTATGTTGTTGCTGTTTGAGTGAATGCAATATCTACAAGATTGTTTATGTCCAAAAGTACATTTTTGCATTTGTCTCTACAAAACTGCTGCAACAAAAGCTCTGAAAATACAGCAGTTATTAGTTGTACTTCTGTAAAATGCACTAAATCTGTTCTGTCCTTCAAACCAATGTATGCCTGAGCGTGTACACTATGAATGCCATATGAAATTGAGTTTACTGTTGAACATCCATAAAGAATCCACAAGGTGGAGACATTTATAAAGTATTTACTGTGTGTGGTGCCCCTGCCCTTCACTGTCATCTTTAGTGCACTAGAAGTTGCTCTGAATGCGGTCACATATGAGGACATCCCATTTCCAACACAAGCTAATGTGGATCACAGGCATGCTTTACTCACTAACAACATATTCATTAATTTTATTTATTTAAAACCTCTGAAAATGCATTGAGGGAGAACCCTAATTTTCAATGGTGCTGGGGTACAGACAAACTATAAATGCAGACACAACTAAAATCAAATAGCAATAAAAGAAGAATAAATGGCTATATCAATTAAAAACAAGTTAAAATTAACAATGCTAAAAAGTAAAATTGATTTACAATCAATAAATTTAGCAATTAAACCTTGGAATTGACTCAACAGTATCAGGTCAACTTGAAGTTTTTTTGAAGCATATTCCGAGTATGTGGAGCACAGTAACAAAAAGCAGATCTTCCTAACTATGAATTTGTGGTACTTGCAGGGTGAGTCATGTTTGTGAGCGGGTACAATGGCTGTCAACAGTCCAAGAAAGCAGGGCTGAGAGATTTTTTGTAAAATAAATAAAAACAAATGCTGATCCCTCCTCACTGATGGAACAGGCAGGCCAGTTTTTTTGGTATAGTAGGCAACAGTGTGTCCCATAACTATCTCCAGTAATGAATCTTAATGCGGAGTGATACTGCATCTAAAAGTATGAGAGAAACATATGTGTCATGAAAAGCACTGGCTAACAAGAATGGGTCAGTAATAATAGGTTTTTGTTTTTGTTTTGTTTTTTACAGTCAGTCAGACCAGCCTGATAGAGGCTGTCCATAATCTTTTCAATCCAGAAAGAAAAATATTATTCACTGAATACCAGCCAGGATTTTCCATATCTACAGTACATAATAAACAGACAGGTGATGTATTAACCATGCATCATATGTAGCAAAAGAAAAACAACATATCCTGTGTAGACCCAGGTCATTGCTCAAATCTGGTGGTACTATATCTCGACATCATTTTATAAAACTACAGTAACAAAGTTGCAATCTAGCAGGTGATAACAAAGCTCATAAAGTATTAACTTTCAATGGCCCCCAATCTTCTTAAGTTACTGCAATGTGTTTTTGCACAATATAGTGAAAACCGTTTAGCTCAAGGTTACAAAATCTATGTCCAGTTGCTCTGAGCAAGCTGTATATGTGCACTAACAAAATACAAAACAACATAATCTAAATAAAATCTGATAGTGCTGTGAAACAAGTGGAATCTTCAGAAAATACTGTTCTTGAGACTTTCAAAAGTACATTTAAGTTTTTTGGGATAGCTCAGATATTAGCATATATATAAGGATATATTATGCCCATCAGTAAAGTACAGTAGATGGAATATCCCTTCCCTCCAGGATTTGATTCCCTTGACCATAGTGTTGCTGTCTTGTGGTCAGATCTTGGGGTGGACCAATCACTGATGATGGCAGTTACCTTCACTTGCCTGTCAAGGCCTGCCTTGAATTCTTCTGTGTCCTTGTAAAACAAATTAAAAGATAGGTTAGTGTGTTCGTGATAATGAATTGGATTGTTTAGTTTAACAATATTTTGCACATCTTGACATCTTAAGAAAAAATGTAATGCTGCCTTTAAGACCAGGAAAAATACAAACTTTAAGTTGTATCACAATATCACTGTAACCAAAATCCCAAATTATTTACAATACAAATATCATTATACCTAACATCTCTTACTGCAGGTTTTACAGACAAAAAAGCAACACTGGAGGAATGAGCAAGAGACTGAGAAAAAAAAACAAATACCATCCGCATGTGTCTGTGGCTGAATTTAGATTACACAATGTAGTTAAAAAGCAAGAATTGAAACATGTTTTTCCTCCCCATTGCACGAATAAAAAGCCCTCTTTAATTGAGCAGATTTCACAAATAAAACTTTATCATTCTAATCCACTGCTATGCTAAACTAAAGGGTAGGATGGCCAGATTACAATGCTAAATTTAACTAGCCTGTGTAGTAGTAACAGATTCCATCAAGTTGTGCGTTAGCAGCCTAAGCAAAATACTGAATCTCTCTCAGGTCTAGCACTGGTGTTCTGTATCTGGCTTGTGGAGGAGAAGAGAAGAGTATACAGAGTCTTTCCCACCAGGAATAGTGGTGAGCAGAATAATGTCACATGAATCATTTCAACAGGGGCAGCCAGAGATACCCTGCTGAATTCATTTCATTGTTAGTGCTCTACATCATGGAGGGGGTTAGACCTTCTTAAGGCCTGTGCATTGTTCACAGCTAGCCTGCTGATGTTCTAAATATAAATATTAGCAAAGCATTTTGGGTTTGTAAGTGTCAAATGTTTCATGTGGAAGCATTCACGTTCATATTTAAGAAATAAAGCTTGCATTTTCATACAATTTCCATATCAGTGCACCGTAAGTTTAAATTGTACTCTGCCTAGTAAACATACAGGCATGTAAGGAGTGCAAAGGTCAGTCCAGCAGTGTCTCAACAATAGTCCTGTAACCATGGAGTGATCATATAGGGGCAAAGTGCCGAAGAAACAAACTAAGAGCTTATACAGACAGTCTGACTGCCACTGATAAAACTATGGAATGCAAGTGATTTATTTCCCAAAGGCGTGTTATGAGGAGGTGAGTCTGCAACTGGAATAACCTGAGACAGGTTGATTATTTGCTGAAATTAAAAGCAATGTTTAAAGTGATTAATTAGATTGAAATTTAAATTATGCTATTAAAAGAGTAATATTCTGTCTTAAAATAACATTTTTTTAAAAATTGATTTTGTTGTTCCATTTACCATTTTATCCTGCTATCATTATCCTTCTCACAGATCATTGTCTTCTGACAATTCAAAGATTATCTAACAAAAATATCAAGCTTTATACCCTCCTGTAACCATCAGGTAGAAAAAGAGAAAAACCTTATCATTTACTTTCTTTCTATGAAAAAATAAATTGAACAAGCAAAAGATAAATAAAATAAAATTTTAAACCAACTACCTGGAGGTTAAGAGAAAATTATAAATCTTCATATTTATTTTTACACTCCATTTTGTTTATTTGTCTGCCAGTATTATTTTCTGATGTATTCAGTTGTATTGTTGAGTTGTCTAACAAACCTTTACTGCCTTTTATCAGTTTCAGGCCTCCATAATCACTTTTATTCTTACACCCTCTTCAATTTGAAGACAAGAAATAATATCTTATAATAACATAAAATTGTATAAAATAAATTATTATTATTATTATTATTATTATTATTACATTAATATTATTGTTAATAATTATAATAATTATAATAATTATAATAATTATTATTATAATAATATATATCTATATATATATATTCAAGAAGGAACACGAGAAGATTGGAAAATAGAGAGGAGCTGGAAAAGAGGTGGGGAGTTAGGGCAACAGTGGTGCCAGTAGTAATTGGAGCACTGAGGGCTGTGACCCACAAACTGGGAGAGTGGTTCCAGCAGATTCCAGGTACATCTGAGGTCTCTGTCCAGAAGAGCGCAGTTCTAGGAACAGCTAAGATACTGCGCAGAACCCTCAGACTCCCAGGCCTCTGTTAGAGGACCCAAGCTTGAGGAACACACACCACCACCCACCAGGGAGATTTATTATAACATTTTTGCACATTCAAACATGATATGATGCCATCTGTAGGCTACGATACAGTTTCGTATCCGTTAAAACTAACATGTATTACAAACAGTTTTATCGCCTTTAATTCATACTCCAGACCACAAACATCTGGCCACAGTGACATCACTTCTGTCCTGTATAGTCCTCATTTGAAACAAACTGCTGTGGCTTTAAGAGGCCAGGGAATAGCGTGCATCGCCTCTCTTACGTTGCAACACATGAGGTGTGGCGTAGACTACAGACTACAATAAAAGTGCCTCGAAACTTCCTGGTTGAATATGTGTAATAATACACAGCACCATGTCTGCCGCTGAATGGAAGAAGAAATGTGAGGCTGAGTGGAGTCTACAGGGCGCACCGATGCCCGACAGCCTGGACTGGAAGTCCGTGTATGAAGCCAAGCCGCTGGGGAGAAACCTCCTGAAGAACCCTTCTCCTCACGGTACCATAACATCATTAGACAAGACTCGAGCTATTTCACTGCTTAGTACGGCTATAGAGAGAGTTTTCATCCACAGGACTGATCCATAGCAGACTTTGTACTGGGTGCAGTAGATTCAGAGGGAGGGGATCTTAATGATGAAGAGTTGGGTGTGGAGTTCAGTGCTGAGACAGATGTTTGAGTATTGCAGCCTACTTATTACAGTAAATTAATTATTGAAACGTTATTAGAACTGTTTCCAAAGTTTCAAAGATCTTACTTGGTTTGATTCAGTGGTAATCACAAACTGATCCAAACCTGTTCTGTACTGATTTAGTTTAAATGACTCACTCATCCTGAGGGCTGCACTGCTGTTCGTCTTGAGTAATATTTATTTTTACAAAATGAGCCAATACACACATGCTTCCTCATAACACTGATGAGCACCTTTGGGCAATATATGACTAATGGTTTGGAGAGATTTACTGCATATTGTCCCTCTGAGTTTCTTACAAGGAGGAGCACCTATCAGAATTCAGTACTGTTTGTTTAGCTTAGTTTGGTTGTGATGTTCCTCATTTATCCTGAGGTATCTTTAGTGGTGTGCACCCATATTATCACTGTAGCCTCTAAACACTAATAATTGGCTTAATGTAGCCTTATCTGATTAAGTAAATCATAGTGTTCAGATACCTACATTAAAGGGGAACATCAGCCAACCATCTATTTGTGACATCAGCATATTCAGAAGTACGACACACCCTTTTACAAAGGGATCGGCTCAGTGGCAACCATAGAAACAAGTAGTGTCATAAACATACAAAGTATTAATAAAGCCTTATATATAATGAATTTGAATCATTTGTTGTAAATGTACCAAATATCAGTTTGTTATGATAGTTCTATTACTCAATTAAAAAAGCGACTTGAGTTTAAAGGGTCAGTTCACCCAAATCAGCAAGTAAATCATTTTTTCCTCTTGCCCCGTGTTGCGTGGAGCCATGCAGATAGTTTTGGTTTTATTTGCTGAGGTTCTGAGATCTCCATCAATGAGGCCTCAGCAGAAAAGAATGGAGGTGTTTGTGGTGTTAGAGGCATCTACAAATTGCATTTGGAAAGTTAAAGAGCCATGTGTTTTTTTAGTAGCAAATATTTCTTTGGTATCACATTGTCTACCATGAGAACTGACATTGGAAGACAGTGACCTAAGATGTGATGATATAAAGCTTCGAAGGATAGGTTCACAATTCTGTCTTAAATAGTCAGGTGTCCGTATGAACAGTGAAAGAGGTTTTCCTCGCTGTAATCATTCCTCCTGTTCATACTGGCTGTTAAAAGATCCTCCTCAAATGTGCTTTCAATGTAAGTGATGGAGGCCAAAATCCACAGTGTGTCCACACAGTCTTTGTGCAAAAATGCATTTAAAAGTCTCTGTGAAGCTTATATGAAGCTTCAGCAGTCTGAGTTAGTCATATCAAGTGGATATCTGCCACAGTCTTTTTAGCATCAAATTCCCTCTTTGTGTTTCCTCTGACAGTGTTTCCCTGTTGAGCTGTGGTGGAAGTATAGTAACAAAAAGAGAGACTTTGTCATTAAAAAGACTGTAACATTGAAAGATATCTACTTGATTTGACTCATTTGGACGACTGAAGCTTCATATTAGCTTCACATAAACTTATAAATACATCTTTGCACAGAAGGAGGACTCCATCACTTACATTTTAGGTGCATTATGAAGGGATCTTCTAATGGTCAGTATGAACAGGAGGGATGATTACAGCAAGAAAAACCTGTTTCAGTGTTCATTCAGGCATCTGACTGTTGGTTTAAGAGACTTGAGAATGAGTGTCATATATAAATCATTTATAAACTGAAGAGACCTCTGTGTTTGACTTTGTGAAAAGACAAAGAACTGGAATGTTGAAATGCTGGCGTCTTAAATGACGCTAAACACAAGTACACTGGGGATTGATGTGCTTTTCAACATGCAGATGGAAGATGTGAGAGGTGCTAAGTAATACTTGAAATGTGTCGGTTTTTTTTACAAAGAGACACACCCAGCAACCCTGTCAGAAAGACATATTCTTTGGCTTTGTGATATTTACAGTGGCTTCAGTTGGTGAGGTACATTTTACAGCTGTCCCTTTGTCTTATTCCCTACACAGGGTTGAATAAAGACACTCCTCCACCTGAACCTGACCTGCCCGAAGTGCCCACACGTGGACCTCCACGTTTTGAACCTGATGGTGAGAGACAGGAGTGCATCAGCATGTTTGGAAGCAAATGAAGACAAAGAGAATGAATGAAGCTGTTTTAAGTGATCAGCTGAACTTTTCTCTTAATTCATAGGTGACTTCACCGGCTGGATCACGAGCACGGAAGTCCTTCCCTATGACACCAGTGGCATCCCAGAAGGTGTTGTGGTCTGTCATTTGCCTCAGTACAGGTAGGTGTTACTGGGGATCAGATGTTAACCACACAACTGGTTATAACAGAGATTGCCACTGAGCATCTACCTCCACTTACAATAGGTGAGGTAAAAACTGTCACGTGTATGGTGATTTGAATTCACGTGTGGGTTTTCACAGTTGACTACAGCTGCTTGTGTAATTCCTGTGGGCTCAGGTTGGCGTCATAGTGGTCGCAGTTTATTTCAAATAATGTGCACGTGGTAAATTTGACTCGTATCCTCTCTCTCATCCTCAGCTGGTTTTCCATGGAGCAGTTTGTGGACCTAAAGAAAGAGGGACTGTGGGAAGAGCTGCTGGATGATTTTCAGCCTGAAATAGTCATCCAAGACTGGTGGGTTAATGAGCACCCCCACCCACCTCCCACCTCCAGCCCTTATAACAGACTGTTTGATTACTCATTATCACTGTGGCCTTATCAGTTTGGTTGGTACACAGGTAGATGACATCATGTACAGTACATGTTTCACAGTCTGTGCATTTGTACAGGTGTCATGTAGATTTGCATCGTAAATTGCTGGGTGGGTGTCTGGCTTTCACCTTGTGTGTTAGAAGATAATATTCAGAAAATAGATTTGCTTGTGAAAAATGGAACTCCCTTGCCTTTCACAAATCATGTGATGGTAAATCACTTGATGATAAATGTATCATCAGTGAATCTATATATAATCTAATAGGACTAGAAACGTTGAGTTTGCGGGTGTTAGATAAACCCAACAAGCTAGAGGGAATAGATATAATTACAACTTTATGTAACTTTCTTCTGTGGCACAAATCAGTATAAATATTGGTTTGTACTTGTGTGTTTGAAAATTCAAACCCGGGCGTTGGACTTTTATGAGCCTTCATGCACCGCTTTATTTGGCCATTGTTCAAGGTTACCAAAAACAAATTGTTTGTACTTGGGTTGGAGAATTTAGGGTTGGCTTCATTTCGTGAATGATCTGCATCCATCAGCTTTTTGGTAAGGATTTATTTTACAAGCCAAAAAAATCTTACTACTTTACTAAGTAGTTACCTTGAAAGATCTCTGTAAATTGGTACCCACATATATTTTCAGTCATCGTTAAGATATTACAGGAAATTGGAATTGAAGGCTTGTCTGTAGACAAAATTTCACACTTCTGCTTGTTCAGCTACCTGCTAAACTCAGACTAAAATACTGTTTACAATAACTAGAATTTAATCAATTATAAGTCTAACAGTTGAACACTGTCTATATTTCCCCTAAAATTAATACAAAAGTACATAGTCATATCCAGGAAAATTCTTAGAAGTTATTAGAAAATAAATAGTAAATTACAAATCAACAAATAAAAGGTTACCCACTTTTTTCTAGTTCTGCTTTTAGATTAAAACAGCATTGAATGTGATGCCATCATTCTGTCAACTCATCTTATAGATTATAGAGAGAATCTCAAAACTATATTGATATTTGATCCCTCTATCTCTCTTGTATAAACTTTTATGTTATTTCATCAGGTATGAGGAGAGTCAGCTGCACAACTCCATCTACCAGCTGCATGTAAAGTTACTGGGTGCAGACAAAACCACGGTGATCTCAGAGCACACTGTCAACCCCACTGAGGAACTCAGCACTTACTCACACACATGGAAGGAAGTGAGTTATGAAATCCCCTGACAAGTAATCTGCCTGTAAAGTGCCCATATCCAAATTTCATTGTATGTCTCTCTTTTGGCCTGCAGGTGTCACATGTGTTCTCTGGCTATGGACCTGGGGTGCGGTATGTTCACTTCCTGCACAGACTGAAGAATCAGTTCATGATGGAGTTCTACCCCACGCTGTTCACTGGCAGCTCAGTGATTGTCAGACCAACCAAAACCAGCTCCTAGGCTGAATCCTGCTGCAAAGTTGTTGCTAACACACTCAGTCTAACCAACCTGATCAACACATATTTGCTTTGTGACGGCCTTCTGGCTCGCCATGGCCCTTAGGTTTGTGTCTTGCCTTGGGCTGCTGTGCTTGTTTCTCCCTTTACGTGCAGGTAGGCGGAGATTCAATTAATGCAACTGGGTGCACTTGGCCAGTCCATCCAGAAGGCACTTAGGATCAGCCATTCCATTCCTTGCTCTCTGACTTGATTGCTGGCTCTCCCCCTGGCACCACATGTTTCTTTTGTTTGGTTTTTGTTGCATTTCTCTTTGGTTTACACCCTACAACATTACACATTCACACATCCACACACCAACACTACTGATCTACCTATTGACCACTTTACACATTAGATAACTACTTTGTTGTAATTTCTTTAAAAATAAATATAATTGATTGATTTTTTGCATACAACCGTTTGTATTCTCCTGTTTTTGTCACAGCCTAAGAGCCGGCTCGTAACAGCTTTTAGACTGGTTATTAGACTGGTTATGAAGTGTGCAATAATTATTTTTGTATCTAATTTTTAATGCTGATTGATGAGGTTATTTTTTTTTAGGATGCTTTTGAGTTATCTTTAAAATGAAGGGGAAATTGTATTTTGGTTTGTTGTGCTTTGGGAGCTGTGCATTAATTTGGTGAAATAATAAAACATTACATTTTCTGATTTCCTTTTCATTATTTCTTTCAAGCAGTGAAACCTGAGCTTGAAAATCTCTGACCACTAACATGCATGAATTAAGCCTACAGTATGCAAACACTATCTATGCACTCGCTGAGTATTTTTCAGTATCTTTTGTTGAATATAAATGGAGGTTCCTGGACTGTGTGGATAGTACATGTTGCTGTGGGGGATGAACCTGTCTTAACTGACACAAAACTCATCAATCATCACAAATAAGGACAGGCCTATGTAAAGGAATCTCCTGTGCTCTCATTCAGTACATCTTCATGTCTTAAGTAACACTTTTTTATAAGATACCCTTTATAAACAGTTTGCGTGTTGTTACTAATGGCTTCATTAATGTTGAATACATAATTTACTAATCCTTATAGATCAGTTACCAGCCATTAATAAGCAAAACGTTGGAGTTTCCAGGTTGTGAAAACTTATTTCTAGAAAAGGCCTGCAGATGATCTGGACCAAAATCCATTTGTTAACATTTATAAACTGCAGACTTTATGGTTTATTAGAAAGTGAGATGCTCCTGATTATTAATTAATTGATTACCAACATTTATAACTGCATTACTACCAAAGGGAATATTTTAACAACCTGGCAATCCAAAATATGTTCCTACTTAAGGCTTAAAATACTCTGATATGTCTTATTACAAAGTGGTACAACATTTACTAAGACCTCAGGCAGAAAAACCGTTGCTGTGGCAGCAGGTGCAAAGTGATGGGAAAAAGATAATTATAATGCATTTTTGACTATATCTAACATGGACTAAACTGAAATAGGTGGATAAATAGAGGGGATGATAGGGGAAGATGCCCCACCTAGGAGGAGGTAATGGGTAATGTGTTGGAAGAGTATTAAATGTAGTTCTTATAACAAATACAAAGAAAAAAAAAGAAAGAGGTTCTCACTATCAGGGGTAAGATACCCACAGCAGTAATTTTGAATTTAGGTATTTTATAATTTACATATATTATCTAGAACATTTATTTTTATTTAATATTTATATTTATTTTATTTTTATTTCTATTTTACACTGAGTAAAATAGCATCTTTCTTAAAGGCCATGTTAATTTAAATAGGCTACTTTACTGAGGGGTTAGGCCTTAAAAGGAAAGAAATAACCCATGATTTTTCAATTCTGTCAACATTTCTTTTTCTTTTTTTTATTTTGGTGTTTGTATCTTTTATTCATTTTCAGACTATATAGAAAAATAGAACTGTAGTTGAAGAGCCACTAGGGGGCATCTTTCCCTAGATGTGACATTTCCACATTTTTACAATCATAAAAATCAGTTTTATATATTGCTTCAAACTAATGAATGGTTCCTCATATGAACATCATATCTCAATTACCAAAATGTTTTTTCTGTCTGCCTTAATCAAAACACACAGATTCATAAAAACAAACAAGGAAAACTGGATCACAAAGTAACTTCAAAATCTGTTGTTGTGCAGAATTCCATAACACAAAAAAGCAAGATGGATATTTACAAATGACAGCTTTTACTGCATGTAGGCAACACATAGACATGAACTTTACCAGCATCTGTCGGACATAGACTGATTTACATGTGGGTGGGCGTCTATATCCTGTTATCCTCAGTGGTTGAAGAAGTATTCAGACCCTTTACTTAGGTAAAAGTACCAATACAGCAATGTAAACATACTTTATTATGAGTAAAAGTCTGTTACTGTCACTGTTGTAGCTGCTGGAGGTGGAGCTAGTTTTAACTACTTTAAGTACAGTTAGCTTGTTTAGTCCAGTGGTTCCCAACATAGGGTTCAGGGCCCTCTAAAGGGTCACCAGCTAAATCTGAGGGGTCGTGAGATGATTAATGGGAGAGGAAAGAAGAAGAAACAAAGTTCTGATACACAAATCTGTTTTCAGTTCTGGGGTTTTTTCTCTAATCTTTGATTTTTGCTGAAATATTGGATCATTTGAACATTTATTGAAATGAAAGCATGTGAGAAGTTTAGAGGGAAAAAAATCACTATTTGGTGGAGCTGTTAACAACTTATAGACATCTGAAACATGACCCTGACTACACACTGCTTTTTGTAAGACGTCAAAAGCCAAAAAGGTTGGAAACCACTGGTTTCATCTTTAACAATGTGTTGTATTTTAAAAGCTTGTTATATTATCCATTGTGTCAAATTTCATCTGAAAAGTAACTAAAGCTGTTAAATAAATGTAGTGGAGTAGAAAGTACAATATTTCCCTCTGAAATGTAGTGGAGTGGAAGTATAAAGTAGCATCACATGGAAATACTCAAGTAAAGTACAAATATCTCAGAATTATACTTAATAGGCTAGTACTTGAGTAAGTGTACTTAGTTATTTTCCACCACTGATTATCCTAATATACAGTAGCTAATCAAATAGTAGGCTATAACCTACTTGTAAAATTCAGACTAACTGTATCAGTCCTCTCCATACTGTAGCGTCAGTCTGCTCCTTCATACATTGTAAATATTCCAGCACTGGTTCAGTAACGACAGTGGCAGCTTCACACACGATTTACAAAGAGCAGGTGAAGCATTTCACCCAAAGAACTTACATTGATGCTTTGATGCATTGTGCTTCTGTACTCTTTGCTTCACCTACCACAATGATCTGTTTGCAGTTGCGCAGTTTCCCTTTCATATGCTGCCTTCAGGTGCTATCGAAAACAACTCGGAATAGAAGTTTTTAAATGAAGTATCAAATCTCATCTTGCTGCAGGAAGAAAAAAATAGCTCTTGACGTTTGATTTCGTATGATATTCAAGGAGCACCACACACATATTTTTGTTATTATTTCCGACCACAACGAATCGTGTTTCCAACTTCCCTCAATATCCAAAGCAGGGAGAATTGGGAGGAGGAGACCATGAAGGCAGCACGTCACAAGCAGCGTGGGCTCGCAGCATCACCACCGCGAGTTAACGGCAATGTGAGTTAATGGGAAAGTTCACTCTCTGAGTTCAGCTGTGTGTTGAGACCGGGATAGTTTTAACAGGCGTGTGTTTCCAGACTTTCAGAAGCAATGCCAGGCTTTGGTGGAGCTGTGCCATAAAGCAGAAGGTAAGAGACGAAGGGAAGGATCATGAACAGGTGCGGCGGGTATAAACTCACATTTTAGGAGACAGCGAAAGGCTACGCCCTCGTGACCCATCTGTAGTTTTGATTGATAACAAACTATTAATTACGATATTGAGCTAAACAGGTAGTAAGAAGGTAACCACGCCTTCATACCTTAACTTAATGACTTAAATGTCTGACGTTAGGCAGTGCAGCGGGTTATTTGAAGTTTTCCATAAAGAAAGAGTTAAATGTGGATATAGGAACCTCTACATGAGAAGACATTGAGAGAATCCTGTAGGAGGAAGTGTGAAGTTATTATTGGCTCAGAAAGGAAGTGTCTATTGTAAGTATGTGGACAGTACAAGTGACCAAAACACAAAATAAGTGTCTGATAATTAATAACTAAAATATTAGTAATTTATAAAAAAATATTGCTATTGACCTGTGAAACCCCTCATAGCATGTATTTTTTGGCCACAAATAATACTCTACATTATAAAAGTAAACGTATACTGTTCACTGGCACAGCCGGCTGAAATGTGACATGGCAGGACATTTCTGCCAAATCTTCACTATGTAGTCTATGTTTCAGTTTACCTGCACAGTTGGAATATTTCTCATGTGGCTCACCACTGGCAGCAGAGAGCTACAGTATAGAGGCTAGATGATGGCACACCATGTAACGTTTGGTTGATGCTGGACAAAACTGCTGCACAGCACATGTGTGTATGCCTCAATTCAAACTGGTTATTTTGTTTGACGACAGCTTTTTCCGATTGTTTCCTTTGGCTTCCACTTTTAAGTCAAGGATGTTTTAAGAAGTGTGTACTGGTGTGTGTGTGTGTGTGTGTGTGTGTGTGTGTGTTTGTGTGTGCGTGCTACTGCTGGACACTTAGAAGGCTCCATCAATTTTCTTCTGAAACATCACTCTGCTTTCTCTCTGACATTTTCTGATAAGGGCTGAACTTCAGAGCTGACATTTAACTGACATAAAAGCATCATTCATTTAGCAGATTGGCAGCACCACATACAGAGTCCCGCTGGCCCATCTCTTGTGTCCACGTCAGTACTGGCTGCCCACAAGCATGATAAGGGTTGGTTGACAGGAGGCGTTGACTGCAGATACACCCCCCAGTGCCAATCCATTATATTTGATTACACACATGATATTGCTTATATATCACTTTTTAGATACGCATCCAAAAAAAGCACAATGATCACTACTCTAGTTTTTAAATTTATGCATGCTTCTCTAGCATACTGTGTTCCTCATATGTCATAAAAATGTCTTTATCCATCATGTCTGGAGAGTTTAAGAATGGATTATAATGAAGTCTGGCTCATTTCAGCACCACAGAACAAGTAGCAGATAGTATTAGAGATAATTAAACACAATAATAACAAAAGTGTTTGTTGTATTAAGACAAAACTTGTTTTTCGGCTTTTAGCTGATTTAGCTGAAATGATTGGCCGATTCATTGATTAGTTGGTCAACAGAAAATAAATGAGAAACATTCATTTACACACATTACATACGCTAACCTAATGTCACCATGAATATGTTTTAGATTACCTATACATAAAACAAACAGAGGGAAGTTTGGATTTAGGCTGGAGCCATAGTATGTGAACAGCCACAGTATGTGTGTGTGTGTGTGTGTGTGTGTGTGTGTGTGTGTGTGTGTGTGTGTGAATGAAACGTATATGTGTTTGCAAACTTGCTTGCCTCACATTGCCCCTTGAGGGATGAATAAAACATTTTGAATTGAAATGATAGAAAATAAATCGGCAACTATTTTGATAACTGATAAATCTTTCAAATCACTTTTTAAACAAAAATGCCAAACTTTTGCTTCTCAGCTTCTTCAGCTTCTCAGATGTGATCTCCCTTCTTCTTCTTCTTTTTTTTTTCATTGTAAATTCAGCATCTTTGGGTTTTGGATTGTTGAAAATGTAAATGTCACCTTGGCCTTTGGGAATTTTTTCACAAATTGACATTTTATGGATAATAAAATAAACAAAACAGGGAATCAATCAATTGTGAAAATAATATAATAAGCCTCTTTACAGGTTTTTTTGCAGTGTACAGTTTTTGTCTTATAGGACTGTCTTATCTTAGGTGACGTCTAAGTACCCAAGAAGACAAAATGCGTTAGCGTTCCCGAAGCTAAATCCAAGCACTCCACCACTAAAGCTCACTGACACTCATCCTGAAATGCAACCTCCCCCCCACGTATGTGACGGCTCAAGTAAACCAATGCTGCAGCATTGTATACAGGCACCGATATGCGCGCCATCGCAGGTGCCACAGGACAAAGGGCTATACTACACCTCACGTTTCTCTCACGTTTCCCCTTCGATCAATCGCTAAAACTGAATAGTTGATCAGACTCCCCTATTGAAACCTTTTCATCCCCTCGATTGGGGGAAGTCAAGACCTATATATGGCTCTTCTTTACCCTGAGTGAATTAGATTACGCTATCTCATTTTGGTATTGATGGATAATGCCAGTATTTTTGATTTATGAATGCCAAAAGCTTCTGCAACAGGATCAGAGAAATAATGTAGATCTACGTCACAGCTGTCAGTCACAGTTGAGTTTCATTTCTGCTTATTTTACCTTGTCTAACAATCATAACACCGCTTTAGGTTACAGCAGTGTACGTGCTGTAACGGATAGTATTTACCAGTCTCTCTGTGAATGTATGTGTGTGTATGTGTGTGTGTGTATGCATGTGAGCGATTGGGAAAGGAGAGTCAGTGCCTGTGGGAGTCTGTTTTGTTTTCATTGACTCCCCAGTCTATTGTGTGTTCAGGCCCACTGGCTGCCTCTGCACATTTTGTTAACATTTTGTTGTTCTAAACTAGATTGTTGCCCTGAATTCAGGCGCTCATGGTGAGGAATAAAAGGCACCACTACATGTGCATCTGAAATGCTAAAAAAAAAAAAAAAAAAAAATGTAAATGTTGTGTTGTGGTGTGTTAACTTTCCATTGGCGTCATTTGTGTTATTCTTGAGGTAGGCAATATGTTACCTTAGACTGGCTAATAAGTAGCCTAGATATATTCTCCTCAATGAGTCACATCGGAAAAAAGCTTCTTATAGATGAGTGATTGCTCGTTGGGGTCAAGTCGTGACAGTCATATTGCTCCTCACAGCCAGCAGTACACGCACTTATATTCTGCCTGTTATTGCTGTTTCTGACAGTATTCTGAATATTGCATAGCTGGTGTCCTTGTCTGGGTTCATTCTGAAGTTGAGAATGCTGTTCCTTCTAAGGTGACAGGGCCGCCAGTGACTGGGCAGAGTGTCTCAGGTAATGGAAACCTCAGGAGCTGCTGTCTGCTGGCTGTCAGTCGTTTGTCTACCAACCCCTTTCTGTCCTACTCACCTCCGGCCCCATGCGGCCTCTCTCTCTCTGTCCACCTGCCTCTTCCTTTACAGTAAGCCCACCTGAGGCACACACACACACACACACACACATAGAGATCTTATAGGAAACGGAAGTGTGTGTAATGTTTTTAGCAGAGGCAGAGTGACTCAAGGGACAGAAACGAGAGACGAAATTGGCGACAGATGGATTGTTTACCTTAGAGTCAAGCTGATAAGGGAAGAAGAAAGATTTTGAACTCCCTAATCACCCCTGAGGTCTCCAGTCTCTTCTGAAATTTCACAGTACACAATTGATGGTTAACCCTGGATGTATGGAGTAAGGTATATATTATATATAACATGAGATTAGGAAAATTTGTCAGCATTGCTAAATGGAAATGTGGATTTTTATATGATTTTTGCGACAAGCAACACTGATTTGCCAGGTATTTAATTTGCTAGATCAGCCAAAAATAGATATTCCTTTATTATTATTATACTCATTAATAGTTTCTTCACTGAGTTTCCAGGATATTTACTTCTGTAGATCACAATTATATTGATATTGCAGTATGAAATTCCATATACCATGATAGGAGATTGTGAGGGTATGGGCCCTTATTGGGCTATATCGTGTGTTTAAAAACATAGCAGTTGGTTATCAACTTCACCTCTAACTGAGTTACTTTGTTAAAAAAAAAAACAGTTTGAAATGGGATGATTTTTAATTTGATGGCATCATGTCCCTTTTCTGCTCTTCTTGGTCCACATGAGCTTTGTATTATGGCAGCACAAGCAGCTAACAAGAAGGTGTTCTTTTTTTATCCACAGAATCCTTAGTACTGTCAGTACAGTCACATTTTTCACTTTTTGACATCACAGGACAGTGTGAACTCTTCTTTGGAGAGTTTAGTAAGTGTTATATACAAAGGGCAAAGTTTTCCACAAAAAAAGTAAAATTCACACGGACAAATGCTTGAAGACAGTTACAGTAGATAGACATCCTAAATTCATCATTGGGCTGGGCATAACGAGGACAGAGGAACTGAGCTGTGCATGAACTATGGTAGCTGAAAGTAGATCACCATACGCAAGGAACTGAACAGCGTGGCAGCGTGCCCGCCGTGCTGTAAACTAAGCCTTGTGCTCAGCCGAGCTTGCACTGCTGCTGTCCAGATTGATGGTAATTTTGACCCAGTGAACACAGAGGAAACAGAGTCTGTGCACGACTTGGGTTATCTTTCCCCTGCTGCGTTTACACAGACCTCTCAAAAACCAATTAATTCCTCTTGGGTACTGATTGAGCCAGTGTAGTTAATTTATACACTGAGTGACTTCACTCAGCACAGAGATACGTTAAAGCGCTTTGAGAGACAACTGCAAATGCTGAAGTTTGAGAAAGAGAGAAAGAGAACTTTTTATTCTAATTATAACTATTCTAATTATCTTTTAACTCCCCCTGCTCTTTCATCTGTTTCACTGTGCGGATGTCTCTTGTTTTTCACTCTGTATTGAGTGTTTTGTCAGAGTGATTGTTATTTGGGGTGCTTTAACCGTGTGCTCCCCCTCATGCCTCTATGTGCCTTTTTTCTGCGTCTTTCCTGGTCAATGATCGTGGAGGCTGCGGTGGAAATTGCAAATAAAAGTTGTGACAGCATTTGGTTGTGAATTCAGGAGGCTTATCTCCGCCTGGTTACTGCAGTTACAGTCAAATCAAGCGCACCTTCAGAGCAGCCGCCTCACACTAAACTAAACAGCTATATGAGTCTCATGTTTTACCTGCAAGACTCATATTTTAGTACTGCTGTGTCTTAAATTCTGCAGCTCCTTTTGTGTATTTTGATTCATAGTTGAAGTCTATTAACTTGTGTGCATGCATCTCTTTCTTCACTCTGTCAAAATTTAAGTGCATTCTTGCATTAAGTCCTGTATCCAGTGACTAACATGACTAAACTTGAGTTTGTGAAATGTTTTAAACTCGTTTAAACATTTGCAGAGACTTTACTCTGTGGAAAATGTCATCACATAATGAAAACAACTAGATAACTCTTTAACAAACCCTAGTTAGCATCTGCTCTCCCTTTACGACTAAGAATCAGGGCCCATAACTATGTAAACAGGATGCATTCAAATGACATATGTTGTTATTTTAATGAGCAAAACATAATAAAACAGAATTTCAACAACAAAATATGAACATGGAGAATTTGGGAATGGCGGTTGTGTTTGAGTTCAGCTGTGTTCCATGAGGTAATGATCTAGTGTTATTCAAAGTGAGAAATGTAAACAAAACCTTTAATGCCACATTAGTGGTTTGACCCATTCTTTATCAGTCTGTGTGTCTGTGTCTGTGTGGCCAGGTGGATTATCTTACACTCTGATTCATCTGGTTCATTTACAGGCCCATAGCAACAAGCCAAAGCCCTGTGTTACTTATTAAAGGGACGGATCTCTTTCCTTTCTTTACTTTAAGTGTAAACAGAGAGAGATAGTCTAACTGCCACGATTTGTGTGTAACTTGAACGGATGCCGTTGTGTATTAATGTGTGTGTTTTATACTGTAATGCTCAAATCTAAGACTGAATCATCTGGAGTGAAAACTGCTTGGAGCTGGAATTCATAAGATCATCAAGGGTAAAGAAATCTGATTATTTCCAACAGATGCTCCACAACCTGAGCCTGAAGTCTTTCTGTCCAGCCATCTAAATGCTTTCAGAACATCCAATAGCATCTTAGCATCATACAACATTGGACACTTTAGATACATAGAGACAAAGGGAGAACAAACAGTTTCAGAACAAACAGTGACAGAAACAGAACTAGTTAACATGAACAACAGTAACAGAAGTATTTCTTTATTTGATAGAAAGAATATTTTATTTAAAAGTCTTTAGGGCATTTGCAGTATATATAGTAGGCCTATTTATATTTAAAGGAATCTACTTGAATTTGAAATGAAGGCCGAGGCTGTCTGTCTCTGGAATGAAAATCAATGGCAGAATGCTTTCAAGCTCATTGTTTCGGTTTTACAACATCACTGTTTTGATTGACTCTCAGCGCTCTCATCAGTGTTGTTTCCAGCAGCAGCTGTTTTCATCAAAAAAGATCTGGTCAACCCACTGTACATTACCTGACCAGCACCAAATGACAGGCTAAGTTAGCAACCGACACAGTGGAGCATTTAGTAAATAAAAAGCCAGATATTACCCTCAGAATGGGTCTTTTGTATTTGTTGGTAAGTTTTTACATGTTTTTTACATATATGTATGTCCTACAAATAAATGAAGTGACGTAGCTGTTTCAGGTTGCCTACAAAGTCAGTCTGATTCTTAATTGATCAGGGGTGTTGGCTCTGGTGATTGCTGACTTTGGGTTTTAGCTTCACCTCTAAATGACACATGTTGACAGATGTTGATTTTTTAGCATACATTGGGTTATATTTTCTTAGATGACATCTTTGGTAGAAGCCATTTGAAACAAGGCTGTGAATGCCGCTGGAGTCCCTGGTGTGATGCATAAATGAACATTTTAGTTGGTAGAAAGCTGCAGTAATGCTATACTAGTGAGTGTGACCTCGTGCTCTCTGAATTTTAGCGGGGCTTTACTGAATAACTAAAGTGTTTTAGTACAAACACAAGGCTTTAATTGGCTGGCTGTTAAACTGATACACAGTATGTTATTGGTTTATCTGTGCGTAGGGTTTACATCCTGGAGAGGTGATCTTGTCAAGTTGCATACAGGTTGACGTTCAAGCTGCGTGGTCAATGCAGTGATGTATTGGTGATTGAGGAAGACTGTGTGTTAACACAGACACACTTTAAGTCCAGACTTCTGAATGCACTGCTAAGGCATAATGAGGTTAAGTTTTCATACAAAAAATGTTAGTGTATTGGACTGAGTTCATGAACTGTCTATGGAGTTTTTTGGACAGAACAATACTTATTACTTTAAGTATTTTTACAAATTTGACCAAGTAGATTCAATCACAAAAAGACTGAGCTGCATGCCCAGATTACACTAGTTTTCTAGGTGATAATTACTTTTCATGCAAATATTCATTGTACAGTACTTGTTACCTGATTGACAGTGATGGATGATCTATTGGTAAACAGGTAAACTGAACTGCTTGAGCAGATGTGATCCACTGGTTCATTGGAGTTGAAGTGGTAAACCAGTAGTAAAAAAAGATGCTGGAGACCCCAAAAGCAACTCACAAACTCTTCTTGTTTTGTGCTTCAGAGGTCAATTCTAAATAACAGTACATTTATGTCATATTATTGATCCCTGAAATATTAATCTCTGCTTGTTAAAAGTTGCTTGCTCATCAAAACAGTACCCCACTGTCAGACTACAGGCGGGAAATATTAAACTGTTAAAGGTGCTAACTCGCTTTTTTGCTGGCACTGCTATCAGTGTAAGATAATCCCAGGCAATCACTTATCGGCGGTGCTGATGGATAGTGGCCGTGTCAGAGCCAGTAAGGGGAGATGAGCTGTCAGCCAGTTCACTGTTCCTGTGCACTAAGAGGCAATGGAGACCACGGACTTGTCAACGCCCCCACGACCCCCGTCCAACATGCACAAGAAAGACTTGTAAGAAGAGAGTGTGAGATATTTTTGTGCTTCATCAGTTAGCGACCCTCAACTTTTTACATGAATGTATACTGTATAGTTTCATAAGATCATTCTTTAAAGCAGCAGTGACACATTGAAGTTCTTGGTTATTTCTGAAGCACAATCAGTAGACTTGAATCAGTGACACTGCAGAGAAAGTCCTGATCTGTCTGGGCATGGAGTGGCAGTAATCTGACAATTTATCTCCCTCAACTATGTCTGGCTGATAAATCCATCAGGCTCCTCTCCTGAATGATGTTTACAGAGCTGCTTATAGGTGACATGAAAGGAAGCGATATCCTTCTATATTTAGGTGAATGCATCGATCAATTATGCATCCAGCTCTTCCAGCACTGGCTTCTTGATTAGCTAGTTCTCATGTATTGCCCTTTGTGGCTCTGCTCCATTCTACAGATCATCTGCAAGAAAAATACACCACATAGATGAAATCTGCATTCGGATCTTAAGCGTGTTCCACAGGTGTGAGACTCTTTCTAAGATAATACATGCAGTTAGAGAATGCTTTTTTGTTTAAGTGGTGTGTTGAGTATTTGTCTGTGTGTATTAAATGCATATTGCTGGTTTCATGTGACGATGTTGACCATCATGGTAAAAACAAGGCTGCTCTGTCAGTAGGACCCACCAATACTGGAATTATGGCCATCAAATAAGAATTGATTTTAAAATGAGATGTTTTGTTACTTTTATCAGTGCCCATAATTTTGTTACTTGTGGACTATTGTTTTCCAAATATGAACATTGAGGAAGTTATTTTTGGTGTTCCTCCCCCCCTCAGCACCCGTTGGTATAAGGTGGCCCTCTGTCTGAGGTCGTGGTAACCATAGCAGGCCTTGGAAAGTGAAATGCGATGCGGTGGCCCTCTGGGCTGTGTTTCTGAATCACAACTCCATAATGAGCTGGCAGAGCTCCGGCTGCATCAAAGATGCAGCACCCCAGTATCTGTTTCAACTCACAATGCACAATAGTGCAGTGTCACCTGTGGAGGGGGAGTGGAGGCGGCAGGCCCAGGAGGTTAGAGCCCGAAAGCTTTTTACCTCTCTGCTGTACTCACACCCATACATCCCCAGATGAGCTCACACTGTAAACGGCCTTACTGCCTAATTTATTAAGCTCTCTTTAATCCAAAACACACACTATTAAGTGCTCTAATATAACTCTTACTTTTCAAAAATATCATGATAATACTTTATAAATTTAAGTATCTACACTGTTCAGTTACTATGAGCTCTCTTGGCTGTGGTTAGTAATTAGGTGATTTTTAAAGTCATTGTATCACAGTATGGAATTATGTCAAAAAATGATTGTCTTGATAGGGAGCAATGTTAGACTAGTATTTGAAAGCAGTAGTGATTAGTCATAAGACCTGTAATAGCCAATGAATAAGTCATGGTAGCACACGCAAGGGTTACCTATGCAGCTTAATAGTGATGGGTGTCAAGGAAGACAGTGACAGGTTAATGTTAGTCTAAGTGACAATGATGAGGATAATAAAAAAGTATCTCATTAATTGCAGTGATTAATGATTCTTCATATTAGGTGAATTAGAATATTTACCAAATGCTTTTATCATTTTTTTAGGTATCATGTCAACATTTTCTGACAACTGTCCATCGGGTCCAATAATAACTGATTCTCAGGAGACTTTTCAGTCTCTAAGTTTGACACAGAGCTGCAGGCAGAAGAAGACTGTCTGAGTGCTTAGTTATTCTTACCACAAAAGAATGATAACCAATGGAGCTGTATGACTTAACAACCTGGCTTTAGCTTATCAGAGGTCATTTGGATATGCTGTAAGAAGCCTTTGTATTGGTGGCTATTGTAAAAAAACAACAAAGCAACCTGCATTTACCATCTATCATTTACCATCCTGGCTGACTGTGCAGGACAGTCCTAAGAGAGAACCCTGAAACAGTATGAGCGGGTGTGTGCATTAGTCAGTGCAGACTCATCATCACTTGCTGGGTTGGAGGACGTAGGAAGGGAACACGACTTTTGGCAAGTGATAGAAATGCACATGTAATACTCAAATTATTCATGGAACTGGTGTAGTAGGTTTAGATTTTAGGTTTTATAGGATGACGAGATGGTGCCTCAAGTGAGAACTTCACTTTATATTTCACTCTTCATCACTCACTTTATCGCTGTGTGCAGAACTGTTTTACCACCAGTGTCCTAATGTTTTTTGGTGAATTTTTACACAAAAGGTGAGCTCATGAAAATGTAAGAATTGATCCCTTTTTGGGCATTGTTACATTTCATGTTGGTTCTTGGAAAATCTGCAATTAAATGGGTCTCTTAGCTAAATGATTACAGTAGCCTCTGTTAAAGATGAGTGTCTGAAACCCTTACACATATTAATGTTATGTAATTTCCATTTGCATGTACAGTATGTGATAGGAATAGTTACTAGTAAGCTGGAGCCAGCAACTGGTTAGCTTAGTATAAAGATTTAAAATGGGGACACAGATGAACAAGGTGACCGATTCCGCCAAAAACTGTTTCCCCCTGTTTCCAGTCTTTATGTTAAGCTAAGCTAACCAGTTGCTGGCATATCAGTGACATACTGAACAGACAAATATGAGAGTGGTTACAATCTTCTCATTTAACTCTCGGCAAGAAAGTGATATTTCTGTTTTTATCATAGGGGCATTTTTGATCACATGAAACTGTTCTTACAATAAATTATGAAGTGTAATGTAAAAAAACTTAATAAAATCTTGGAATGTGAGGCACATCTGATCAAACACATGGTTACATCATTATCGACTTCTAGCACTGATAGTGGACTTCACTGCTTCTCTCATGTGTTTCTTTTTAAACCAGTATCACTACTGATAAAACATCTAATTGTACTTAGTTTTCATTTAGAACGCTTATCAGTTTATAAGCTAAACTAACACGTATGTGCTGTAAATCTGTTGCACCCTATTGTATGTTTTTCTTAAATGCATCTTCCTCTGTTTCTCCAGGAGAGTCTTCTGACCCAGCAGCTCCCCCCAGTGACCCCCCCACACCCCTCCTGACTCAGGGATATCATGGGACCCTTCCCCTTTCACACTTCCACACTCCCTTTCCTCTTCCTCTCCCTCCTCCTCCTGTCTCACCCCTGCACCTCCTTCAGGCCCCAGGTCGTGGAGCGAGCGTCTAGCCCCGATCAGCCCCCGCCCTCTGGTAACACTACAGCGTCTGGCAAGCGGACATGTACGGACAAAGTGGTGTGTAGACCTGGCATCCTACTGCCAGTGTGGTTGCCACTCAACCCTCCACTGGGGGAGCAGACAGGGAGGGCTCTGGTCTACTTCCTCTGTCTCATGTACATGTTCCTGGGTGTGTCCATCATTGCAGACCGCTTCATGGCATCTATAGAAGTCATCACCTCTCAGGTATTATTGAACTTCATAGTTACAGTTTATGAAATGAAATGCACTCAGGAATTCTTCTGCTACGTCCTTACTTTGTCAATAATGATCAGCGCTTTGGTCCCATTCTACTCTCTGTTTCTGACTGACTCAATGTGCCATTATACCAACCACTAAACTATAAAATACATATCTTATCATATTGGATTATACTTACTGTAAACTGAATATTAAAAATGTGTAAGATTAGAAATACAATAATATCTGAAAGGTTTTATAAAATAAAAATGGAAACCAACTTTAACTTTGGTTTAAGTTGTAGCATCACTTTAGCTTTAGCTTTAGCAATCCCAATATCAGCATCCTGCTCACTGTGTTTGAAGCAGCTAACAGCTTTTGTCAGTCTTTACTCAGAATTTGGTTCTCTGTATTGACGCCTTGGAAAAAATTAGATGCTGACAGAACTATCCCAACTTTATTCCCACACCCTTATTGTCCTTTTTGGAATATCATATGTAATCCACAGCTCCTGGATTCTCCACAAGTAGCGTGTATTTCTAGTCGGGCAGAATTTGTCGCTTATCCACATGAAATGTTTTGAATTACAACCAATAAAACTGTAATTATGTGATGTAGAATCAGATCGAAGCTTCTAAACATTTATGAAATGTTTTTTTTATATATTTTGAATGTTACACTGTGAGATTGATTAGGTGGTAACAGCGTCTTTGACATTTTCACAAACATCTGTCCATGTAGGAGAAAGAGGTAACAATCACCAAACCCAACGGTGAAACGACGGTAACAACGGTGCGAATCTGGAACGAGACTGTGTCCAACCTCACACTCATGGCCCTGGGCTCCTCGGCACCTGAGATCCTGCTTTCTGTTATTGAGGTACACAGCATTTCACATCCTTTTAACTGCACCTTGATACAAAAAAAATCACTGTGAATACATACCTTTACAAAGTCTGAAATTGTCTTAAATTTTACATTCTTAAAACATTCATTTGGGTTTTAGAATGTCACAAAAATCTGGGACTATTCAGGATATTTTATTTGGTTATTAAAGATTATTTTAGGTTATTTGTTTATTTTAAATTTAACTCAGTTCCAGTTAGCATTAAAAAAAGGTTTGTGATGTTTGTTCCTTCTGTCTTTTTTGTCTCTTAAATGTTTCACTTTGACAGGTGTGTGGACACAACTTTAATGCGGGGGAGCTCGGCCCAGGCACCATAGTGGGCAGCGCTGCCTTCAATATGTTTGTCATAATTGGTATTTGTGTGTGGGTGATCCCTGATGGAGAGTCTCGCAAGATTAAACACCTGCGTGTGTTTTTTATTACGGCTTTCTGGAGTATTTTTGCCTACATTTGGCTCTACCTCATACTGGCTGTCATCTCACCTGGGATTGTAGAGGTGTGTTTCTGCTCACTGTATATGTTTGGCTGTATTTCTAATAAATCAAGTGTGTAAATCATTTAACTCTCACATTGTCTGTATCAGGTGTGGGAGGCTGTAGTGACGCTGCTTTACTTTCCTGTGTGTGTGATCTTGGCTTGGATCGCTGACCGTCGCCTACTCTTCTACAAATATATGCACAAGCGCTACCGTGCTGACAAGAGACACGGGATTGTGGTGGAAATGGAAGGTGACCTTGCACCCAAAGGCACTGACGTGATCATGGATGGAAAGTTCTCAGACGGCAGTTCGTGCCCTGGAAACTCCTCCAGTGTGACCGTGTCTGTGCAGACAGGCAATGAACTAGACCAGAACAAAGATGAGGTAAGGTGTTGCTCAGGGAGAAATACTGTTTTAGCCTCACATTACAAGACTGAACTCTGTACAGTATGAAATCATGTGAAGCTTTTTTTCTCTCTTTGTTATGTTTGACATCTCTTTTCACTCAAATTTGGGTAAAGAGAATCAAGTTTTCTCTTAAAGAAGAGAGCATATTTCTATAGTATTTTTAAAAGGCTGGAGAAAAAAAAGAAAGCGACAAGCAGGGGAAAGACAGGAGTTACACATCTTCTACCCTGTCAGGCCCACTGGTGGTTCTAATGGTCTCATGACTTTGAAGCTACTTAATGGGAATATAAGGGGAATCAGGTTTCCTGAGGCTAGTAGGTCTCAATCCCAGCAGGAGTCTGAATGGCAGGAGTCCAGACAGCAGGACTCCTAACTACAGGAAGTTGATCAGTAGGGGGCTGAGCAGTAGGAGTTCCCAGAGTTTTTCATGAGAAATATTGGCAAATGGCAAATTGCATTTCATAAAAGTTTTGTCTCAAGAAACACCAATATTTGTGTCATGATAAACTAAGCTATTTGTTCTCATTCTGCTGGGGACTCCCTCTGGACCAAACCCTCTGCAGGACCCTACTTCACACACAGCTTGTGTAGTAGTCGTGACTTTTGTTGTAAAGTGCAGTACTGAGTAAACTTTGGAGCAGATTGTGTTTTGCACAGCATCTTTTTACAGAACATTTGAGAGAGTCTCTACATAGGGTTTCAACTAGCGATTATTTTCATTATTGATTAATATGCCACTAATTTCTGATTAGTTGATTAATCATTTAGTCTATAAAACATCCGAAAACTGTGAAAAATGACCATCAGCATATCACAGAACACAAGGTGACTTCATTAAATGTCTTGTTTTGTCCAACCAACAGTACAAAACCCAAAATATTCAATTTAATATAATGGAAGACCAAGAAAAGCAACAAATTCTCTCATTTGAGAACCTGGAGTCATCAAATGTGACATTTTTGCTTGAAAAATGACTTATACAATGAATCAATAATCAGTATAGTTGCAAATATTTTTTTCAACTCCTTGCTTAATCAACAAGCCATTGTCGCTCTGTCTATATATTGTGCAACTGATTTTCTTCCTTGGATAGGTGGTCCGTATTCTGAAAGACCTGAAGGAGAAACACCCAGACAAAGACCTTGACCAGCTGATTGAGATGGCCAACTACTCTGCCCTGGTTCATCAGAAGAAGAGCCGTGCCTTCTACCGTGTCCAGGCAACACGCATGATAATTGGTGCTGGAAACATATTAAGGAGACATGCTGCTGAGCACACGCGTCGCTCTGGTACCAGGAGCCAGGAGGACATGGCCACATGCTCTCATATTTGTTTTGAAAGTGCACAGTACCAGTGCACTGAGAACTGTGGGACCCTTACCCTCTGGGTGATCCTTGAGGGGGGCACAGGCCAGAACACTTTCTATGTGGACTACTGTACAGAAAATGGTTCCGCTAATGCCGGAGCAGACTATGAATTCAGTGAGGGAACCTTAGTGTTTAAGCCAGGGGAGACCCGGAAAGAGATCAAGGTGAGCAAAGGGAAAAGAGGAAAGGTTGTTATCTTAGTCAACAAAAGTGAATATTGTCATTGACATTTACTGCCACTTAATATCAGTGGAACCCCAAAATCAGTCATTTTGAAAGTAGTGTTGTATTGTGTTTCAAGTGTCTGCATTAAAAATGGTTTGGCCTTATGCATTCATGAAGAAAGTGACCCTCCAATGCTCTGTACTCTCTAGGTGGGCATCTTGGACGATGACATCTTTGAGGAGGACGAGCACTTCTTTGTGCGTCTTCAGAACCTGAGGTTAGACGAGGGTGGAAATGAGGGGACAGGAACTCCACCCAAGGGTAGACTAGTGGAGCCGCTGGTTGCCACCATCACTATCTTGGATGATGACCATGCCGGCATCTTCACCTTTGGTCAGCGTGTGCTGCGGGTGAGTGAGAGCACAGGCATGCTGATGGTGACAGTGGTGAGGAACTCTGGCTCTAGGGGCACCGTTGCTGTGCCATACCATACAGAGGATGGCAGTGCCAAGGCTGGAGTGGACTACGAGGAGACCAGAGGGGAGCTGGAATTCACCAATGAACAGACCAGGTGAGGTGCAGTCAGCAACCAGAGGTAATGACTGGAAAATAAGACTGTAGGAGCAACAGAGTCTGATGAATGTGTTACCTTGACACATCAATCTGTTCTGATGGGATTTGTTGATAACAAGAAAACTATAGAATATTGCAAGACTAATCCTGTAACACAGAAGATTTTGAAGGAAGATTAAACTGTAACTGCAGTGTAGGTTGTTATCTTGCAGTTCAGAACAGGCATCTTACAACATTTCAATATTTTCTAATTTGGCCAGCTTTTGTGAGTTAAATAGTAGACAAACTGAAATATGGTCTGTAAACCACATGAGACAATGATTAAAACTACTAAGACTACTGTCTTATCAAACCAGTGTTACAGACACACAGCAGTCTCAATGTTTCATATTTATACTACTTATTAGCCCATTAGTGCTTTAAGGAAAGGGGCACCTAAACCTCACTGAAAGATTACTATGGGTCATCAGTCACCCACTCCAGATGGAGGAGGTCCCATTAGACAGAATTACCTGACGACTTGACACCCAAAGATAATCCCGTCCCTGATCAGGTGTGGGAACCTCTAGTCACCCCATGTAAGCTGACAGATCCTTTTCCCATTAAAATTTCAGGTTATATAAGCTGTGTTTGCACATGGACTAATTGTACACTTAGTGAAAGACCCAGTTACGTAATATGGCCCATCAATAGTAAAGGGTAGGACATTTTGTGAATGATAGTTAGTGGGGTGGTTAGCCATATTATTTAATATGTTCATTTTACTCTGCTGTGATCATAGTGTAGTGTTTATCTACGTTGTCAGCAAGTCATCAAAGTATCCTGCAAATTAACTATACAGACATTATTGATTAAACAGAGTGTTGGTATGTTACAAGACATTTAGTTTAGCATTACTGTATTTCTTTGGCACACTGAGGCGCAAGAAAACACTATGTTTAGGCCTGAATTATTTAAAGGTCCATTGTGATTAATTATTTAAGTCACTTCAATTGAGATGTGATTTAGACGGTGGAGCAAATGTAAATGTTTAAGTGGTGGAGGTTTTGTGTGTTGATGCACTTTGTCATTCATCATATTTTATTTACCATCAATTATTTGTTATAGAAGTAAAAAATATCTTTGTTTTGTGTGTGTGTTTGTGTGTGTGTATATGTGTGTGCATGCTTGCATATCTCCAGTCAGACCTTACAAGTGCGCATTATAAATGTGGAGGAGTACGAGAAGCAGGAAAACTTCTTCATTGTGCTTGAGGATCCCAAATGGCTGAAGCGAGGACTCTCAGGTAAATCTGATTCATTTAATAAATAGCATTTTAAAATAAGGAACCTGTGTTTTCATGATTACAGTGATGAATACAGTGTGGGATGATAGTGAAAGAAAAACAATTTCCTTTCTCATTTACGTTAGCATACACTCAAAGTACATGGCAGCAATATCCAAGATCAAGTATCAAAACATTAACAACAGCAACACAGGTGGCTGAATGCTGGGCTCCTTACGTCAGAGCCAGTAACCGAAGATTACACACTGTCATTCACTGCTGTCTCTGTTTCACTGTAGCACAGGCACTGCAGCCAATTATGAATTTAGTATCCTTGAATTGCCTGTTCCCTGCAACCTCAATGTGTCAAAAGGATGATGCGGGAATTGGATATGTGCTTTTTAATGAAGGAAAGAACAATCATCTATATCAGTTTGTAATATAATTTATTTCATTGAGTAAGAGTGGAAATTAAGGTTAACAGTGGAGGAACAGTGTGCATGCTGAACTGTGCTGAACTGATGGATCAGGCCCTGGAAATAGTGTTTAACCTGTGTTACCAGTATACCGTTGTATTGAATCATTTTCTCTTTCTTCACAGCACTGCTGCTAAATCAGGGTAAGATAGGTTTGGGTTTAAAGGTGCAATGTGCAGCATTTTAAATACCAATGTATAATTGTCAAATTGAACTTATACTTAGGCTGTAAATGAGACAAGTGGTAGCTTTAGTCTCACATCATGAACCAGTGTGAGTGTGTTTTGCAAAGTTAGTTTAACTTCCAAAAAACCCTATTGCTTCCTGTTGCAAAGAGGATTTTGCTACTTTCCTTTAACAGTGCCTGGTATTGTGCTTGTATTTGTTTAACAGAAGAGCATAAACATGGTTTCACCAGTTCTTATTGGTTTACTGGGATTATGGCTGATTTTCCCAGGTTGTGTAGCACCCCCAACAAGCTCTGCCAATCATATACTTTGAGTTATGGATGGGTACGGTCACGTTTAAGGCCTTGAGTCTGTGAAAAAAAATCTGCCTGGGACAATCAACAGGGAAAGAAATGTCCTTTTTGCCATCCCAACACCCTGTTTCAACAGGAAATACACCAAGTAATGGGAGCTAAATGCTTCACACAGCACCTTTAAAATGTCACATTTTGAAAGTGTGTGCAATGTGTGGGATGTTTTTTTTTCATCTTTACGCTTTATGTTTGGGGCCAGTACTCATGGCTTTAGGTACAGGACGTGTGTGTGTTTTGTAAATGACACAATAAATTATAAACATGATGAAATATATTTGGCTGTAATTTATTTATTACTTAATTAATAAATATTGTCTGTGTTCCCATATAGGCAACCCCACCCCTGAGGAGGAAGATGCCAGGAGGATCTCTGAGATGGGCAAACCCATTCTAGGAGAGCACAGCAGGCTGGAGGTCATCATAGAGGAGTCCTGTGAGTTTAAGGTGTGTGAGCAGCTGATAGAGGGCGTTACACTAGCAATAAACCAACCAGTCTGTGCACTACAAAGATATTGCTGAATACAAGGGATAGACCTTCTCACAATATTTTAGGTTTTGTTCATTAAAAATCTAAAGTGAAATACAAAACTGTCAGCATTAGAAGTGAGAATAGTTTGTGTAAGTTGACATTTGTGTGGCACCAGGGAATGTAATATGTAACGTCTTATTTGAGTGATATTACTTTTAAAAGCTTTGACAAATATAAGCACTACAGAAATTTGAGTTGTTGTATACAAAAACATGTATTATGTAAGTGTGGAAAAGTTGTTTGACCATTTGGCACCCTCTCACACATCAGACTCCCAATGGAGTACTGGACCAGGTACAGTTTCTGCCAGCATGCTGTGTGTGATGGGACTGATTAGACTTGTTTCATCTAATTTTCTCATTAAACTCTCATTATACTCTTCTGATTACAAGAATACTGTATATTCACAGCTGTCCTTTCTCATTCATGCATCACCTGTATTTTGATTTAAGATGCAATGAGGCAATGTGTTTGTATTATTGTGTGCTGTGTGTGTAATGTTAAGGTCAGTTTGTTCTGGTGAAGCCAGTAGTTTTGTGGGTATGAATATCTGTCATATTCATATTTGCCAGGGCTGTTGTTTAGTCACACTGAGATCAGTCTGCATCAACTAACCTATGAAACAAACTTATGATAAACCTTTTGTGATTGTGGAAAGGAAATCCTGAGAGGCTGAAGTGACAGAGATGTGAAGTCATCTGTTCTGTGTACATTCATGTGAATCATGGCCTTTATCTCATTACTGACCTATTTAATCTGTTGTAACAGAGCACTGTGGACAAACTGCTGAAGGACACAAATCTGGCTGTAGTGATTGGCTCTCACTCATGGAGAGAGCAGTTTATTGAAGCAGTCACAGTCAGTGCAGGTCAGTAGCAATTATATTTGAACCTTTTGTTTGTACTTCTTATATTGATTATTGTATTTTTTGCAGTACTTTTAGTGAAATCAAGCAAAGTAGTGATCAGAGGGATATTTGTATCTTAAAACTACATTCCTGGAATCTCCTCTTTCTCTATTTTGTTTGGGGATGATATCCACAGGATAATGAATGATGATTTTGCCAAAACTTATTACAACTATGCATCTGACCACTGCATTTTGGCATTTTCAGAGTCCCTTCGCTCACTTTTCAGCTTTGATTATCAATTCCAAAGCTTTTGCTCACTGAATGAAAGCTTATTTTATTAATGTCAACTATGTTTTGCATTTACTCAAGTTAAGATATGAAATCAACCATTCTCAGAGCAGTGGAATAACCATTTATAATTTAAGGTTACAACTGATTAAATAAACTAGTGAGGTTTGTATTACATGTTTGATTAGCTGGACAGTGACCAAGGATGCATAACATGTAGTTAATTCATGTCAGTACGTTAATGTGAGATATATATCTCAGACCAACCATGAACAAGACTAATTTCCCGATATGGACAATCTCACTAACAATGAATAGAGAAGGGATATAACCTTAAGGATTTCATCCAAATTGGTGCTAGTCAACATTAACTTGGCATTCACAGGAAGCATGTGCTTTGCCAACTCAAAAGGAGTAGTTCGCCATTTTGCTTTCTTGCCATGCCATAATTTGACAGCTCTTTCCTGATTGGCCCAAAGTGTGACTGCATCACTTGTGGATGCTGACATGCTTTCTGTTGCTTTGTGATTCTTTTTAAACAGGTGACGGAGATGAGGAGGAAGGACAGGAGCAGCGAATGCCGAACTGCTGCGACTATTTCATGCACATATTTTGCGTTTTCTGGAAGGTTCTTTTTGCTTGTGTCCCGCCCACTGGGTACTGGAATGGCTGGGCGTGCTTCATAGTGTCAATCTCTGTCATCGGTGTCTTAACAGCCATTATTGGGGACCTTGCTTCCCATTTTGGCTGCACAGTAGGCCTGAGAGACACAGTCACTGCGGTGGTGTTTGTAGCACTGGGGACTTCACTTCCTGGTGAGTGAGTGAGTGAATGAGTGAGTCTACTAATGAGTCTGGATTTTATTTGTTAAATCAAATGCAATATACAGTATATCCTCAACTGGGAGGTACACACTGTAAAGCAATATTTAAGTCAGTTCATGTATTGCAGAAGTCTTAGCTAGGCTCATAAATACTGAAAGGTTATCTGTTTGATTTAACTATTGAAAACAATGTCTACTGAATGACCTCATTTTCCAACTCTTTTTTCCCAGATACCTTTGCCAGTAAAGTGGCTGCTACTCAGGACCAGTATGCGGATGCATCTGTGGGAAATGTGACAGGAAGCAACGCGGTTAATGTCTTCCTAGGCATTGGGGTGGCCTGGTCTGTAGCTGCAATATATTGGGAAGTCAAAGGTAAGGTCTTCCGTGTGGAACCCGGCTCACTGGCCTTCTCCGTCACGCTCTTCACCATTTTTGCCTTCTTCACTATGGGAGTGTTGATGATACGCCGGAGACCGTCCATAGGCGGCGAACTGGGAGGCCCACGGATCTCTAAAATCCTCACGTCACTGCTTCTCTTTGGTCTCTGGTTTCTCTACGTCCTCTTCTCCAGCTTGGAGGCCTACTGCCATATACAAGGCTTCTGAGAAATCACAGCTGGGGAGAGTAATGACTGCGCAATCACAAACACACACATCACCAGGACATTCACCTGGACAGTACTGTTACAGTAAATACAGCTGAGCAGACCTATCATCACTTGACAACTGCTGCCATGGTTCATAAAAAATGTAATCAAAGACAGACTTTCACATGCAAATCTGTACGTCACATCCATTGCGTGACAGTTCCAGTCAGTAGAATTGATTGTGACAGTATTGATCATTTTCACATAAGTGGACTAAATAATATGCAGTGACTGTTTTTGATAAAGGAGAGCAAATGGTCAACGTGTACTCTGTGAAGTCTCTGGATTTTGCTTGATAATGGCTTGATGCCTGATGACTCATAAACTGGATTTCAAGTTTGGTCTTCTCCTCATGCGTATAGAAGCTTTTGAATCAGGTAGACTGCCTAACCTAGTGATTGAGTAAGATAATCAGTGACCGCTGTTTTTATACAGACAAGCAATGTAAGTGATAATACATGACAAGCTGCTCTGATATATGAAAACATTGATAGAGGAACGCCACTCTGCCTTGCCTTGTTGCGGTGGAGTCGTTTTGTTTATCAGGACACCTCTGACTGTATCATCACACTTATACCATGGCCACTTGTCACAGGCAAAAAGAGAAGCTGTGTTCAAATTGTCATTCATTTTTTTAAAGTTTGTTGTTGTCATTAAGCATGGACCTAAGTATGGATAACCCATAGTTAGGTCTGTTTGACCAGTTAGAGTTAATTGATAACAGCACAAAGCAAAAATACTGTTGCTATGGTTACCTTCAATTTTTGTGCGCAGATTTAGGATGATAGTTAAAATGTTGACTGGAACTGTTTGAGTTTTCCCGGTGTACAATTTCGAAAGAAACCTCTCCAGCCAATCAGAAGCAAGTATTTTCTGCGGCCATGGTATAAAAAACTGAGAGATAAGCTGCTGTTGTAATATTGCATCGCAAAATTGTTTATCTCTGTTCAGTTATGTGATACGGGGCATTGTTTAGTGCACTGGTTCTCTTTTTCACGTCAAGGACCCCTGAACTGACACAAATTAGACCATGGACCCCCATCATTGTCCCAGGGTCCCCCATCTCATAAGATTTTTGCTTTTAGATGTTTTATTACAGAAAGTGTATGCAACCGATGACCAAAATAGTCATACATTATGTCAATGTGTTACTTCTGGATGGATTTATAGTGAAAATAAATTATTCCCCTTTTTGCTGGGGACCCCCTGCAACCCTTTGAAGGACCCCTGGGGGCCCCTGGACCCCACTTTGAGAACCACTGATTTAGTATAATGTACTGCACCAACTGAATTTGATCTCACTATAAGTATTGATAAAAATGATCATAAATGCACTACATGGACCCAATATTGAAATGTATAATAGACAAAGAATTACACCGGCAATGAATTTCAATGAGCTGCAGTACCTACTATCTGCCATTTAGTGTGACTGTTTGAAAGTGATGATTCATTCACCCCTAAAGTCTTATCTGTTTATTTATCAATAGTGTAATTTAATCTATTTGTAATTCAATGTATATTAGCTGATATGGACAAAATATATTGTTATTTATTGTAAGTTGTCATAATTACATTGAAATTTTAACTGAGTGTGTCTCCATTGGATCCATCACCCAGACTGCTTGTTTAGGTACTGTATCACTTCCTCATTAGTGCAGAAGAAGACAGATTGTCTGAGGGCTTGGAGGGAATATGGCATATCATTAGTTTGGGCACACTGGCAATGTGCCCCGTATTATGCTCTTACATTCTGTGTGCCATGTTAAATAGAAAGTATATTTTAGGATTGTACATCCAAAAACATGTGGACAGCAACTTCAGAAGTGTGTTATCAAGAAAAAAGCAAGATTGAAAAACATGGCCCCAAAACGGACATCTGAGTTGGCAGTCCAACTCATTTTAGTGGATGAGGGACATGGCAACACAATAACACACAGATAAGTTATAAAACATTTAAAGTCACTACCTAGACGCCAATCCAAAGTGTTCAGGCATTTAAGCAGTATAAGACGACCAGCTGTATCTAATGATGTGCTAAGGTCTAAAAGAACTAAAACAGGATGTCCCTGCATCAGTGGCTAAAACAGATCAGTCATCACATTGAGCAGAGCAGCTTCAGTGCTGTGCAGGACTCAAAAACAGGTAGACACTTCTCAGATATCAATCCCATATATGAGCAAACTTATATTAAATTGTTTTTTGTGTAATACAAAGGTCAGCTACAGTGCTATAGAGGTGGAACAGTGGGTGCAGCATTTTATTTCCTTTGACTATTTTAAAGCATCAACATTTGGCAGCAACATTTAGCTGAAATGGTACAAAAAACACTGTGAATGAAGAGTAAATAAAAATTTAAATCTTGGGTACAAGATTGTGTACAAGATTTTGTATGTATATAATCATTTGTTCCTTGGTTTTCTGAGCTGGGAAGTTCTGAATTACAATGTAATGCAGTAGGGGGGGAAATACATTTTATTATATATTAAATACCCTACAAGGTTATGTAAATTCCTTCATGAGATTCTGGTTGAGAAGCAATGTGTCAAATGAGGATTTGTTACAGGTTTGCAGGTTTACAGTGTTCTGACTGTGTGTCAGTGCCTGGACTTTTTAAAATGTTTAACCCATAGACTGTGCATAAATTATTATTATTATATTATGATGATGATGATGATGATGATGATGATGATGATGATGGTGATGATGATGATGATGATTATTATTATTTTATTATAAAATCTTTATATACTGTCTATGGTTTAACCCCACCCCCTCTTCTGTAGGAAATAATACTATTAAAGATTGATAGGTTTAAGTGGCCAATAGTAACGTGTGTAGCATGTGACGTTATGCTGGCTGCATTCAGGCATCATGGGAAATAAAACATTTCAGCACCCTGCTCTAATTAAATCACAATCATGGTTGCCATGTCACAGTTTCAGAAACATAATTACAATAAAGGGTTGTTCATTGGAAAAGGATCATGCTGCGATCACAGCGTTTCATTACCAGAGCAGAAGACGCATTAATGCGTAGAAAATATGATTATTTGAGTCTTTGTCCCATTTGCGGGAAAAAATATTTTGAAGAACAACAGGAGTATCGGAAAGGTTCAAGCGAGGCGTCATTACAGTTTCAAACACCTAACTATTTATAATGAAAAGCCGAGTTGTTACTTTCAACTGTACAAACAGAATCTTGTTATTCCCACATACCATGAATGCACCAATAGCCCGGCACAGGGGACAGGACAACATGGCTGCTGCTGCGGGCCGATACTACGGAGAAGGCGGCAGAGCAACGAAAAGACAGAAAACCGAGGAAGGAGGAATGACAACGGTACGCGTTTCCGTCTTGCCCTGACTGTTAATATTTTCTCATGCCAACATTTGGTAGATTTTTTATTTCTAAGAGGAGAATTTGGCTTGACAAAGTAGTGCTTATCCCGCAGCTAGCTATCAAGCAAACCAATTCACGTTAACGCTAGTTTCGTTATGTTTTGTATGGTTTTGTTTAGTTTGTCAATGTTTAGCTAACGTTACTCATCGACACATATCTGCCTGTTATCTGAATAGCGCTACTGAAACAAAACATTGTTTTTAGTAAATGATAATCTGTGCAAATAACTTCAACATAAAAAACGGATCGTGCTCTCAGGCCATCCTTTAACGGTCATGCAAAAACGGTTATTTTATTATAAAGATTAATAGCAAGAAGCAACGACCGGGGCTGCTATCTGCACATCTCTGCAGGACTGCTTCTCCATCTCCCTTCCACCAGAGTTGAAAGTATGTTTTATGACCTTACAAGCAGTCTTCTTGTGTGTACCGTTTTCAGGAGAGCTACGATGACCCTCATAAACCGCTCCCCTCCCCGGTGGTGCACATCAGGGGCCTGGTTGACGGTATCATGGAGGCTGACCTAGTGGAGGCCCTGCAGGAGTTTGGGGCCATCAGGTAATAACGGGGCTCCTAAATAAAGACCCAGTGTCTCTTAACAGCGTTTACAGCTGAATTGTATTCTTCAGTGGTGTGCTGCAGGTTTCATGGGTCTGGCATGCTAACATTCATTGTAGATCATAAGGGCACTCGCACAAACTATAGTCCTGACTCACTGTCTCATCAAGCTGTTATAAAAACTGTGTCTGAAAATAATCTGTACTGTATCATATTGATGAACACAGTAGAGATGCACCTTTCCGACTTTTTCAGTCCCGATACTGATGCCGATACCTGGGCTTTGGGTATCAGCTGATACTGGGTACCGATCTGATACCAGTGTTTAATTAATAAGCTGTATGCCTCACTGTGTGGAAGAGACTGGGATCATTCTTTTGTGTGTAAAGCAACATCAGGCTTGTCTTAAACATTGCTTCCCTAACTTTGTAAATCAAAATGTAACAAATACATTGATATAAATTTACTGAATTGTTATTTATTAGAATAATGGCATCCAATAACAGATTGGTCCATTGTCACCAATACCTGATCCAGCTTTTTGAGTATCGGACCGCTATCGGTAACGTTGCATCTCTAACATGGTTTATCTGAGCTTATCTGCTGGAAACAACTGCCTATTGTTTTATATGGGGATGATGATGAGTGCAGTGAAACTTAACCATACACACAGTGTGCAGGTCAGAAAACCTAAACAATGAGCTAAAAGCTGTTTAGAGCTGCAGATTTGGTTGTTAATTCTTATTAATTCTTTCAGATTACTGGGAATCTCTTTGTGTTAGTGTTAATATGAAAAAAACGTCCTGTTATACTGGTTTGAATTGTGTTAGTTATAGGCAAAGTCAGCGTAATTACAAGTTCAACCAAGTTGCCAATGATATTTAAACATTTACATGACTCATGCCTTTTGTTCATGTAACATGGTTTAGTAATCCAGCCTATGGGTCCTGTCCTATGGTTCCCTGATATATTTATTCACAGTTATGTGGTCATGATGCCCAAGAAGCGCCAGGCCCTGGTGGAGTATGAAGACATGAATGGCTCCTGCAACGCTGTTACATATGCAGCAGAGAACCAGGTGTACATCGCAGGCCACCCTGCCTTCATCAATTACTCCACAAGCCAAAAAATCTCTCGGCCAGGAGATTCAGACGACACCCGGAGCGTCAACAACGTGCTGCTGCTCACAATCATAAACCCCATCTATCCAATCACCACGGTAACATGATCGTGAAAACAAGCCTTGTGTTCAGTGACAGTGTCAGGTCATAATTTATGTAGTGGTTAGCAAAACTGAATACATTACTGTATGATTACAAATTCAAAATATAATCATTTGTTAGATTAGTGTACATTGAACTTAACACATGAGCCATGATTGAAAAGAAGTTGTTACGTTGCTTAGAGATGTAACTGGAGATAGATTCATAAATCCAGTTGCAGGCAGACGTGTCTGAAAAATAAAGGGATTAGATCATTTCATTTACATGATTGGTCATGTCTAATATTTTTAAAGATGATGTGTTTGCTTGCACAAAGTGTGCCTACTGTATCAGGAGTACTATATAAATGGTCAAAATGTATCTGTTTGCCTCTACAGGATGTGCTCTACACCATTTGTAACAACTGTGGTCCTGTACAGAGGATTGTCATCTTCAGAAAGAATGGTGTTCAAGCCATGGTCGAATATCCTCTTCTATAATTTCCCTTTGTAGCTTCTATTTTTCTTTACCATTGTTGATGTTTAATTATACTTGGGCCCTCAGAAATCTGAATATAATCAGACCTCTCCTTAACTCAGTGCTGCCACATTTGATTCGGTCCAAAGTGCGCAGAGGGCCAAAGCCTCTCTAAACGGAGCAGACATCTATTCTGGTTGCTGCACTCTGAAAATTGAATATGCCAAGGTAAGTGTAAGGCAAACCTTTGTACTTGTTGAGTTAACATCAGTTGTCAGTGAGACAGAACTAGTTTTGATTTTTGTGATGCAATCCTTTCCTCAGCCAGCGCGCCTTAATGTCTTCAAGAACGACCAGGACACGTGGGACTACACAAACCCTAACCTGAGTGGCCAAGGTAACACGCAGTCCCCAACCCTTCCTTCCCCCTTTTTTCTTCCTCTTTTCCTCTCATGCCACTGTATGGGATGGTTAGGGTTCTCTGCCTCCAGGGGTATTGCCTTTGATCACAGATGAATGGTTTCTTCCACCATTCACCATGCTGCTCAACTCAAGTGTTCAGAGGCAGTATTCCTGTGATGCCGTCACAGTCTTCATGCATTTTCTCGCCATACAGCAGGCACAAAGTAAGGGCATGAGGAGCAACCTCAAGGGCAGCCAACCTCAATTACAGGCTCATGCATGTGAAAAGCCCAACGCACCCGTCACAGTAGCACACCATTCTTCACATAGGTTCACATTCCCTAAAGAGCATGTCACAGCCGCACAACCTCACATCACTGCCTACTTTAACCCAGTAAACACTACAGAGACTATCACACCTGTTAGCATTCTTTCAAACATAGTGGAGATTTTATCAAAGCTTAAATTAGACATCGCACCAGCCCGCTGAGTTGACTTGTGAGACCACTAGGCACACCTCTGGTTAAAGGTCCCATAAAATGACTTTGATGTATTTCTGCATGAGGGTTGGACTCAACCCTGGGAGGGTATGAGTTTGAGGATGGAGCCTCAACACCAGAATAAACACTGTCAGTAGTTGTCTCTGTGTTGTTGAGGAGACAGTGGCACATTTTGTTGGATGGAATTTTTTTTTATGTATACACTCCAAGTACACGATGAGTCATTAAAAATCTTTAGGAAAGTAAAGAAAGTGTGGGATTTGGGTATGAACAGGAGCTAAATGCATTGTTGGTGTGTTTAGCATGCAGCCATTGATAGCGGAACAACAGATCTGAGAACATTCTGCATTTCATGGGACCTTTAATGTAAAAACATAGAATACAAACACACTTGATAGTGTTCTTTACAGTAAAATTTCAAATCAATATTTTTAACGCCAACAAATTTGAACTTTGGCAGGACCAGTTAAAAATAGATAAAATAAAATAGTTATTGGATATGTGTTTTGTTGATACAATGCTAAAACAATAAGTTTCTAAAATTGAGTAAAAAAATCAAGTTTATTGCATGCTTGAAACCTCCAGGAAAGGAACTTCACCAGGCACTTAGCACATTGCCTAGTATCCTTCTCTGCCACTTCTATGACCAAAATACAAGTTGAAATACAGACGGCCAACTGTAATTGTAATCAGATTTCAGGGTAATTGGAAAAAGAACATTCTCTAAACTGTAATGTGCTAGGAGCCTGATGGAGAAGAAGATATTGCAGTTCTTAGTGTTACATACTTGCAGTAGATTCTATGTAATCAGCAATGACATTTTGCTGGGATTTTAAACCTGATTACAGACAAATACTTATTGTAGCTGTGTGATTTTATTTTTTTTATTAGACACTGTAAAAAAAGATGTAATTGTTTCTCTTGTACACAACCAAGACTACAACATGCACATCTCAAGTGTTTGACATCTTGTCCTTTTAAGGGATTTCTTGATATCCTTTAGTTTGTGCTGCCTTAAGAACCCGAGGTACTCCTTGTGTCCTCACTGTGCAAACTCACACAGGCTTACCTCAACCTCTAAGCAGACACATGCTGCCAAAGACACAGCGGCTTCTACAGCTACAGTATAACAGCACCCACAGCCATAACTAATGTAAATCTGCTCTGTGGCATACATCGGACACAGTGGGGCAACAAACACCGGAACACAACCTCAACTCAGTACTTCCTTATTCCAAGTCCATCATCACCCCTATCTCCACCACCTGACATGGGAATCCATTTTATTTTCGGTGGTGGACAGTAGCCACCATTTCAGTTTGAGGGACAGAAATACTCCCCCAAGGCCACGCGAACAGACACCTCGCATATCCACCACAGACTGATCTTGATAGATTGATAAAGCCATCTACCACCACCTCTTTACCAGTACAGCACATCTCATCCGCAGAGAGCCCTGAGGAGTCACCACTTTTGACACAACACATTGATGATGCGGGCGGGAGTCAGGTGTGTGGTCTTTGCGGCCACGCCTCCTAGCCCTTGGGATGTGCCTGCCATAACACAACCACAGGGAGTCAACAGAGGAGTTTTCAGACACAGTCAGCTCGACCAGGGAACAGATGACACCACATACTGGGGCAGTAAACAAACAAAAAAACAAAAAAAAGAGGCCATTCTCTCTCTCTCTCTCTCAGATGCTAATACTGCTCGTCTCCACCTTCCTGTGCCGAACACAACACGACAACACAACGAGCTGAATATCCACGGCAACACACAGAGCTGAACCCGCCATGACAGCACATCGTCACGCAGATATTCCAGATGACTTATTGTCAAGCACTTTTCACTTTGCAAGTGGCTGACAGCTATTAAACCCAATAAGCAAGCATCATGTGAGCGCCCATTTTTTTACATGAGAAGAAATATCCACGGGGGGGCCTATGAAGACACAAGCATCAAACACCCATCAAGCATACAAGCACAGATGCAAACAGATCAAAAATCCTTTCCCAAAGCTCTCTACATTTATGGACTCTGGTGTTCTGTTTTTTTTTTTCTCCCCCTATACCTTCCTCCCCATTTCCCTCCTTCTCTCTGTGCTGTTCTTGTGTTGTTTCTGCGTTGTTTCATTTTCCCTTTTTTTGCACTGGCCCATAGTGATGCCTTTAACGCCTCCCGTGTGATGCAGGTTTGGCTCAGTGTGTCTGTGGACAGACAGCCCACTCTCAAACGGTGCAAATGTCCTGCTTTGTGGTCAGAGCACGGTAAGCTGGAAAATGAGCCTCTAATTGCAACTTTAAAAACAAAGCGGCAGCAAGTCAAAACCAAGCACGGACGTGTGGATGTACTTTTCTCTCTGGTGGTGGGGATGCAAGGAAGGAAAGAAGACAGAAAAGAGTGAAGAGGGAGAATGAGTTGAGGCTGGAGTCAGAGGTTGGCGGGTAGCATCCTTGCTGAAGACTGCCCCCTACCTGCCCACTGTGTCCCATGCTCCATGTGTGGTGCTGTAAGTACTTGAAAAAAAATGACTGAATAATCTGACTTGATGGTTAAATTGAAAGTTATTGTGAAACCAACTTCACTGTTGTTGTCTTAAGTTGTTGAGCATCATGGTAATACTGCACTATGATACAAGCTCTTCATAACACTAGCCAGCAACAGACTTCAGTAATGGGACGGAGTTCAACAAACTGGCCCCTAATTCTCTTGGCAACTTACTATTAATAAAACATTGTTGAAATATTCTAGGAGTTTGATACATAAGAGTTATGTTTGGTTGCCAAGTACCTGGAATACAAGGGAAGGAGTGGGACCAGACAGTAATAGAAATGTCTTAACTATGATATGGACTGTAGGTTAAACCTAGTTCTGAAAAGGGAATGATTGGAAAGCTGTTTGTGGATTTTACTTTCTTATGACAACAAGCAGTAAATATGGATTTTGCCATCCGTCACAATATAAAGGGATTTTATTTTTTAGACCTGTATTTTGCTTTTATTGCTCGTTCTTTTTATTTGATTTTAGTTGTGTTCCTCAGACACATTACAGGCAGCCAGTGATTTAGTATGATGAACTTCACACCTGTCCCAGTGTGATACAATGCACTGTCAGTGGTGTTTAACAGACAATCTGCCAGTGCTCATATCACAGTGTGTACACATATCAAAAATTAATATTTTGGTTACAGTTCAGGTTGCATTTAGGACAGCACATTTATTTTAAATAACAGATATGAAATAGTTTTGATGTCCTATAGTAACTGTAACCACATGGCAAATCTGTTTCATCTAGATGTGAAATAAGTTTGGGTTATTCTAAGAAAATATGTTGGCTGACAGTCCAGTGTGACCCTGCTGGACAGCTAACCTGCTGGAGTGTAGCTGTATGGTTGTGTGGATCTGTAATCAACAGCACATTAGTTGATAATGTGGTAATCTAATATTGCAGGGCTGCATTTTCCAAAAGTAGTGTAATCTGAGATGTTTGCAAAATGCATTATAAGAAGCATTTTAAGGGTACAGCAGGTATTTTTCAAGGGGTTCATACTTGTAGACGAACCACTGTGACTTTTCACAAACATCAGTTACTGATAATCATGAGGAAGAAAAACCTCACCACACAAAACTAGCTTTATTGTAACTTTCACTGCACTAAAGTCTGTACATAGTGTTCATAACCAAGATCAAATATTTATTGAAAAACAACTCCATTATAAATGAGGACACAAATACTGTTTTCATATTTAATTTGGGATGTGGCCCCTACAAAACATGGCTGTTGATGCAGATCTTGGGTTTTGTTGAATGGAGATTGTGGGGAAAGCTTATTTACAGCAAACATTCAGGTTTAGGTTTTTAATTTTCTTTTCCTTCCACAATGTAAACTAGTTAAAAGCCTGATGTCTTTTCACTTCTGTTGTTATATCTGTATCTTATCCTGGTTTGTATAGTTCTCGTAGTTATAAATTATCAATAAAACATGCTTAGACTGTAGGTGCTTCTCATAGCACTGATGTATATTTTATTGGCTGACCCTTTACTTGAATGTTTCTATTCTATATAATTGCCTAGAGTGTAAAGAAATGTGTTTAAGTGTTGCCAAATTTATACTTTTTCAGTATTAATTTGGATTTGACGTGTGTATATGTGTACCTGCACAGATGCTGATGGTGATGGCAATTGGAACAATTCACAAGGTGTGTGTGTGTGTGTGTTTGTTCTAGGATGGCAGATATAGGAGGTTGTCTTTTAAAAAAAAAAAAAGATAATCATGTTTGAAATCGTATCTTTCAGAATTACGGTTAAAAAATCTCCATTATGTCACGTGTTAGATAACAAACTAAAGCCTGCAGATTTTTTAACACTTAAGATGTCAGGCCCCTCTGTTGCATGTCAATCACAACCTTGTCCCCCTAGCACATAGTAGCCCATGTGAGGTACCTGCTTGATACCTTTAGTGGGGAAGCTGTTTGATAGGCAACTTTGATTTTACCATTTTAGATCCCAATGCCAATCCCAACAAACGTCAGAGGCAGCCTGCTCTTCTGGGAGACCACCCACCCGATTATGGTAAATATCCAATAAAGAAATTGGTCTGACATCTAGAAGAATTGATCACATTCCAGCACAGATGGTTTACATTTTTCTTCTTATCAAGGTGGCCCTCAAGGAGGTTATCACGGCTATAATGACGATAGCTACGGTCCCCCTCCTCCTCACCGTATGGGGCCAGGTATGGGTGGGCGTGGTCGCGGTAGCCAGCGCTATGGCCCTGGATATGGACCACCACCTCCTGAGTACGGTCCTCACGCCGACTCCCCAGTTCTTATGGTATATGGCCTTGAGCCCTCAAAGGTCAATGCTGACAAGGTCTTCAACATCTTCTGCCTCTACGGCAACGTAGAGAGGGTGAGTGGAATGAAGCAAACACTCGTGGAGCATTAATCATCACTTAGCCGGTAGACACCAAAAATTGATGGCTGCATTCTCTTCTACCTTCAAAAAAGGAAACATTTAATGCATTAGTTTGATTGATAGTCATGAGTATTTCATGCTTTGTTTGTGTGTAGTCAGCTGGATGTTGTTCTTTCCTCAGGTTAAGTTCATGAAGAGTAAGCCTGGGGCAGCAATGGTGGAGATGGGTGACTGCTATTCTGTGGACAGGGCCATCACTCACCTCAACAATAACTTCCTTTTTGGACAGAAGCTCAATGTTTGGTAAGACCAGCTGTCCAAACTGTTAGAAAACATAGAAGGAAAAAAAGTGAGTCAGATATACAAGCCTAAGACCTCTGGCTGTCTTCCCTTGGCAGTGTGTCCAAGCAGCAGGCTATTGTACCAGGACAGTGCTACCAGTTAGAAGACAACTCCAGCAGTTTCAAAGATTTCCACGGCTCCCGCAACAACCGCTTCACCTCGCCGGAGCAAGCGGCCAAGAACCGAATCCAGCATCCCAGCAACGTCCTACACTTTTTTAATGCACAGCCTGACATCTCCGTAGAGATCTTCAACCAGGTAAGAAAAGCCACCAGGGTTCTATCTGTGAGGCACTGATTTTTCACAAACCACCTTCTCAAATTTTCACTGAAACTGGTCTTTCCTTCCAGGTCTGCGATGAATTGGGGATTAAGAGCCCCTCAAGTGTGAAACTTTTCACTGGAAAGAGTGAGTAATATAATAGAGCTGGAGCAATACTACAAACTGGTTTTGTTGAAGTGTGCTTTGATTTCCCAATAAATGATAATTCTGGTGTCAAGATATTTTAAATGTTAAGAGTGTGTAGACAGATGTGTGTAAGTATACAAAAAGTGCCCAAGTAAAACATTTCTTGACACTTATGTGTAAGTACAGAAAGCACAGTCTACTGCTAGTTGTTAGCATAGCATAGATAGCATAACTAGATAATTGAAAGCTGTGGAATTTGAGAGAGAGAGGAAAGAGTTAAACACTTTTAGCAACATAGATCATTTGTACAGTTTTACCAAATAAAGATTATAAAAAACCTTATGTCGCTGAATTTATTAGAAATGACTTAAGTTAAAATTCCATTAGATACATTCTAGCTGGTTTTGGGATTTTTATTTGGGCCGTGCTGCAGCTGATTCTAGCGACACTACTAGTCAGTGCTTATAAAACTATAAAGAGCTTGGTTTAGTTCAGTGTATTAGCACACAGCTTAGCATAATCATGTATTGTGATCTAATTAGTCGTCTTGTGTGGTAGGTGAGCGAAGTTCATCGGGCCTTCTGGAGTTTGAATCCATCAATGACGCCATGGAAGCCCTAGCTATGATTAACCATTACCAGATGAAAAACCCTAGTAAGTCCTCATCTGCATCACATTAACATACCAACATGGTTTTTAAATACTGTGGTTGTGTAGTTTTTACTATATACATTTTTAAAGCCTTCACATTGTATTCTACCTTTGTCTTTAAAATGTCCATTTCTTTCTTATCACTCCTAGGTGGGCCTTACCCTTACACCCTGAAGCTGTGTTTCTCAACCACACACCATGCCAACTAAATACTCCCTTCAAACTATTTGTAATGTTTCGTGTCTTTGCATAGAGTATATTGCATTTCTTTTATCACGTCCAAACATTCAATCAGTATTGACACACAAACTAGGATTAATGTGCTTTAGAACATGTAACTTTAAGTTCTATTTTGTATGATTTATTTTACTTGTACCATGTTTTTCAGTCAGTTTATTTTGTATGTTCACAACACTAGATTTTGAATAACCCCCCCACTACTCGACATAACATTTCAATGTGGACCTCAATTTTTGTTTTTTAAATAAAGTAAACAGTAACTGTTAATGGATGCTGATTTAACCGGCTTTCAAATCGTTGAAGATTTGAAAGCCGGTTTGTATGCCTCATTAATTCTTCACTCTTGAAAGGTAAACATCCAAGTCCATTCACGGGGAAATAAAAATACATTAATTGGCAAGTTCTTGACTGTAGTTTTCTGAGTGAAAAGGTCAAATTGACATTTATGTGGTTGTACTCAAGTGGTTGGGGTGTCTTCCATATGTTTGTTACCTGGACCATAGAAGAATCACTGAAGATGAAAGATCCCGTACAGACATGTTGGACAAGAAGACATAAAATACTCTGCTTGGAATAAACATTTGTGTCTGATATGGTTTTTCAACAAAAATCTTAAATTACCTTGTTTAGAAAGTCCTTAAAATGACATCTCCCCTTCTCATTGAAAAGTCTAGAATCTATGAGTATGCAGTTATATTTTTCATCTCAAAAGTTTTGGAAGTTTTAACTGCTTGAAGTCATTCACAGTGTTTGTACACTAGAGGCTTTAAGTCTCCAAATCACACTTGTATAAGTTGCATACTGGGCCATGATTACCTCCAAACTAGTGATCAGACAAATAATGCTCATATGCACACTCTTTAAACTAATAAAAATTTAAAGTGAGTACAGAGAAACTTTCCACTTTCAGCAGATGAATGTGGAAACACTTCTAGTGTCAAACTGTGATATTTGAGATCCACTGTGCAGAATGATGGATGTGCAGTCAGGTAACTTAAGAAAAACAAATTTTCTGAGTGGAGGGGGACTTAAAAGGATGTCACAATTGGAGATGGAAGTGTTCAGTCACTATCAATATTTCAGTGGCAAGTTGTTACTTTCCTTTTGTAAATAATACTGTGAGTATTACTTTGGCTTGAATTACCCAACTCAGTTCTCAGTTTCAGGTATCGCATACCGGCATTACATGATGTTAACTTGGACTGAGTGGAGGCCACATCTGTACACACATGTTGTATAAGTATAATCTATAGTAACTGAATGTAGTTAGGCCTACACTGCTGTATATTTTCAATATTGTGGTTTGTATTCACAAATGCATATTAATTAAAGCAGTGTAATTGATTGGTAATTTGTCCCAAATGGACTCTTCAGATAAAAATGAAGGATTTAGTATTCCAAGTTATTAGCTGTACATCCTGTCAACACCATAGGAAATAAACAACACATTTATATTTTCTCTATGGACCACGCTATGCTTAGTGTTGTGTCACTATTGTTTGGATTTGACGGCTACGTGCAAGCATTTGTGGTGTCAGTGCAACATCATAATTCTCAAAATACAAATGAAAATGCCATCTACAGTAGAGAAGCGGATTTCTGAAGACGTCCCGTGTTCAATGTACAGTAAGAATTTGCCTGAAGCCTGAGAGGAAAAGGCTCACACGAAATATGTCAAATAGCTTTGAGGTTCACCTTCACCGTGATAATAGTTGACGCCAAAAATTCTCTACTCAAGGCCCACTTACTCCAAATTTCTTCTAACGCTCTCGGCTTCATTAATAGGTGGAATTGCTCATTTGTCAGAGAGTCTGACACGTGAGCAAATCTACTTCATCCACTGATGAAGGCCTGAGGATGATGTGTCTGAAAGCCCTTTGAGATATGTTTTTTCTCTCAAATGTTATCACTATATTTATATAGTTTACAGTGAAGGCGGATTCAGCTTTTCTGAACGTTTTTTTGTTCTGATATTATGTTAATCAGATAGACGGACAGTAACGTGTGAAGAATCACAACCCTTTACGAAGCCACATCCGGATATTTGCATTAAAACACTTATATCTCAATAACTGTACAGTGTTTCTAACTGCTATTAACTATTCTCATAACTGATGGAAAAACCTCAAGTCTGCAGTTAATCTCTTATTACGACACATTCGCGCCGTTTTGCTTGTTCTGTGGTCTGTATTCCCTCCGGGTGGTTGTACTATAATCTTCACAATACTTTTACAGGCACACTAAAAAAAAAACTACAACTCCCACAGTGCCTTGAGCTCTAGTCGCGTAGGTGTTTCCGGTGTCTTAAAACATTTTACTTCCTTCCACACAGACCGACACGAACAAACCAAGAAAGAAGACGTCGCTAACTTTTAAATGCTGTCGTCAACAGTCGCGTTTTGAGCTTAGTTTTCGTTTAATTTCCGTCGTAAAATCCGCGGCATGTGGTGAGTGGTGTGTGAGGATTGAAGAATAGTTGTAAACGTAGACCGTAACGTGTAGGCCTCCCGAAGAAAGTTTGGTCGAGGGCCTGTAAACAACATGTCCTCCGCCTCGCAGTCTTCCTCCAGACGGCAATGGTGCTACCTCTGCGATCTGCCCAAGATGCCCTGGGCCATGCTGTGGGAGTTCAGCGAGGCTGTGTGTCGGGGATGTGTCAACTACGACGGCGCAGACAGAATAGAGCTCCTCATTGAAACTGCCAGACAACTGAAGAGCACGCACGGGGTTTTAGACGGCAGGTCCCCCGGTCCACAGCAAGGCAAACCCAGCTCCACCGGCCCTGCAGAGGCAGGGCGGCAGCATGGAGAGCGTACAGACCGGGGTAGGGGGGAGTATGGGGTGTCTGCTCGCCTCCCCAATGGCCTGCACAGAGCTGAAGATGTTGCCCTGTCAGAGGGCAGCCGACAGAGCCCAAACACTCGTCGGGCGATGGCTGGGGCAGTTCCTAGCCTTCATGGGGCTATATCCCATGCCTTGATAGCTCAGGGGTTAGTAGCAGCCCCTCATGGGCTTTTAGCCCCATTATCAGGCTCCAGGGCTGGGGCCACACCTATTGCAGTCTCAGCTGGCCCCATAATGAGTGATGCTGGTAGAAGACAGGCTGTGTTGGGCGTGGGGGCTAGCACATCTGCCCTGGTGGGCATAGATCCTGTAGTGTGGAGGAACAATGAAGTGATGGCTGAACTGAATGAGGTGGCTCGTTGCAAGGTTGAAGGCTGGCCAAACCGTCCCAAAGCAGTCCGGGATGTGCTTGTAGCTCTCAGCAGCTGCGTCCCCTTTAATGTGCGCTTCAGGAAAGACCATAATCTGATGGGACGTGTTCTGGCCTTCGATGCCAGCACAACTCCTGAGTTTGAGCTGAAGGTGTTTGTGGAGTATCCTGCTGGCTCTGGAATGATCTTCTCAGGAGTCCCAGACCTGGTCAGGCAGATGTTCCGCGACTCAGCCAAAGATGCAGGTAAAGCGGTGAACTCTGGGCTACGCTATGTGGAATACGAGAAGCGGCAAGGCACAGGGGACTGGCGTGGGTTATCTGAGCTGTTGAATGATGGTGTGCGCATGTTTAAAGAGCCCCCAATCCCTGAGGTTCTGCCACAGCCAGATGCAGGGTTGCCTATGGCAGCCGCCGGACGCCCTGTGCCAGCAAAGAGCACAACTCGGCGCCGCAAGGCTTCTCCGGGCTCTGAGAATGGAGAGAGCGAGGGAAGGCCTGATCACCCATCAAGAGAGCCCTGGCCTCGAGGTGCTTACTCAGGCATGGAACCTCTTCCTGGCATGGCTGCCCCTCAAGAGGGCCCACCCCGTTTACACAGCCAGCCCTCACCCATCTCAGCACTCATGGGAGTCGCAGACAGCCTGAACTCCAGCCAGATGGCCAGAGACAGCCCCAGCATGTCCACAGCTCACTCCTCCACCGCTGGGCGCCCCACCAGCAGCAGCCCTTCCACTGCCTCCACCTCAGTCTCCCAGGCAGCCATGGGGCAGGGTCTCAGCGCGGTGGGGCCGAGCAGCAACACTAGCGCTGGGGAGTCTACAAGCAGCGGTCAGGGCACCCTGCTCTGCTGCACCCTCTGCCGAGAGCGCTTGGAGGACACACATTTTGTCCAGTGTCCCTCTGTCCCGCATCACAAGTTCTGCTTCCCCTGCACCCGAGGATTCATCCGCAGCCAAGGTCAAGGAGGGGAGGTGTACTGCCCCAGTGGAGAGCGCTGTCCCCTGGCTGGATCCACTGTGCCTTGGGCCTTCATGCAGGGAGAGATCTCCACCATCCTGGCTGGAGACGGAGATGTGACAGTAAAGAAGGAGAACGACCCTTGACGTCTCCATCCTGTGGTGAATGGTAAGACAGAGAGAAAACGTGCACTTTTTGTACATCTTTTCTTTTATTAGTGAACACAAGCGGTGGAACTGTCCTGAGCGGGATGGAAAGAAAGAAGAGAGGCAGAAAGATGATCTAACAATCAGACATCTAAGTAACAACTATTACATCTCATCATCACGATGCTTAGTATCATACAGAATACAACGTGACCTACACAGGCTCCTGCAGGCTAAATGTGCCTTTTGGTGGCAGCACACAGTCAGGTAATGGGAGGCTGAATGTCATAATGGCTGTAGTGCAAAATTACATAGGAGAATTAGCAGTGTAAACAAATATGTCATCTTCCTCTTTATCCTTTGTGTGAAATAAACAAACATTATCTCTACTAAATTTGGCTCATCAGATGGTCGACACTAAAAATGAACGCGTGAGAAGGACTTTCTCCACCTCACTGTGTGTTCACAGTTAACTAACACGCACAGACTGAAATAGAAAACTGAAAATCTGACAAACACATGATAAACTGATTTCTATATCAGAATCAATCAAGCTATTGATCTCTCTTAATGCCAAGCCAGACTACATCCATGTTTATTTTTGCTCAAAAGGATAGTTGGCATCAGCACACTGACGCGATCATTACTCCTATTAATATTGACATGAAGAAATCCTTTCCTAATGTGCTTCTGATGGAAGTGATAGGGGACAAAACCCACAGTTCATGTTCTGTGCTACTAAAAAGACTTCAAAATCAATGCTCTCTTCATTTTTCTAACTCAAACGGCTGGAGCCTCAGATAAACTTCAGATGAAGATTGGAATATATTGTTGCACAGGACGAGGACAGTGGATTTTGTCCCCCATCACTTGCATTGGATGCATGTTATGAAGGGATCTTTCAATGGTCAGTATGAACAGGAGGAATGATCACAGCATGCAGAACCTGTTGCAATGTATATATGCACGGACTGCTGTGAACATACTTGGAAAAAATGTGAATCCTTTAAGCAGAAATAAAACAAGGATGTAGTTTGCCGTTGCCTCAAGAGGGACCGCAACAGCTTGACTGATGCTGATGTAGAGATCGGATTCAGGCAGGAAAATGTGAACTCTGTCCATCACCAGCTGCCTTGCAAATAAAAATAATAACAAATGAACTGACAGGGCAAAAAGCTCGCAGCTCACTCCCACTGTTCATCTTGTGTAACAGCGTCACATCATGACCTCAGCTTTGATTTCTCTGCAAGGACAGCGTCATCAGCTAACCTTTCTGTGCTTTACTGGATGTTGTAGACATTTCTCTTTAATATTACACCACTCTCCCTGCACTCCCACATTAAAATATCTCATCTGTAGTCAGATATGACAGCTTGTACTCCTTTTTTATCATATTTTGGAAAAAAGCATGAATTGCACAGCTACAGTGTATAACAGAAGGAATTACTCTTCAGGCAACTAAAGCTTGACAACAAAATTACCCCCAAAATATATCCCTGCTCAGTTGGGACATATCTCTGCACATTGTTAACCAGACTGTTTTTCTTCAAATGTTCCCAAATCCTCACCCATGTTTTTTTTTCTCTCTTCTTTTTCCACAGTGGATCAAACACTTTGAAAGCACTTCCCTATTATCTCAAGCAGAGGTCCACTTGGGCTGCAGTTCTTCATGTGTGCCTCTGACAATATAACTCTGAACCCCAGGAGGACGACGACGACGGCAGAAACACAGTTAACTAAAGACACAACAAGACTCACTTTAGAGAGGAGGGGGCATGTCCGTTTGTCAGGGCTCAGCTCACCTGTGAAGGGTGGGCTGCTACATTACAAGCGAATGTCGAGTCCCGACCAAATCTCTCTCTCTCTCTCTCTCTCTCTGTCTCTCTCTTTCTCTCTCTCCTCTTTGTCCAGCGCAGCAGAGGCCTCTCATCAGGCCTCTTTTTTTCAAAAGCCCAGGATCGAAAGCACACGTTTGTTTTAAGAACGACAATCTATTTTGTCTTTCATTTGTGTTTTTGTTATATATGTTGGATACTGGCTTCTACAGATGGATCACACCGATATTGGTAGATGGTTTGACAGAATCATGCAATTCTTCAAGAACAAATGAATGTTCAAAATGTGGCAAAAACCATTGGGTCCTTTTTAAAGCCAAGGATTGGAAAAAAAAAAATGTAATCCCACGTTATGTCTCTTAGGTATTCTCCTTATATTGTATGTCAAAAATGTGAATTTACTTTCAATATGGCTATGTAATTTCTATTTTTGATACAATACAAATTTCTATGTATTTGTTTATAGTGATAAGAAGACCAAAGATGGCTTCATGCTCAATGTAATTTTATTGTATTGTAGCTGTGTATGCTGTATTCACTGATAACCTTGGCATCAGTCACTAATTTGTTAATCTATCACAGACGTAAGCTTGTTTTGTCTATTTACTTTTTGAATTATATGTATGGTAAGATAATTAGCACCACAATCTTCAATGGTTAACCCACATACTCATGTGATCTTAACAGGTCAATTCTACAATAAATTACTAAATAGTTAGTAGTTACAGCCCTGGCTTATTCTTTTGCTACTGATATTAACATTTCAGCCTCAAATGTGCAGCACATTATTGAAACTTCCTCATTTTTAAAAAAAACTTTATTTGATAAAATATTTTGACATAAACATGAAAAAAACCCACACCAGAGATTGTACAAACCCTTGAAAAAATTTGTCCATGCACAGAACGACAAGCTATCTCATAAACCAGTTAGCCAGTTTTATAAAGACACTGTTCACAAGAAAAAAAGTGTATGAAGTGCAAAATTAATGTAAAAATGAGTCATTCTGAGTATAAATGCACAATTTGATTAAGCATTAAGTCAGGCACACTGCAGCAAACCTTAAAAAATATTGTAAACACCACAACCAGACAGTTCTTAGCTAATATCAAATGGATTTGTTGCTCTGTAAACATATTTGTACATAAGAGAGTGGTTTAAATCCTCCTTCTTCACACGTGCATGTGTAATCTTAACGGCGCTTCTTTGAGCATCTCTCAGATGGGGCACCCGGTGTCTCCCAGAGCCTCCTGAGCTCCTTTCAGGGTCTCCTGCTTCACACATTTCCAGAAGCCAGAGAAGCCGCTCTGAGGCTGCACCTGAGGGCAGGACGGCGTTTATCACATCATGAAATTCTAAATGCAACCTGACAGTGATCTAGAAGATATCTGCTGCTTAAAAAGTGACGGAATGCAAAAGTTTTATGGCCGGACTCACCTTCAGACCTCGCAGCACTCTGTCTTTCATCACGTTAATGAATTCCTTATGGCTCAGGCAGTTGTCTCCATCCATGTCAAAGAGTTTAAACACAGTGTCCAGCACGTTCTCAGACAGGTCATGGCCTGTGGCGATCTTCACGGCTCGTTTGAACTGGGCTGCACTCAGAGGAAGGAAAAAAAACTGTTACATAATGTTGAGAAAGCCATCAACGTTTTCATCCATTCTAACCAACAAGGAGGTCTTACCCATTCCAACAGGACGGTTGGCTCCAGTCACCATTTTCATTGAGAAGGAAAAGTCCTCCAGATTGTTGGTGAAGAGGCAGAAGACTTTAAACTCATCAAATGTGATACTCTACAAAAGGAAAAAATTTTGTTCAATTTTATGCTACATTTTCATCTGATAGCAGCAGAGGTGAAGCAGATATTAAAGCTGAGGATGTAAATTCCTGGTGTGTGTACCTGACCAGCAGGGATCCGCTTCCTCATGTTTTCCCAGTAGATTTCATTGTCTTCTTCGTTGGTGTAATGTAGCAGCCACTCTGCAAAGTCTTCTCGTCTCATAGTGTCCATACCTTTGGAGAACTGCAGGAACTCCATCTCCTGGACTTCAGCCTGCAGGTCCTCCATGAACCTGAAAGACACACATTGTTGAACTGTTGAGAGATGAGAGCCCTGCGGAGGTTTGTGAGGAAACTGGGTCACAGCAAAACCACCTCATCACTTAGAAAAGAAATCTGAGAATAACTTCTCAACTGTGAATTTTGCAAAAGTGAAAGTAAAAGAAAAAGGAGACAATCAATAAGTGACAAGTAACCATTTAAGGGAAAAAAAGAAAAGAAATAAAAGGTTCAGACAGCTAAGATGTGTCAGTTGGTAAGCCTGAGCATAGAGCATACCTAGATGGTGTTTTGGGTTTATATTGCCAACTGACGCGTGTGAACTTGAACGCAACATTTCTGAATAAGAAAAGCATCTCTAGATGCAAGGCCAAAAAAAAAAAACAGCAAAAAACATTCAAGATGCACAGAATATTTCAAAGACCCAAAGACAACACTAGAACAAAGTTTTGTTGATACTTAAAGCATGTAGCAGTGAAAAATGGTTCATCTCATTTAGAGATAAGATCGATATTTGCATTTTGTTCGTTTTGACTTAAAGGGTAAGTTCACAAATCTGTCTTAAAACAATAGACAGGTACCCAATATGAATATTGACACAACCTTTCCTTGCTGTAATCATTCCTCCTGTTCACACTGACCATCAAGAAATCCATTCTTAAAGCTTTTTCTATGCAAGTGACAAAAAACACAGCCCTCTCTGTGCAAAACTAAAACGTTTACCTGAAGCTAACATGAGGCTTCAGCAGTGGGTGTCTTCCAGAGTTACACTCTGTTTAGTTTGAAATTCCCCTCTTTGTGTTTCCTGGTATTAACACAAGGCTCAGGCTGCTCAAGTCTCATATTAACTATGTGCACTAGACTATTGTTTTAACACTTAAAACTGTGAACCTATATATTGAATTCAGCCAATGATACAGGATTCTGTAGAGCTGACCTTGCTATCTGTTTATTTCTTTTTATATCCAAAATGTAGAATAATACATGTCCTTGTATCAGGAGCTTTGATCACAATGAGCAGTAGGTGAGTGTGTGATTACCTGTGGAACTGCTGATACTGCAACTTGTTTTCTCCGTTCTTCCCAAAGAAGTAGGCCTGAAGTGTCGTGTTCACACTTTCCCCTTCCTCCACCGGTTTCTGTAAACACCCACGTAATACAGAACATCATGGTTTCAAACTGAATGTCCAGGCATCACACTGCATAGGTGATCATGCTAAACTGTCCTTTTAAGGGAACATGAATACTCACCTCTGTGCTGTCCTTAACAACTCTCTTTTTACTTTTCCCAATGATTTTCTTAAGCTTCAGCAGCAAAAAAGAAAAAAAATACAAGATAATTAGTGACATTTAACTAGAGAAATGAAAAAAAAAAAAAATCACAGTACTTCACCTTCACACACGCAACAGAAACTTAAGCAAATTAGAATCCATGCACTTCCTCTTTTTACTGAATGCTTTAGGCTTGCGCACCAAGTCACAACATGAAAATACGACACAAGGTGCATGACGTGCCAACATGCAGTCTACGAGCCTAGACTAGACTAGACTAGACTGATCTAGACTAAGCACACGGAGGTCTCCTGCTGCCATCAGAGGACACGTCTGGTTGGAACAGACACAGAGATGTCGAGCGATTTTAAATAAATAGACTGAAGTGAGAGGCTGACTCAAGCTGCAGAGATGCAAACACATGACAGATGAAAAACAGAGCAGCTAGCAGTACAGCTCTCCCTCACCTTCCACATGTTGCCATGGCTCCCATACTTACACACTGTGGCAGCGTCAGTGCTTGAGGCAGCATTAAAGGTGGCAATATTTTGAAATTTAAGTGCACACAATATCATTTGAACAAACTCTGTGTAATGTATCTTTCCATGATAACAGGTCCTGTTCAATATTACTACTGCGTTAAACAAATCTCACTGATAAACGATTCTGACACATCAGAGAGGTCTTACCTTGAGAAATTCCTTTTTGTCGACATGCTCATTGCCATCAACATCAAGCATCTTGAAAGCTATATGAAATCCTGTGCGCGGCTCTGCAACAGCAACGCATCATCAGTTATCTGAACTCTGTCTCAATATGTACATTGAATATATCAATCAATAAGAAAACATGAATCGTCTAGCTTTACTCATATGTGCAGGAGTGTCACAAAGCCTGGACAGAGCAAGCCGAGGACCATGCTGTATTCTAACTGAGGAAAATGCAACCACTTATGTCACAAAATCACTGCACATCCTTTCAGCACAATATTACTGAGAGTCGGGTAAAACCTTACAAAGCCCAGAGGCTGATCCAAGGTTTGTGACTCTACTTACTGATCAGGATGGTGAGCAGGAACAGATATTCTGTGTAGGATATCAAACCTGCAACACATGAAGAAATGTTTGCGGAATTATATTTAGGAAATAAGATGTCATAGAAATATGTTGACTGAAACTGAAAGCCAACATACATGCAAATGTGTGGTTTTTCAGTTTAAGTCACACAGATAAAAACAAACATGAATCCAAAATACAATTGGACACATTCTGATGCCATGTGTGAACTGCTGTCAGTCACGTCTGGATTGAAGTTACGATATTGTAACCCTAATTCTATAAGCACAGACGGAGACCTCTACTAGACTCTATGGGTAATACTTTCCTCCAATCACATGCATGCAATCGCCCACTGAAATTTGCATGTATGTAGTCGGCTAATCAGGACGCGCCTACGGATTACGTGTCCCTCACACAGTATAAAAGGCAGCGTCTTGCTGCTGCTCTCATCCCGAAACCACTTCAGTGGAAGGCGTAGGAGCAGCAGGGTCCATAGGTGGAGGGAGCCGCCTGTGCTTATAGAACTAGGGTTACAATACCATAACCTTCGTTCTATCTCATATAGGCTCCGCCCTCTACTGGACTCTATGGGTACAGTAGGTGGAGCCCAATGAATGTTCGCCCTGCTGTGACATGTGATCAGACTGCCTCACTGAGCCCAACCAGTTATAGGTTAGTTGCCATGGCCCACCTGCTACTTTATAATCCAAGATGCTTCAGCAGAGCAGTAGGGGGCCTGAAAAGTCCTCTTCATGTCCAAGAGATAGAACCTTATGAATGGACAAGACCAAGGCGACCAAGACTGTGCATATATCCTCGACACTCACCCCACTGAGTAAGGCCGTTCATGCTGCTACACCATGTGTGAAATGCGCTCAGACCACAGTGGGGGGGTCCATACCTGCCTGCCTGTAGGCTTGGGAGATGCACTCACAAAGCCAACTAGCTAGGCGCTTCACAGATAGGGCTTTACCGGCCACTCTCTCTCCATAGCACATTAACAACTGTTCAGTGCACAGACAGAGGGCCATGTGTTCAACATAACATGCCAACGCGCATACTGGCTACCATAAATGCAATTTTGCCTCCTCGCAGCAGAGCAAGATGTCACACAGCTGAAACTGGTCCCACCGTTGCCAGCGGCGAGTTGTAGAAAGTCCTCAGCAGTGCACGCAGGGCAGTGGCTGCATCATGCCGCACTCTATGTGGTCCTGTCAAAGGCACTGAAAGCAGAAGAGATGCCCGGCAGCAGTGGCGATGAGACAGGGGCAAGACGGGCAGGAATGAGCTTGGAGTGGCAACTCCATCCGTGGAGAGGTAAGATCAGTGAGCAGAATTTGCCGTCGCTGAAGTGAGAAGGATGAGCGCAGCAGCGAGACTGTGTGAGGCACACGTTATCAGTAGGCGTGTCCTGATTGGCCAGCTACATACATGCAAATTTCAGGAGGCGATTGTGTGTGTGTGTGTGTTTGTGTGTGTGTGTGTGTGAGACTGGAGGAGAGTATTACCCACAGAGTCCAGTAGAGGGCGGAGCCCCTGTAAAACAGAACTACACATACAGTAATCTGAGCAGATGTGGATATTAGGTGTGAGGGTCCATCCTGTTGACAGAATCATAACTTACCATTGTCTCCCAAGTTTCTGAACAGATCATTGCCAGCACAAGCTTTAGAGGCAGCTTTCAACATCTTTTCAACTTCCTACAAAGAAGCCAACAGGAAACACATAACAGCACAATTAACCCAAACTAATGACTGGGCTCCACATGTGCAGTGTGAAACTTATTTATATGATTTTTGTGATGTAAACGTACGTCTTTTGTTAACTCTCTCTTCTGCAGCTTTCCTACATGAGAGGAAACAGATAAGATACGTTAATAACAACAAAAAACTGGATAAATCACAGCATACGGCATTACATGTGAACATTTTCATAAATCTTGGAATCTGAATGTCTCATCACTGAAAACTATTAGAAACGCAGCCACATTGAGTTGAAATGGGGTTTTTTTTGCAACTACACAGGTTTCATGCAGAAGGTGTGCACCTGATATTTCCTATCATCAGCTTATTCCTTAAACACTACAGTTTGTGATATAAACCCAAGACAAAACTCACCATAATCAAGTATTTTTAGGGCTAGTCGACCAACACCATATACAAATACATTTTCACAGTGCTTTAATAATTCCTTTACATAATGTTCACTTGGCAATAGGTTTTAGCAAGTTATCTGCTGACATGATAAGAAAATCATTTGTTAAAACAAATTTAAGCACAGATCTATAAAATAATCTCTGTATGAATTGTTTCACAGTAGAGTTACAAGACATTTGTGCAAACTGCAAATCCCAGTGCAATGATGCACTACTGTAGATATAAAGCTGCAACACCTCCACTCTGTCAGCAGCAGTTTGCCTTTGTCTTTATATACTTTACACTTGAAGAGAAAGATGCAGCTCCTGTGTTGCCTTTACTATTACTCCAGGTTCTGATATGGCCTCTCATAGACTTCTGGTCCCATGTGAGTACAGATGGGTAAGAAATTAAAGGAAAAACCAACATAAACCCAAGATGACATCCTCAAATGTCTTGTTTTGTCCCTATCAACAGTCCACAACCCAAATATATTCGGTTTATTGTCATAAAGGACTAAAGAGTCACATTTGGGAAGCTGGAATCAGAGAATTTGGAAATGTTACTAAAAAAATGACTCAAAACAATGAATCAGTTATCAAAATAGTTGGTGATTGATTTAAGAGTTGGCAGCTGATTAATCAACTGATCATTGCAGCTCTGGGAGAGAAGAATACTCATCTGGTCTCAACTCATCATCTACACACTCATCAATCCATTCAATGAGCCATTTCTTATGTTCATCCACTTAGCTTTAGACTCTAACTGGACATGAGTGCGGCTTACGATCAACGTTCTCCAGCATCACAGAGTACAGGAAGTCTCTGGGGGTCATGTAGGGCTCCAGCTCGTAGACAACTGAGGCGAACTGGTTGAAACGGATCCTCCTTGCAGACAGCTGAGGAGCTGCAGCCTCCTGAAACAACACAAGAGACATAAATATCAATGTAAATTACTGAACCATCTGAACACTCATTGGGCTTGATAGAAAAATAGATAGCATCCACTCTGCATGGTGTTTGAGTGAGTGACAGCTGGGGGGCGTTAGTTAGTTGTTGATAAGAACTCTTGGCTGCTTATTCACACCCTTTTTTTAATATAAATATGGCATTTTAACATTACCGTGCCGCTGTTACTCGTATTTAGCGACATGTCACTTTCATTTAAAACAGATGGATATATATATAAGATATATGTAAGATATAGTGGACATTTTGTCTGTTTATGACGACAAAAACTTCTATTAGGCGTGTACTCACTTTTTGTTCCGCCGCATGAACGGTGAAGGGCAGAGTCCTGTTGACTGCATGATACTGGTGGAAACAGATAGCCCCAGTACCAATTACACAGCCGAATATGCCAGGTCCGACGGCTCGGTGTCGAGCTAAACCTTTCAGAGACCGAGGGCTCCTCAAAAAGTTTCTCAGGTGAGCAGCGACTCTTCCCCAGCTGGCCATTTTCAGGAAGCTACAGCTCGCTAGTTGCGTCACCTGCGAGGCTTCCGTAGCTGCGTATGCTGGCAGAACCGACAGGCTGGCCACGCCCCCAGGCACGAGGCAAATGAAATATCCATCTTTATAGAAATATATCCATCTTTATATCTACATGGCAAAGACAGAACTGAAGATTATACTGACAAATCTATGACGATGAGTCTACTGTAAAGCAAATAAGACATATTCAGGATACAGCTACCAAAACAGACAATGACAGCATATGTTGTAGGAATAATTGATGAAGAATCATTAAAGATCCCACCAGACATGTTTTAAGAGGTAAACAAAAATACTCTATTTTGAATAATAATTTGTGTCTGATATGTTTTTTCCACAAAAAAGTTCAATTATCTTGTTAAAATCCTTAAAGTCACATCAAACAACCCAGAATCTATAAATATGCAAACATATTTAATTTCACAAGTTTAACTGTTGGATACAAGATGTCTCCTACTTCACTGTAATGTACATTCTCACTGTATGTGCACTGGAGGCTTCAAGTTTCCACATCACACTTGTGTAAGTTTAATATTGGACCATGATTGGTTTCCAAACTAGGAACAAGAAAAACACATTTTTGAGTGGAGGAGGACTTTAAGGTACAACTTCTTTCAATTATTATATATTTAAAGATTCTCTCCAGACATGTTTTAAGACATATAAATAGTCTGCTTGAATATTAACTCATGTCTGATATGGTTTTTCCACAAAGAAGTTCATTTAGCTAGTTTAAGATTCTTAAAATGACATCTACTCTTTCTCTGTCATTGACAAATCCAGAACCATATGCAAATATTTTTACTTCAAAACAGCCGGACACAAGATGTCTCCTACCTCTCTGAAAAGACCATGTGCTCAAATTTCCACATCACACTTGGATATAATATCTCCTATTGGACCATTAGTGGTTTCCAAACTACCTGTGATGTCACAAATCCTGCTTGTAGGTACATGTCTTAAACTCAGATTTAAGGTGAACTCAGAGAAACGTTGCTCCTTCCGAGCAGATGAATGTGAAAACAAACTCTATTCATGCAGCACATCATTCTGCACAGAGAAGCTCAAACATCCAAGTGAAGGAACAAGAAAAAAAAACACATTTTTGAGTGGGGGGAGACTTTAAAGGGTAATTTCCTTTTTTTTTTCATGTTGTACAAACAAGATATGGAACAATATGCACACTTCATGTTACATTTTGTGCTTCTTGGAACTAAAAGCCTTTTTTCAATAGAGGAAAACCATATTGAATGTGTCTTCTTTATGAAATGCAACTTGAAAAGACCTCCCCCTGTATTAAAAATGAAAAAATACAGGAAAAGAATGTTTTATTGTTAACCATGGGGGAAGAGCAACATACTACTACTAGAAAGAACCTGTAAAGCAAACCATCATCATCAGCTAGGTCCTGAATGTTCTGGTTACAGATGCTAGATGAGACTAAAGGCCATTGAAGATGACACTGTGACGCAGTCATACCCAGTGATGTCTCAACAGTTCCCTCTAGTACAGGTCCAGTTATCTAAAGCAACAACACTCTTCATTGGAGCAAAAACTTCTAGGCTTCATCAAGCCACCCCTGAAAAAAGAGCTGCAAATTGGCATGATGATAATCAAGACCTCTTGAGACCTCGGGTTAGCGATGACAGCACAGAAGTAAAAGAATATTTAAGTACTCAATTTGTGCTCTAATGCAGGCAGTAGGATGCAAAAGGGACATATAAAGGCTCAGAAAAGCTTGGCGCTCTTCCACAGGCAGCATCCAGCATCTTTTTTCAATGTGTCATCTCGCTGTCTCACATATCACAGCAACTTCTCCTACAGTACACAGTGTCCCAGGGCGGACGACTGCCAGTTGCAGGCTGATTTCTGTGAACTCTGCTCCTCCCGCACCAGCCTGAATGTCACCCAGGACCTGCTGTTTCACGTGAGGATAGTCAAAGTCCAAAGTCATTCTCAGTCAAGAATGTCATTTACACTCAATGTCACAGCAGAGCGGATGTTCCTCTAGATTAGCTTAAAACAAAGAGAGTAGATGAGACAGTTAGGACAGTGAGACAAGGTGGATTTTCATCTTTAGAGGAGAAAATATATTTTAATTATCTGTGAATGACTTTTGAGATTAGACAGGCAAGTAGAATGTCATTTGTCCTCAGATCCTGGACATTTCTCTGCAACGTAACACACACACACACACACACGAAAGAAAGATACACAACCTTTGGAGTTTGCAGTTTTGACTACATGTATATACATTTGACTACATTCATATTAATTCTGTAACATCTAATTTCTGATTCTTAAAGTGAGCTACAATAATATTAGGTGTTTTTTCTCCATTGCAGCTTGAAGTGTAACTGTAGTCTTGTTCTGACCTGACAGATATTTACAGAATCTGGTGGAGGACAGAGTGAAAGGATCAGTTACAGAACATGAAATAACAATATTTTACTGTTAATTCTACTTCATATAAGAGTATATTTATCAAGTGTCTTAGAATAGGAAAATGTTCTTTGTTAAAAACTTTAGAATAGGAAGACTTCATATCTGCTTCAAGATTTAGGAGAGCTGCAGAGGTTTGCATGTTAGAGTACTTGGTCTTTTTCAGATTTTTTATGCCACAGCTATTGTTGTAGCACTCCTTTGGGCAATTCAGTAAACAAACTGATTGAAAATGCCAGAATACAGCAGTAAAATTAATTAATATTTATCCTGGTCAAAACTGATCATAGTAATGTCTGTGATAAAGGGGAAAAAAGACAATGGCAAAATTAAGGGATGAACAGATTTTATGAGACAATACCATATTTCATATTTCCACAGACAGATATTGGCAGATGTTATTCAATTCAATAAACAAATCATAATGAAAATGTACATTCTTAAAACATACATCAAGTTGTGCAGAATTTGTGCAATAATGTTTACATGTATGTATGTTTTTTTTTATTATTATTATCATTATAGAGTAGACCCTGCATCACCACTGCTGTTTCACACTGTGCACGGACCTGTACCTTAGTGCAAAACAAAAGTTGCATGAACCTTTATTTTTACTCACATAAATTATTCACATGTCCACTCACATTTTATTTAAAACTGCACATAGCTTAGATGAGGTTCTGCGTTTTCATCGGTTGCTATAAGAAAGCCATAAATACAGCGTAAAAATGTTGGTGTTGTACCAATCACTGTATGTACAGAAGCAAGCGGGGACAATTCAGAAGCATTTAGATAACCCCTTGACATGGACACAGTTTGGAAAATACCAGCCCTTCAGTTGATTTCCACCAATGATTCAGTCCTGCGGCAGAGTGTCAGCATGAAGGCTAGTTCAGCTCGTTCTCCAGGGGGCGCTAAACACTTTAAGATGTGAAGGACACACAGGCTTGATTTTTTTTCTAAAAAAAAAAAATATTTTCAGCATTGTAATTTGTGTTTCAGTTGAGTGTGTTTACATATCAATGCCACACCTACATACTTCATGTTACTGTTATACCCCCAAAATGTGTTCAGTAAGACTGGAAGCATCAAGGCATCAGCATAGTCACTGCTAATCAATGCTGCTGCTACTTTATGATGATTTGTGTCCCTTCAACTGAAGTCTTCACCTTCAAATTCATGGACACTGAGAGAGCCGCAGTAAACGTTGATTGTTAGTTTGGAGAATGTGCAATTGATTAGAGAACCACTCAGCTTGTAGTTTTCAAACCGTGAAATCAATGTGAGGAACAGACTGTTTCCATTATCCTGAATTAGGTGTGTGACTGTGATCAGCATGGGAGATAAGTGTGTGTCCACATCAATTCCACGTCAAGTTTGCATCAGCAAGTTTGGAGGTTTATTTAATGTCATAGCAGCAAGTTGTAATGTAAAGTAACAAAGACATACACACTTTAAGACCATCAATGAAGGAAACAAAGTTTGCACAATATTTTTTTTTCTTCAGTCACGGTTTATGCTGCCTATTTAATTTCAACTGTTGCTTATAACATAGTGGAAAAAAAAAAATCCCCAGCGTGTTTCATAAAAGTGATGGGAAGCAAACACTTAAAAAAACCGCACATGGTGATGTGGGCTAAATATCTGCCATGAGCAATGAACCTGAACAATTACAGCCACATGAAAATACTATAGCTCCTATTTCAATGATAAAAAGATGTATTGCAATGACAGGCTCACTCTCAGATGAGTGTTAAGTCAGGTGAAACATTATTTCTGTTTCAGTTACCACTTGTTTCTCTTCTAAAGCACTCTTTCATCAAACTGCATGACATGGCACTTATGTTCAAACAAAACAGCGACAGAGAAATGAAAGTAACATTCACATCATAACATTGTTCGACTAATTTGAAGGCTGCAATAACGCAGACGGATACAGCACACTGTCACTACAATCCTCATGTCAGTGAATTAAAATACGGCTGCATCTGAAATAAACTTTTGGTGCTTTAATAGAAAGGAAGACTGCTAAGAAGTCTTTTTTTTTCTTTTCTTTTTTTTTTTTTTACATATTTGAGGTGCAATATGATAGAATGGAAAGTGGAAAAACACTGTAACAGCCAAAAGTACATTTGAAGAAAGTCTCAGCTGCTGCCTGTGTTTCACTGCACACTAGATGTGTATTTCCTTCTTTTTCTGTAACGTAAGTACAATGTGTCAAAATTTGCCACATTTTTCATTGTATTTATATATGTAAAAATAATTGATATACATGGCAAACAAACAATAAGTGGACTAATGCCTGTTCATCTCTGTAATCACAGCATACTACACTCCACTTTAGTCACCAATAATTCGATTATCCGGAGCAGCAACGGTTCAGTTGTACTTGTTGGTAATACATAAATTTAGCACACCTCTCACAGACACATGGACTACTCAATCAGCTATTATAACAAGTTCTTATTGGGGCTGCGGGGCAACTCCTGGATCTGATATGAATAAATATAGGCATATAAAAATACAACAAGCATACCTACAGTATGTCCTGCTGCTCTTCCCTGGTAAAAGGTGTTTAATACAACTAGATATTGGTGTACTTATATACACTACGATATTTAATAGTGACTCCTAATTTGCATATTTTTCATTTAAATGTAATAAACATTAATATATTCGAGTGATGGTTGTTTTTATTTGACTTTACGTGGATTAATACAAATGTTTTAATTTTACCCATTTCAGTTCAGAGTATTGTTTTATTAGAGCACAGGATTTATTGGTATACATACAAAGATAGGTATATACAGTTCATGACTTGAATCATGACAGTTTTACATTTTAACTTGCCTTTGATGATTGAGATTCCGATCAGTTTGGACTTCAAATGAAAGACACAGGGTACAGAGAGGTTCACGCTCAGTGAACTGCTTCGGGGGTTTTTACAATTTTTGGGGCACCACAAACTCAGTGGTGATTGAACATTTCACAGCTGAGACCATTACATTCTGTGGAAAATAAATCGCAGTAATACAGTACAAACAGCAGAGGGGCCATTTGGCTTCTTATTTCATGTTACAGATCAATGTGTAGTCACTTCTCTGGTGTGTATCCCACCCCTCCAAAAAACAAACAAACAAATAAACAAACAAAAAACCCTACCCCTTTCTTCTCATGCTAACTGTGGATAGAAGACAACCCTACTTTGTCAAACTTACCTCTGGATTTTAAGGAGTGGACCATGATAGCAAAATACATTTTTTTTCCTCACTCACATTAAATTATTGCAACTCCAATACTGCCCAACTTATTTCAAGAACATAAAAATAAAGGCAAGTTTAACAGGTGCACTAATAGACTATTTCATGCAATGTTCTGATTTTTGTCATGTATACAAAGGCATTGTGTCACATAGGCTTAGTGTTACTTTGAGCATTGCCACTTTGAACACACCTTGGTTTAATGGATTAGAATTTGATGGAGAGCTCTTTTCTTGACATGGATCATTGTGGACAAATAAATAATAATAACAACTGAAAAGAACCTGTAGAAATGTGTATTCGCTGACACCGATGAAGTCAGGTGGGTAACACCAGCATTCCTTTATATTAACATGATTCAAAGCTAGCCATGTGATGGGATTAAATGTCGTTATGATTAGTATACAGATGTGTCAAGTGTCTAAGGTGCAAAACTGCCTGAAGTAAGCTTATGTGGATGTGACAAATCATAGAATTCACATTTGCAACTATTTCTTGTTTCCTTTTCCCTTTTTCTCTCTCTAACAAAGAGAAGAAATAAAAAAGTATATTGCTTCAAAAAACATTTTTTTTAATATTGTGAAACATTTCATTCACCACTTCTCAGGTTTGTCTAGATAGACAGAGCATTACATTATCAGTCAAAGATACTACATACAGAAAGATGCTGTGAATCCAAGAGATTAAACGATCAACGATGGGACGTGACAGTGACTAATTCCTGGGACCACTTGTTGGAGTCTGTCTGTCTGTCTCGGCCAACCTCCTTCTCTACCAGCAGGTGGCACAACGCAAGCACTGATGTATTGCCTGGGTGAAGGGGAGGGGCTGAGAGATTAGTCTGTCACAGTTACAATAGTCAGTCCAAGGACCGTGGCCTCAGTGTGTTTCAGCTCTGTGACTGAGGATCTGCAAACCTAGCTGCACATGCTCTCCATCCATCCATCCATCCCTCCCTCCCACCCACCCACCGCCTCCTACACCTTTTGTCAGTGAGTAAAACATAAAGGGGCTCCTCATTTGCTCTTTCCAGACGTGCTGGAGCCCCCCGCCCCGCCCTCAATCTTGTCAGCAATTTCTGACGTGTCTAGCTTCTCAGAGCCGTCCCCTTTCTCTGACCTCTCCTTCTCAGACCTTTCCTCCCCTTCGACGAGCTCAGATCTCTCTGACCTGGCGTCCGCATCGCCCTCCGACTTCTCCTTCCTCTCCGAACGGTCGGGGTCCATGGACGAGGTGCCTGGCTTGTCCCACTTGGCCATGGCCTCATGCTCAGATATACAGATGGTTATGTTTGAAGTCCAGGCCTTCAGATCCTCCTACACAAATAAGCATGACACAGACACCATGTAAGTATGCATGTTACATTTTGGGGTTTGCATGATTTTCATGTTGTATTTTGGGATTTACACCAACATTATAAATAAAAATTTGAGCCTGGAACAGAGAGGGGCTTTCAATCGAGACAGTGCAGCTTGAGTAAGCAGATGGAGGAATACAAAAAGAGAGGACATAAAAAATAGGCTAAATGATGCAATGTCTGACATTTATTTACTCATTTAGATGATCAACACGTTTGATAAATGACACACAATCTGAATGTGTGATAACTGAGCAAAATCTTTTCTGTGTATTTCATTATAGTGTCAGGTTCTTGTTTGATTATTACATTATATTCATTATTATTCTTCAAAGGATAAGGTTGAATATTCTATTCAATTTCAGTTACTGTCACTAAATCCCAGGAAAAGACCAAAACCAACAATGTGTCAGTAGGAACCCACTGGTTCCTACTGAAGATGTAAATCTTTAAAAATGGGTCATAAATTTAAAAAAAAATGTAATTTTCAAAAAAAGGCTCAGTAATTTCCCGCATCAGCTGGGCACTGTAGTTTTTAGCAAAAGTTACTCAAGCAGCGGTTAATATTACGTTTGTTAGGGACTACTTTCAGCTGCGGATTAATACACATTTGTTGGTCTAGTGAGTATCTACAGCAGGACAGTGCATGTAGGATTAAAAATAAAATACAGTGCCCATCATAATGAAGGAACATGTCATCCAGTGTAACAGTCAGTTATACCAGTTGGGAAACAATGCAGCTCTATGGCACACAGGAATAAGATTTTCTGTTTCTCCCCCTGAAACAACTAGTAGGACAAGAGTCACTAACGTTTTCCTGTCACATCGACTCATTTGTTAGATGATGGGAGCACTGACCCTCTTCCCCCCCAAACCCTCATGAAAACAGACAAAGAGAATGATGATAATATAAGAAAAAACTGCATTCAAGGAAGAGGGAGAGGCAACTAATAGCCTATAAGAAAAGAAAACTGCTTTCAGGTCAGATGGAGAGAGGAAGACAATGTGCAGCAAAGTATTCAGATCCTTAAAGTCACAATACTGCAATATAGAAATACTCCAGTACAAGTCAAAGTCCTGCATTTAAAGTTTTACTTGTATTATATTAGGTTACATGTTACTTGTATTATTATTACAGATGCATTAACATTAACAGCGTACGGTGAAAATAACCCACTACATTTACTTAAGTATTACGCTTACAGTTATGAGGTACATGTACTTTACTTTGATATTTCCATTTTATGCAACTGTATGCTTCTACTCCACTTCTACTAGGAGGGATTCAGTTTCCTCTATTTAAGAGAGAAACACTGTAATTGTCATTCTACTATGTTTATCTGACAGCTTGTTACTAGTGACTTTACAGATTAAGATTCTACACACAAAACATATGATCAACAAATAAAATATGATGATCCACCTTGAACAGATGTTAATTAAATGTAAGTACATTGTGTGAATAATACTTTTACCTAAGCAGATTTTTGAATGCAGAAAGGGTGAAAATAAGGCATGAAGGAGGCCCCATGACTGATTTTACTTAGGGCCCCCAAATCACTAAATCCGCCCCTGGATACACACACAATACTTGTTAGTGGCATCAATTCATCTTTGGTTATGGTCTTTTCATGGGATGTGTCGACATGAAAAAATAATATTACCAGACATTAACATTTAAACATGTACCTGAGGCAAACCTAAATTAAAGTATACGGTAGTGCAGTAGTATATTCTTTAATGTGTGTAGCCACCACTCATTTTCTCTGAGAGGTATAGTCTCTCATGAACCTCTTATGTGAGGCTTAGAAAGTCTAAAGAAAAGTGGATTATGTCCTTTGTCTGCCATCCCATAGTCTCCAAACATGACTTAAATATAAATGTTCTTACCTCATCTTTTGCATGGAACACGAAGTTGTTTCCGTCATTTATTCTGTTTCAGAAAAACAACAACAGGGATCGTCAGTTTCTTGTGCACTGCAATGACTTTTCGAACCATATGTATTATGAATAATCTAACATGCACATTTGTTTCATTCTTTATGTTTTGATGTTTCTGTTAAATGTGGAGAAATGTAAAATCAAGATTCAGAATCACAATTTCTTCCTTTAAAATTTGCCACATTAAATGGTTTCTTACTGAAGAATGAAGACATTTTTCTTCTTCTTGTATCCCATTGAAGGATCAAATGAGCAGTTACTAAGGTCAACAGGAGACTCTCCATTGTATGTTGCGGTGTGGTTCCTAGCATCCTTATAGAAGGTCAGCATTCCCTCTTTCAGCACACAATATACGTTCACCCAGGACTTGCTGAAGTTCAAAATGACACATTAAGCAGATTAAGATACATTTCTGTAAAAACCTTGGATTTCACTTTTTCTCATATTATATATTTTTTTGCTTCTATCAGTACAATTCATGTATTAACAATGGACACAAAACCTAACATAACAAAGGAATTCTCATTTCAGATTTCTTAAAATAACAATTTTATGACAGTTATTACGAAGGTATAATGAAGCACCAAAGAATATATTTTGATTTGATTTGACTGACCATTGGCTAAGCCCTGCCCAGTTTAAATACTGTTGTTAATCCTGTCAAGCCTTTCTCACATGGCACATATGCAACATTCAGTGATAATGGTGGCAAATTTACCACTTGAAATATTCATCATTTTTTTAAACAACAGGCAGAGGTAGACAAAAGCAGTCTAATCATTTCTAGCTGGTGACTAATTAAGCTATGCAACCATGAGTTGGTTGAAAATGCTATCTCCTTTTACTGTTATCTTTTTAATGTTTCCCAGCTGACTGGTTTAAAGTCTTGTAAAAGGGTTGCCAGACACACTAACTATTGCAGCTTATGTCAGAGCAGACAAAGACACTGTTTAATCCATTCCTTACACTTTTACTCTTGTGTTTTTGGTTTTGGTAAGGCTTAAAATAAAAGATACCACCCTCCAAACTACAGCTGCAGCCCCATGCTCACCACTTCAACATGAAGGGGTCAGCAAACTATCAATTGTAAGCTACAGTATGTCTGTTGTATGATCTGTCAGTGGTAGCTGTACCTGTTGGGGCTTCTCTGCTGAGCTTCAAGGTCAGAACTGGTGGCCTTTTTGCGGTAGAGAAAGCCTTCATTTTGGGCAGTGTGTGAAGGTGGCTGGGGTGTTGTTGGGGCACCAGTAGCTGGGGCAGAGCGAGAACGCCGTGTCTCCTCAGGCTCTTTTGGACGGGGCCTCCTCCTCGGTTTGGGGCGGTCTCGGGCACGAGGACGTCCATCAAAACGAGTTACAGGTGCTGAGAGACTGCTAGGAGGCCGATAAGGCTCTCCTCGTGCCTGAGAAGGCAGATAAAAAAAAGACAGACATACATTTTTTTTTAAAGAGATAATGAAAGATGATTTTATACACAACACCATTGTGATTTACTGTATGTAAGCTAACTCACATGTGCTGCCTCTCGCTCCTGGACCTGCTCTACAATCTCTGCCATGGTAGATCTCTTCTCCCTGCAGTGACAACAGAAATGAGTCACCCAAACAACAAACACATTCATTATGCGACCTTAAAAATCATTAGGATCACGCCGGACAGTGCTGACTAGGCAAAATGTACGGCCAAATTTTGCAAAGATCATTTGAATTTTCATGACGACTCATTCACATACCCTGAGCGTTTGTCAGAGCCCTCCTTAACAGAGCCCTCCAGGTCACTGGAGTCTTGTCTCTGCAGCCTCTGCTTGCCATTCCCCTCCTGTTCACTGGACGACTGCCTCTCCAGGCGTCTCCGGTAGCGCTCCTGTCGCACTATCAGCGGCAGCTCATTCAGCCTGGCTTGGATCTCCTGTTCGCTGGAGGTCTGTCTACCCAGCTTGTACTCCCTCTCCCGCCTCAGATGGTCCATCTGGGGGTCTGAGCGGCTGCCACGGGGATCCCTCTGGAGACGGCCGTGAAGGAGGTCCAGCCCCGACTCTGGCCCCACCATATCTGCCATTGGGATGTCCCCAAACTGTTCTCGTTGCACTCTGCTGGCTTCTAGGAGGGGGTTTACAGCCTTGTGGATGTGGTTGATCCTGGGCTGCATGAAGTCAGCTTTCAGGTGCTGCCATGCATATGCCATTTTTGGGTCCATGATGCCACCACTCTGCGCCAAGTAACCAGAACTGCCCAGACTTCCACTACTGTAATGATTTTGTGCCAGAAATCCTGAGCTACCCATTCCTCCACTGCCCTGATAATTCTGCGCTAGGTATCCAGAACTCCCCATATTAGGCTGTTGTGCCAAATACCCAGAACTCCCCATATTAGGCTGTTGTGCCAAATACCCAGAACTCCCCATATTAGGCTGTTGTGCCAAATATCCTGAACTCCCCAAATTAGGCGGGTGTCCCAAGTATCCAGAACTTCCCACATTTTGTGGTTGTGCCAAATATCCAGAACTTCCCATATTCTGCTGAGGCAGGAAACTTGGGCTTCCCATACCTCCACTGCTTTGCTGCTGAGCTAGGTTACCTGAACTTCCTACACTGCCACTGGCTAGATGGTTTTGCACTGAGTGGCCAGAGCCACCCACACACCCAGTAGTCAGTCCAAAGTACCCGGAGCTCTCTGCACTGCCAGCAGTTTGATGGTTTATCCCAAGGTAAGTAGAAGTGTCTCCTCCACCACTGTGGGAGGTCAGCGCTGAAAACCCGGAGTCATTTCCACCTCCGGCCACCTGATGGTTCATCCCAAAGTACGAGGAGCTCACCAACTTTCCACTGCACTGCTGCTCCAGTCCCTGGTAGCCTGATCCATTTATGACTGGGTTGTAGCTGGCGAGTGATGAGGACAATCTCTGGGTTGCAGGGGTAGCACCCAGATCCAGACTGGTCTGTAAGGGTTTGGATTCCATATGCGCGTGTACCGTCTGCCTCAAGAAAGATGAGGTAGCACTGGTTGAGGGAACGGGAGTCAGACAAGATAACGGGAACATCCTTCGGCTGGAGAGTGGGGTCTTTTTCTCCTCCTCTTTTTTCTTCTCAGCCTAAAAGATAGAATTTAAATAACTAATAGAAGCACATAAACTCAATTAAAACCAGAAACCAAAAGCAGGATGGATCCAATACAATGTAGGTATAACAAATTATCAGGAATATTTGCTCAGAGCAGACTGTTTTATTGACAGCTAAACAATGTAACATGAAAGGCAAATGGGGTGCAGTGAGTGAGGCTGCACCACATGCAGTAAATGTCATGAGACAGATTTAAGCCCATAATGATGCAAACTCATGGCATGCGCCCATGCCTGCTAAGCAAACACAACATCCCAAGGTCACATTTTTTTCCTGTAGCAGCATTAAATTGTGACTCCACCAAACTGATTAAACATTTATCTACAGTCAAGCTTACTGCGGAAAGCTGGCGGAGGGAGCTGAAGCGTTCTTTCCAGGTTACAGCAGCCTTGCGGAAGGCCTCGTGGCGAAGGATGAGCTGCTCAACCTCATCAGTTTGGGCCTGGGCCTCTCCTCCTTCTGGCTCCCTGGAGGTGATCAGCGGCTCCTTGGCCTTCAGCCAGGCTTCCGCCTTTACCGTCTCCTGGGCAAACTGGAACTTTTCCTGTTCTGGAGGTGACAAAAGACCAACAGCCGGCTTACAATCACACCACATTTTAACGTACGCTCTAGTGGGAATCTGTTGTTTAAATGCTTGCATGTAGCATATGTTTAATGTGTAAGATCATAACTTAGATGTTCATCTTATCATTACCTAGCTCACACAAGAGGAGCAATAAGATTCATACATGATTCATAATACATTAAAAGCACATTACAGGACAAAGGGGAAAAAACATTTATAGTTTGAGCCCATTTGACATTTAACACTGTGTTGTAATTAAGAGCTGTTTCTGCTCTGGTGTAGTTATCTAGTTAGTTACTCACTGCGCTGTAACTTCTCCTGGTGTTTGTCCCATTTCTCAACAAGATCCCTCTGCTTAGCCAGAAGGCTGTCCAACTTCTCTTTTATCTGTGGTGACAGACAGATTGAAGTCATGGCCACAACAACATATTGCTACATCTTAATGAAGTAACTGCATGGGTTTTATCGACTGTCTTGTGGCATATGTGATAATAATTCATATGTGTTTGACCATGTGTCAACCTAACCTCCTCTGATGCAGGGTTGCCTGCAGCTATCAGGATCTTGCCGAGATCTGCACACTGCTGAAGGGTCTTGCTGCGGCCATCTATTTTGGCTTTCAGCTCCTGATGTTGTTTCATCATCACCTCCAGAGCTGTCAAATCTCTGAGGAAGGATAGATCAGATTATTCAAATTAGATTAAGCATATACCTCCAGAGTCTAACATGTTAGCTGTATGATTTACAAGTATACCGGTTTACGTGTTGTATACAGACTAGACGATTAGTAATTAATTGTTCGTCACAATTTTCTAGCCACATTAGTGATGTGGCATCAGTCGGTGCACAATTTTGATTGAAACTATTGCATGGATTGAAATTTGGTACAGATATCCAAGGTGCCCAGAGGATGACAATGACTAATCCCTTGACTGTTCATCTATTGCCACCAGCAGAACCAGTTTACACCACCCTCTGGCCAATTATTATATTTACTTTACCCCAACTGCTAGAGATCAAAAACAGAATTTGGACTTATGCTTTATTTATTTATCTATTTAACAGTTTGGTTCTTTACAATGAGCATTACAACCTCACAGAGCTGCTACTGTGACTACAGACTCATAGTCTTGTTTTTTTAAAGCTTATTTTTGAGCATGTCAATTTTATCTCTGATAGTGTGCAGTAGAGAGATGAAATGTGGGATGAAGGAGAATGACATGCAACAAAGGCCGGATTTAAGCCTGAGACATTGCAGTTACATGATATGTAACATGTACATAGTATGACCACTGTGATGGCTTATTACAAGAAAATTAATGGAAATGATATTCAATTAATAATTTAACATCTGATTTTATCAGCAAAAAAGACAAACATTTAGCTGTTGCAGCTTCATGAATGTAAGCATTTGCTGCTTTTCTCTGTTTCATATCATTGCAAATCAAATATCTTTGGGCTGTTAGATCAAAACAAGCAATTTGAAAACATCCCCATGGACTCAGGGAAATTGGGATAGGCATTTTCACTTGTTCCTGATATTTATAGGCAAAACAATTCATCAGTAAAAAAAATAATCCTCAGACTAACCAACAATGTAAGTAATCGTTAAATGCAGCTCTGCACAGATGGTGTATATATGTTCTGCCATCTTTACCAGCCTCACAGTGCTGTATGTTCATACATATGTTGATATATCGACAGCTGCTAGAAGATTTCAAGCCAAATGTGGAAGTGCTGCGTGCTTATTGCATAGCGGAACTCGTTGGAAAAATGACAAATAATGGCAGTGATTACAGTGTAAAATTTATAACCTCCAATTACATCATATTAAAAATTGAATAACAGATGTCATGTGGAATTAGGTCAAGGTGGCACAGCAGCCTAATTCAACACTACACAGTAATGAACTTCAGTCCGCAGGGACTGCACCAGACCACAGAGACTTTCAGTTTAATTGAACACTGAACCACAAACTACGAGTTCTAAAACTGGACCACATACTGAACACATTTGATGCACATGTCAACACAAAAGAATAAACAGGGTGCAGATGTCTCACCTGGGCTCATCCCATCCAATCTGGCCCATGATGCCTTCCATCCACATCAGGTTTTCACGCACCACTGAAAAGAACTGAACCTTGTCGGTTACTGAAGTGACCTGGACGCGGCTGGCCTCACAAGAGCTCAGTAGCTCCTTCCACGCCTCCATCACCTCCTGCTCTTTGACCATAATGGCCTCAGCCTTCTCACCAGCATAGATGGTCCTCAGCTGGGCAGCGTTCTCCTGCAGCTGCCTTACCTGCACCAAGACAGGGTGAAGGGAGTTAGTTTCTTAACAACTAATGGCCATATATATATATTTGGCTGGCTGATATATACTGGTACTGGTACTGCTTCTTTGCTCAGAAAATGCTTTTTTCAAACACCCAAACAAGCCTTTACCTGAATATATGCATATGGACTAGGGGTAGGGTTACTTAATGGATGTGGCCAATGAGTTAAAATTTATATCCACTCATCCTTGTGCTCATGAACAGCAAGTACACTGTGTGACCGTGTGTTTGAAAAGAAGTCATATCACTTGCCTGTGAGACTAGCAGTTGAAGGGCATGCTCAAAGGAGTGCATGAGTCTCTGCAGGGTGGCTGGATTGGTGATGTTGGCTTGGCACGCCCTCACCTCTGGCAGCTGCTTCATCTTCCCTGCGATCTGAGCCAAGACCTACAACACAGGACAGCGTCGTCATCACGAGCGCTTTAAAAATAGCAGCCGCATGTCATGGCCAGACTGTCTACCTTTGAAAAGGCAGTGAAGAGCATGGTATAACTGAATCACAGACTGATATTAGTTTTGATTGCACCTCTTTGCAGTCGGTGAAGAACTTGTGCAGCTGGTGTGACGCTGCCAGCATCTGCCTGCGGGTCTCCATCAGCTCCAGGAGGTCGGCCCAGGACTCGTTCAGTCCGTCCTTCCACTCAGCGATGGTGGCTGCGTCAGAGTGGCCGCAGTCGATCATCTCATTCACCATTTTGTTCACCTGCTCCATCCGCTGCTGGCCAATGCTGTTGGTTTCTGAGGCGAACTTAGTGAACCTCTCCTGAAGCACCTGGAGCACACAACCAAAAAGCTCTACAAGGACTGTACACGATAACATGAAGACCTGTAGAAAATAATGCAGTCTAATACAACAACCCTGCAATAAATAATACCTTTGTGAAGCTCATAATACAAACTATTTTTGAAACACTGTCAGAGAGATGTTGATTACACTATTTTTTGTGAAGACTATAATGCATGCAATTCATGTTGGGGTTATTTTGTATAAAACACCAGCAGGTACGATAATTTTAAATATTCTTTATGTTTTGTGAATGGAGTCCATCTATCATATTGTCTCTATTTTTTAAAACACTATAAGCACTTACTGTTATGCCTGACCTCAGACAAATCTAAAATAAAACATATGGGTCATATTTGGTGTACAGGAGTCAATACCAGCCATTGCCAATTAACTATAGAGTTTGGCCTATAAAATATATTGTGTGATCGCAACTTCTCTCATTACCTTAAAATAGCAAATGATGGTCACAATGGTAACATTACATATGAGCCTACTTACTTTATCCTCTTGCATTTTTGGTATGTGGCATATGACATTCATGCTGTGATCATTAGAAAATATTTGGTCAGACAACATTTAAATCAAATCATTAGTTAAGAATGAGGCAGAAAATTGAATATTAACCCATTTGTTATCTTAGGTTGTGGTCATGAGATAAGGCTAAAGACTAAATTAAATATTTTAAAGATGCTTTGTTTCCTCTCAGTTTATAAAAGGGGAAAACACTTCTCAGAGCACAAACTTTGCTCAGTCTATACATAAAACTGATGTCTGTGGAGATCTTTAAGGTAAATTATAGATGTTATTACAGTCTTACCATGTAGTTGATTCTTAAGTCTGCAGTGTTAAAATAATTGCTGTACGTTGGTTCATTTAGACATGCACTACTGAAAGAAACATAGCTGGTGAATAGGAACAACTATGTGATGACATGTTGAGACTATTAATATGTTTTCATTCAACTGGCCTCTAATGAAGTGTCTAAAATGAAAAATGTTTGATGTTAATTTATTTGTTTGAATTATTCAATTAAAAATTCAGTTGTATTTGATTGTTCTGACGTGAAAAATGTCATATAGTAATATGATCATGGTTCATGGTGTTCAGTTATAAATGACTGGGAAAGTTTAATATCTCCTGCAGTTTAGCGTAGTGTAGCAACTAAAACTGTGCGTTCCTTGAACACTGACCGTAACGTCCTCGAGGTCTTGGCCCAAATCAGTGGAACTGGCCACCGCCTCACGCTCAGTGATCCACTTCTCCAGCTCCTCCACCTCCTTGTTGAGCTGATAGAGCCAGTACTGCTGCTCCAGCTTGGTCTTCCTGTGCTCCACCATGTCCTTCAGAGACACATACAGCCGGTCTATGTGGGACTGCTGCTTGGTGATCTGCTCACTGTCAAAAATGCAGAAAAAGCAAAATGCTACAGCAACCAACAAGACATATTATCCTGTATGGTAGTAAAATATACAAAAATAAAACATGTCCTTTCTTGGGCCATGTGTTGCTTTGTGGGTTCATGTGTGAGTCGTGCCACACCTTTCTGGGTGTCCCAGTTCCAGCAGGCGCTGGCACTGCTGGGATAGCATGCCTACTGTCTCTGCATATGTTTCCACTGTTTGTTCCAAGGCCAGGTGGGCCTTCAGCAGCTGAAGGGTGCTTGCCTCATCCTAAAAATGATCAGAGTAGTGTCAGAGTCACATGTTCACTCAATATTCATGCCAACAAATACCTGTCTGAATGTCATGGCTGTCCGTACCGTGCCTTTCTCTTCACTGACCAGATGGAGCTTCTGACCAGACAGCCAGGACTCCACTTTAGCCGCCTCACAGTAGTACTGCTGAGCCTGCATTGTGGCGTCCAGCATCACAGACCTCCTTTCCGTCTCCAGCTGCAACACCTCCCACAGCTGGCGCACATGCCCCGCCCCTTCACGCACAAACTCTACCTCAGGAGTGCGCAGCGAAGCGATTATCCCCGCCCGGTCCAGAACCTCCTCAACACGTGCCCGCCGCCCTGTTAGCTCCCTCTGAAGTGTCTGAGGGACCAATCAGAGGTAAGTTCCCAGACTGAGCGGGGTTAGGGTCACATTTCAGCTGATCATGGCTAAACATCATCTTTGTCACTTACCTGGTTCTTTTTTACATGCTGCTGTACACTCTGGAGGTTATTCCCATAATCCTTACAGGAGGCCAAGGGAAGCCTCTCCTGAATCCACAGCTATCAAGTAACCACAGTCAGGTAACACATTACAAATGCACGTTGAATTTAGATTCCTCATATACTGTATATGTACCATTTACTTTAATATTCTAACTGACTGATGCACAAGGGGAATTAAGAAAGAGTGCATATGGAAGAGGAGATGTATGAAATGAAAGGACGGGGAGCTCAGAGAAAAGAAGTGCCCACTCACTATCTCATCCTCCAGGTCCTGGGCGACTTGGTGCATCTCTTTGGAAGCCAGCAGGATGCGGCGTCTCTCCTTCAGGGGCTCAATGAGGCGGACGATGCGGGTCTCTACCACGCCTGACTGCTCGCCGCCTTCCTTGTCACCTGCCATCAGCCCTCGCTGGGGTAGACAGACCCCCTGCAAGCTTCCCAGTTCTCCCACATCCTTGTAAAAGTCCCCTATCTGGGACTCCATAGCCTGCACCGGAAGGGTAAGGTCATGTTACAGCCATATGAGGGATGGACAAACACGGCACATCAGCTGTTTTCTTCTTGGAACATTTCAGGGTTATGTAATGGACTGCCTGACTTTAAGAAAGAAAAAAGCATATGGTGCATTTTTTAATGCCACTGAACCTCGTGTTTAAGAACATGCCACAACAGCGGCCTCTGTGGACACACGTCACAGATGAGGAAAATTACATAAACAACAATGAGCTGAAGTATACAGTCTGTCAAAAGCATTAGCTATATCAAAGCAGATTAGAGAGTTTTGGTTTTACAAACAGTTCTTATGAGAAAAGGTGCTGTGGAGGTAGAAATAATCCTGTTGGTTGAGTTAAATGTCCAAGGGTGGAGTCAAAGAACCAACTTCCAAGTAATATTTTACACATTTCAGAGAGAAATATTGTACTATTACACCACTACTTTTATTTCACAGCTATGGTTTCTTTTCAGGTTAAGACAATGATAAAACATATGATCAATTCATAAAGTATGATACAGTTATTGATTAAACTACCCAACAGTAAAGTTGTTAAAAGTAGCTCCACCTTGACAGCAATAAAATGCTGCCTACAGGTTCAGAAATAATATTCCAATAATATATTTATAACACTTTGAATGGTGACATTTCAATAATGATTCTTTAAGTACATTTTGCTTATGTACTTTAACTTAAGTATTGTCTTGATACATAACTTTTATTTGTAATGGTATATTTTTATACTGTAGTAGTAAAAGATAAAAAAAAAGAATAATAGCGACTAAAAATGCTAGCTTGCTGACCTTCCATATTCAGAGAAATCATACTTAGCAATGAATACTTAGGTTAGCCTGTTAGCTACAAAAATATGAATGTTAGACATTAAGAAAAAGGAAATATTTTTTTATTATTATTTAAACGTGGGTTTGTTCTTAACCATTCAATATTTCTAAATTGCAAAATCTCCCAAAAACCTGTTTCCGCTGAGGTTTAAGGTTCAGGATTCAAATGTTTCATTTGTCACATGCTAATGCAATATGTGTGGTAAAATGCAGGGTGGCATCTTCTTGACGTTGTGCTAAAATGCTAGTGTACAATAATGAATAATAATTTGTATAGTAGTAAAAATAAGAATCAGAAAAAGAAACATAAAGGATAAAAATTCAAAGATAAAAAATCATATGTAGTATAAGTATCACAATGCTACAGTGTATTGGCCTGCTGTCTGAGCGGGCTGTGCAATTTTTCCAGTATTCAAAAATGTAAAATGTACACATCACAGTTCAGTTGAGACTTGCCTGGAATTTCTGGAGCTGCTCATTGAAGGTGGGCAGATGGTGAGCCTGTTCCAGCTGGGGGGGCTGCTGCTCCAAGTGGGAGAGCTGGTTGTCGAGGTCCGAGTAGCTCTTCATGGCCGGCTCGGGCTTGTTGTTTTCAAAGAGCTGGCGGGCCTTTGCCTTGGTTGTGCTCTCCAGGTCGGACCAGCACTCTCTGATCTCCTCTAGCTTCTGCTGCACGACTGGACGCAGCTCTGGCTTCTCCTGGATCAGCTCCTGACCCTCCTGGAGAAAGAAAATGGAGACCAGTTGTTAAACTGAGTGGTGCCGCACTGCAAAGGACAGTTCAGACTTATAAAAATCATAACATCAATTTTTACAAGTGTTAGCCCTGTCCTATTTAAAAATTACATTATATGTTGGACTGTCATTTCTTGGCTGAGTGACTTTTTGCTTCTCACTCGTACACTCCGTTAATGTCAGCTTTTGCTTCAAGGGATGGTTCTTGTGGGCTGAGATGATTGTTGCCTCGCTCGGTACCAGAAGTCTGTGAAGTGCACAAATGCTGCACAGAACTGTCCACCATTTTAGATTTCAAGCACACAAAAAACCTATTTCTAAATCTAAATCTATTAATTATGAATTTCTTTTCTTTTCCAAGATAATTGGAAAGATAATTGTAACCTTTTATCAATTGTCTTTAACAAAGGGAATTGATTATTGAAGAAAGACCGGCACACCTAAACACGTCATGCTATTCTAAGTATCATGAATGTGTGGATCCTGTGCTGTATATATTCCATTATTTCAGATCAGAATAACATTACATAGTGAGAGGCTAAATTCAGTTTCGTCCCCAAAATAGCTCGGGACAACACAGCTCCATGCCAAGGCAGGAGCCCCCCGCTTGCAAAGAGGCAGGTGTATGGAGCAAAGTTTGGCCTCCGGCTGACCTAAAAATCATGCACGGTAAGTCTAATAAACCCCTGTTCTGTCCTGCGCCTCTACTCTTCTGCTCTTCTTCCCTCCCCTAAATCTCGGGCTTTGTTCATGACGTGATCTGGATGAGGAGATGCGGAGAGATCAAAGCTTGTGGCATTTTCCTTTGTGTCAATGAGGCTTTTTTCGCTTCCCTGAAACAGATTATTACCAGTCTCTTCCCATACCTTGATTTAAGGTAGCAGGAGGTGTTTTCCTTCCATAACCAGCTTTTGGATATTTTTGCATCTGGCTCACAAAGGCTCATTTATAGTGTAGACCTTCGTGATTAAAACGTAGAAATCCTGTGATTATGTTGAAGATCTTTCTTTAAATTTCATTTATGCACCACATTCTTCTGTTATATATGCAATTGGGTGATATACTCATTATTTACTTAAGCTTGTATTGTAATAATAACCATGCACATGATGGATTTTATCTTCTAAATCCTGCTTCTCTCCTTTATCTTTCCCAGAGAGCTGGACCTATATCCTATGGCTTTCATAATGCAGTGCTGCATTCCTCCTCTTGGCACAGGCTCTCTGCTTAACTGCTGCTAGCACTCACTCTCTCACATCTCTCTCTCTCTCGCTCCTATCTTCCCTCAGCCTCGCTCTCCCTCTCATAATGCAGAGCCAGCAGAAAGCAGGTCTCTCTCTCTCTCTCTCTCTCTCTCTCTTGGCTTTACTGACACACAGAGAGAGGCAGAGGGAGAAGAAATCAGAGAGGGGGTGGAGAGAGGAGAGGAGTAAAGGAAGAAGGGAAGCAAAAAGGAGAAAGAATCAAAGGTTTATGGAACAGGAATCAGGCTGCGGGTGTGCTGGGCTGTGCTACAGCCTTGGCACAGTAGGATCCAAAGGGCATCTGTGAAGTGAATTTTCGAGGCAGTCATGGCTGACATGGTGCGATATTTTAATGGCTACCATGTATGAATCATGCTATTATGGCAGCATTGTGTTGCCAAATTCTGCAGGCTTTCTTGTAATGCTGATGCAGCATGGTGAAAATGTGGGTGGGATTATGGACTTGTTTTTATACTATTGGCAAAAACAAGAATGTATTCACACCTAGTGTATGCATAAAAGTAACACTATGCAACTTCTGCCATACTCTGTATAACACTAATATATGGTGAGTCCAAATAAAACAGACAACATCCTAACACAGAGCAGACATCCAAATTCAGATTGACCTAATCAGAGATGTGTAATGCTACAAACTATATGTCAGCTTCCTTCTTTGATGCCATTTTATGCATTCAGCCCAACCCACAATGCAACACTAACACTACTATCTAATGTAATGTAGGCCCACTACCATTATAGTGTCAAACCAGCAAACTATCAACTTATTATTTACAATTCTGGATTTTTCCTTCTTCATACAAACAATTTTTCAGCTGGGACTTACACTAAAAATACTTATAAATAAAAAAGACTGTATTTTCATAGTAATATGTTTTGAATTAATATATGAATTCATTGATTCTACTATTTCTGAAAGCCATATGCTAAATATGAATGAATCTCATCACTGCTCATATTGATTTATACCATTTATATACCATGTACTGAGCAGGCATAACAGGCAGTATGTAATACTGATGCATTATCCATTAAAGCAGTTGTTTTAATCAAATGTTGTTGTTTGTCATATTTCTAATGATTTTTTAATGAATTCTGACCCAGATGGGTCTTTTTTAGGTCTCTAAAATAGCAGCATGGACATTTCTTTCGTTTCTGTTATATGACTAAGATAGACATTATGAAAACTTGTGTAACAAATAGATAAATGGACATTTTATTCTGATTTAGGTTATGGCAATTTATTCATCTGGAGCAAATTGAGTCAAAAGTATAATAAACAAAAAACTCAGAAATGCAGGTAGAAAAAAATAAGTAAATTTTCAAAAGGATCAGGAAAACTGAATGCAACACAAACACCAAATCCCAGCTAAAATGCTAGCAAGCTAAAATAAGGTACATGTAATACAACATTATGTGCTGTAGTGGATTGGAGGGTGTATGTGTCTGGGTGAATGAGTAAATTAATCTATACTGCATCAAACCTGTGTTTATCTTTATGGTGCTGATTTACACCAATGATACAAAGAGACTATTAATAAATGAATCACTGCTGTTCACGAGAGTTTTTATTTGTATTACTGGCACACTTTTTATTGAACAACTATGACAGAGCTAAAACATTGAAAAGTCATTGTTTTTTTAGGGCCCGAAGACAAGATGATGCTTACTAAAGAAATGCATAGAAATGCTAATTTCAAAGTAATTTTAAAAATCAAGTGTAAAAAAATATTGTATGGAGTTACCACAGTAATAGTGCTGTATATGTATATGTATATATTAGCGCTGTCAAAATTAATTTTTAAATTAATTTGAAATATTTAACGTGTTAAAAAAATGAAGGTGATTAACACATTACTGTCTTTCAGAGGCTATAGTGAAGGTATCATATGAAACTAGAGGACCTAATGCATCCATTGTACCAACTACGTCATGATAGCTTGTGGGGAAGGGTGTGTCTGTGGCTTCTATGTGTGAATCACAATCTTTCCTTGTTCTTTTTTCATATTTGCATGGACTATTATGGACCTTCAACTGGCACTAGAACACTGAACACATTTACTGTTATTAATCATCATTTATACTAGTGCATATGAGAAATTACTGCCTTCTAAGCTGATATCTCATTTTAATGGCCTTAATGGTTTTGGAATTGACTGGCACTTTAAAGGCCTGAGTTTTGTTATTATTTCTGTTAGTGCATATAAGAAATATGACTTTCAAGCTGACAGTCAATGGCCTTGATGGTTTAATTGGAAATCTGTAGTTCATAGGAGAGAATCTGTGTTCAAAGTTAAAAAGATGCTATTAAACAACAGTGTTTGAATTTACTTCCTTGGTGTTGATTCTACATTAATTTCATAATTTTACATTTTAATATCCATTGTTACAAGCTTCAATATTAAGAAGAAAAAAGCGATTGATTGCAATTAATCATAGCAAATTGTGCAATTAATTATTTTTTTTAACCGATTGACAGCCCAATTATATACTATATATACTGTATATATGTATTTATATATATGTATATGTGTAACAGATCTCTCCCTAATTAAAAGCAACTTACTAGATGGAGGAAAAAGATGAAGATGAAGACGAAGTATCTTCTCTCCATTATTTCAGTTCACTAACCAGGTTTGTAACATCATGACACAAGTAACTGAAATAACTAATGTACAGCAGCTTTGGAAACTGTTCAGCTATGATAGTGGTTCATTACACCACCAAGGACAATCAAATCTCACACACAACAGCCACATGGACACATAAGAGCTAGAAGGCTCAGGTATATCCGAACTCCACAATTCCAAGAAACTAATATTGTCATAGCTGGCCAGCATGATTACAAAATCCTCTAGTAGAATTGACCTAATTAAGGATTGTGGCAATGTTGGCTATTAAACAATGCAAAGGGCTGGTGAGTGTACTGAATGAGCATGATGCAGCATTCTGGGACCTCGTTATTAACAGGATATAATCTACTCCTCATACTGGAACAGCATGTACAGTATTGATCCCAACACATTTAACAACATCTGATAGAGAGTAACACGTACAATGTCACAGTGAGCATGAGCCTTTGCTATAGCTGACCACGTTTAGATCATTTAAACCAATACTTATGTTTCAGCACTGCTACTCCCTAAAGAGGAACCATATTGCCCTGAAATCATACGTGAATTCTTTGTTAATTTGTGGCACAGAAGATTTTGAGGTTGCATACTGGATGGCACAAAATTTAAATAGCGGGAATTATTTTCTCAAAAGTCCATGAAACTCCTTCCCGACATGTGGCTACAGTAAACGATCTTCTCCAGCCGTACCTGCTCTCTGCACCCCAAGTGTTGGAATTTCTGTTTGACATTATAAAATATAACACCTGGTCTGAAATAAATGAAAATAGTTCAGACAATATTTTATGCTTACTGTATCTTATCATCAACAAATCCCATGAAAAGACCAAAACTAGCAATGAATTGATCCTATCAACAAATATTGCCTGTGCAATCACAGCCTGATATATCTTATTGCTCTGTGCCATCGTTAGTTGCGTGTGTGAAATTGTCTTTCATCAATCGTCAACAAGAACTTAAAGATCCCCTCCAGACATGTTTAAGGTATAAAAAAAATACCCTTCTTTCAATAATGATTTGTGTCTAATACGCTTTTTGCACAATGAAAAGCTCAATTACCACGTTAAAATCCTTGACATGACTCCTTCCTCATTGAAAATTCCAGAATCTGTGAATATACAAATGTTTTTCATTCAAAGTTAAACTGTTGGACACAAGATGTTTCCTACTTCACCGTAAAATCCATTCTCAGTGTACATGCACTAGAGGCTTCAAGTTTCCACATCACACTTATATAAGTTACATACTGGACCAAGATTGACTCCAAACTAGTTGTGATGTCAAAAATCCTCCTTGTAGGTACCCGCCTTTAACTCAGATTTCAGGTGAGCACAGAGAAACTTTCCTCTTCAGCAGATGAATGTGAAAACAGTCATCTAGTGTCAAACTCTGCACACACATCATTCTGCACAGTGAAGCTAAAAAATCCAACTGAACTTACAATACGTGAAACATATTTTTGAGTTTTTGAGAGAGGGGGAAAGAATAAAATAAGAGAGGGGCTGGTACAGAATCTACTAATTCTACTATTGTCCTTAGGGGACAATAAAGTATATCTTTTCTTATCTTATCTTGACCTCAAAAATGATTAAAAACATATCAAATAGTCACATCATTGCACTGGGTTACATGTTACTTCATTAACATGAACACAGCCACTGTCATTATTTGTGTCCAGCTGCTGGAAATACACACTAGAGCACCAAAACTGTATTAATACACCACTGAAAATAGTCCCCAACAAATACAAAATAACAATTTACACCAGTTTTGAGTTATGTTTGCTATGATATAAGTATATATTGTATATTTGTGACCCATTTTAAAGATATGTGTATTCAGTAGTAACTAAGAGGCTTGGAGTGCCACAGACAGGGTGATGAAGTCATAAAGTACAGACCTTTTTCACAGCAGGTCTTTTGTCTTTTCATAGCGGTAAAAGCACAGGTGTTACTAGTAACATTAAAGATGGCTCCGTTCCATTCAAGTGTCCTAGTAAACCATAACAGTGTAACAGTGAGCCAGGATGTGCAGTACCAGGACCCTGAAACTGAAGCAGCCACATGGAATTTTTTTCATTCATATTTTATTTATACCTGCGTTTTTCCTACTGTGACATGTCAAAAAGGACTACTGACAGATAGACTAATGCATTGGTCTTTTATGGAATGTGTTAACAATCAGAAAGATATAGAATAACGTCAGCTGCACATACATACAGACAAATATGCTGAATGTATGTACTGACGTGAATCCAGGTAAAACCCATTATCCCTTAAGATAAGATAAGATAGACTTTATTGTCCCAGTGGAAATTTGCCTTGAACATCACAGTGTCTGCGGTACAAAGTCACAGCAAAACAACTATAAAATGTTGTAATTTCCTTTACTAAAGATCTAGCAATAACATATAATGGAGGAAATAAAGATGAAGAATAACAGATGAGTTAAAAGGTTATTGAACCATTGAGTCTGTCCATAATATTTTGGATATTCAGTGTGTGTGGATATCAAATATAAACTAATAGCATCATTGTTCTTTCTCTAAAAATAGACATTACCAGCCCCTAGTAGGACACAGTTGACCAATGGACATATTTTCCATTTTTAAATATATAAGTGATGCAGGTCCATTAGTCAGTCACAGATCTATTAGCTCCAGCTCAATTTGTTTATATGTTTACAAGGCATTGACCCCTGAGCCCATACTAAGGCTTGGCACAAGGTCAGCTGTGAGTCCTCTCACTGTAACAGAGAAGCACCCGGAGATCTTGCACATACACAAGCCAGCCTGGAGCAGTGTGTGGCTTCATGTGCTGAGTGAGTACTGAGAGAGAACAGAGGTAAGGGGCCGAGGCGGGAACCCTTCCAAAAGGACGCGGAGTTCTCTGATCACGGCAGGACGCAGTGTCATCTTTTCTCTCTGTCTCTCAGGTAACGACAAGAGAGAGCGGTGGGGGTAGATTAAGTGATGTTAGCAGGGCTATGGAGACATGAGGGTCTCCGTAACGGTCTGCACGGGGGCTATGTAGACAAGGAACTTTAGGAAATCGTGCCAGTCAGCAGCACGGGAGAGACAACATCCATGGAGCAGCCATCTTCTGCGCTCAGTGTCAATCCTTTCGCTTTATTTCTCTGGTATTTGGCATGAAAGGTTATACAAATATGCTGATGATTCAGAAGTAAAGCGGTATCCTGTTTCGGTCCGTTTTCATTTCAAGCTGAGATGTCATTCTAGGTAGAAGGCCTCTCCATATCTCTCTGAGCAGATTCACACGATAGGCAGAACATTAACTGTGTTCTTTTAAATTCAAGACACCTGTATCAAAATGTTACTGTTGACTTCTATTGTGAGCTGTTTATGGGTTACAATATGTCCTGATGGCCTGAAGATGAATACCATATAACTGCAACGTCAATGGCTCAGTTCTGGTCCAGGACCTTTGTTGCATGGACCAACCCATGCTTCCTGTCTGTATCTCCACTATAAACTATCCAACACATACACTGCACTGCTAGGTCTCAGTACATGTCCAGACAGGTCTTAGTTACTACATCACTACTGAGCATCCTGGACAGGTAATAACACATGATTTGTCTTTAAAAAAAAAAAAAAATCAATTTTCTGTTTACTGCAGCACCTACAGTGTAGCTGTCAAATGAAATGACTGTAATACTGAATATAATTGTTGATTTGATTTTATAAAGAAGTATTAAAGGTGATGAAAGGATTTTAAATATACCTCGTCACATATATTATATCGTGTATATCTCAGTTAACTGTGGTCATAAAATCGTGTGTGCTGAGCAGACACTCATTCATCTGCACCAAGTATTCTCCAATAAAACATGTTGCGTCTCTCTATTTGTGTCCAATTCCAGTTGAATGACTCATGATGATCCATCCAAACCCTTTTATTACCAGTGTTAGAGAATATAATACATGGATATGATCAGATGTTGACAACAGGCCTCCAAGTTTGCTTTTAATATATGAACACTTGAACTCTACCATCTGATTCTCTCTTTTTAAAATTTTTTTCTTAGCTGTCAGGTCATATCATTTTCTGATATTATCACAACCCTTTCATTTACAATTCCAAGTTTTTCTTATCTCTCAATATCAAACGAAATAAACACCATTAATGAACTGAGACGCACAAACCTTTCAGTATTTGTGACAATTTGGATTGGACCAGTAAGGGGATAAAGTACCACAGCTTAAACCATAAAGTAATCACTTCACAACAACAAATGAAACATTATACCAGCCAAAATAGAAAATATACAGAATTCAGTCCAGGTAATGAGTCAAGCATTATATTTTTTTGGTGAGATACTGGAATTTAAGTTATATCTGTCATCCAGTGTCTGGTAACTTCTATTTTGAACTTTTATACTGACCGTCAAACAAATTCATTTTAATTTGAAATGAATTCAACAATAATGCACTTATAATGTACCCCAAACCTGTATCTGTTTGACATCATTAAATCACCCCCAACAAAAAAGCCACATGCTGCAACATTTGATTATGAACTCAGAGTGATTAAAAGTGTTTTGTTCATTTGTAAAAAATAACATATCTCAGGTGTTCCCACCAAAGACTGTAGTTTACTGTTTAACTGGCGATTACTGAACAAACATAATATTCTGCACTACTCAGCCATAGGATGCAACAATGTTGAGAACACAAATGAATATGGCTGCACTGCTTCAGTGACTAAACCTGGCAACTTATAAAAAAACTGTTTACCAGAACGAAAAAATAACTAAAGCATCAGCTACTAAAAGCACAAACCCATCTGCAGACATTGATTGCTATGCAACATAGACCTATCAGAAGTCATATTTTCGCTCTTTTGCATTTGCAGTCCTTTGAATGAGCTAAATTGAAGTGTCTGCTGGCTCACTGGGAGGGTCTAGACTGTAGCATGATAAACCTTAAAATGCATTTCACACATGGACAACCAAGATGGCTAATGAGGATTTCCTCATTAGGTAATGTACAGTAGTAGGGCTTGTCTTCAAGGGCCATGGTTATAATTAGTTACACTGCTATCTCATGAATATTTAATACAATATACTACAAAAAAAAATAATGTGTAAAAATCTATACAGTCTAATGAATTTCTTGATGCATTCAATACAAAATTAATAATTAAAACGCATCAAAAATGACATCAAAACCTTTCAAGATACTATCAGAGATGTAAATACATTTTAGCAAGGTCAAGAATGAAGTCTGATAAACTTCACTAACACTGCAATTCAATTATTCAGATATACATTTTAAAAAATGTGTCTAGGAGCTACTGATGTATTTTAGTCACACATTTTGCCATACTAATACAGAGAGAGGATTGATAAAAGCCACTAATTTGTATCTAATCACAATTAAGTATTTAACAATCAGAAACAGTGCTGACAGAACACACTTTACACAATAACTCATAATGCACTGAGAGATTTTGCCCTGATGCAGCTTTTAGACACCGAAATACTTAGAAGGAAATGAGTAATCTGCTCATTAACCTGCCTTTATTTCCTAATGAGAAAATAATGATTCAAATATTTATAAAAATGGAGGAATTAAGGGATTGCAGCTACAAAAAAAGGTTTCTGTCTGACATTTTGCTAATGTTGAGATGATGCTTGGGGGCTCGATGTAAAAGAGCACTTCCTGTTTAACCATATAACAGTTTTTTTCCCCCCCAAGATGTCATTAATCTGAATCAAATATATCATTACACATTTACAGTGCATACCAAGATTATGCTCTTCTGTTACATAGAGTACATTTCTATGTTACAAGCAAAAATTAAGGTTTACACAAAATTCACTCTGCTAAGCCCTAAATGCATTTCCATCCTGTATTCTCTACATGTTCCTCATCTGCAGCTTGAACTGTAACTAAGATGAGAATCACGTTTCTGAATGAGAGCATTGAAACGTTTGTGACTTAAAAACACCGAATGCAATGTGCCATTAACAGAGATGGAGCCTCATTGACTAATTTACATCTCAAGAGCCCACCTGAGCTTCACTGAGGCAGAGGGCATGGAGAACATTCTGTGTGTGAGATGGGCTGTTTGCTCTGTCAGGGTAGCAAAGCATGATGGGAACACAGGGCAAAAAAAAAAAAAAAAAAAAAAAAAGAACCTGAGAATGATTTCATGATGTAAATTGACCTTATATCAGCTGTGTGTACTTACACCATTTGTAACTATACATGAAAATGAAAGCAAAATCTCTGTATGCTTTGGCCTTCACTGCTGCAAAGGTTTACATGTCCTCTATATAATTCACTGTAACCTCCATGACTGAATGATGAAATTCAGATGGCCTAACCTCTCTGTAAAAAAAAAAAAGACCAAAGAAGCACAGGAACACGACACCTGTGAACCTGAAAACAACATCGCCACCTCAGCAATCATAACCTTGAGAATGTAATTCAGGATGTCCCCACGCCAAGTGAGGAAATGAAAGCTGAGTGATGACATCTCTCCTACTTTCACCTATTCCATCCTTACTGCCACCACACCCACCATCAAACACTGTTTCTCAGTCATGTGCTCTCTTTAACATGGTACCCTCATCCCCCCCCACGACTCACCTGCTCTGCCTATCTGACCTCCCCATCCACCCCTCCCTCCCTCCCTCCCTCTCTCCATCATCATCGTGCCCTGGTCACCTCCACTCACCTGTTCTATCTTGGCGAGCCATTCTTTATTGCGGGCCAGTTCTGCCATAAAGGCCTGGTGCTTCAGCCACTTCCTGTGTAGCTTTTGAGCCTCATCCCGCGCCGTGTCTCGGGCCATCAGCATCTTCTCTTCCACCCGCTGTCCCAATCACTCAGCTAGGGGAGACAAAAATAGCCACCATCAGGAGCCCAACGCTCGAGCCAGCCCTTCTTCCCCCCTTTCCCACAGGACGTCCTGCCTGCCTCCTCCACGCAAGAGCCACCCGCTCTGCTCTGCAGGGGCCTGGGTACCTGTGCTGTCACCACCCACCCCAACCCCCACCAGACACCCTTTTCTGGAGGAAAAAAAAAAAATCAAGATAAGCACCTCAGCAGCAGTGGTAGCAATGGAAGCACTCAAGCCCTTCCTTTGGGTCGCCCCTGGGTCCTCATGCCCTACTACTTCATAGGTCTTGCGGTCCTGATGCTGCAGTGCCTGCTAGCCAGTCTCAGAGAAGGCAAAAACAACCAGCGAAATAGAGGAAATGCGCCAATGACAACACTGGTAAAGAATGACACACACATCCAAGATTCCTAGCCGGTTGTGGGTTTTCTTCAAGCTCCGAATGTCGATTACAATCCAGCCATCCAAGGTGTAGGTGTAGCATAGCCTCGGAAGAATCTTTCAGCCGGGGCAAACTTGACCATCCACCACACGCCAGTCCCGGTCAATCTGTAGTCCTGTCTAATGATGCTGTAGACAGGAGGAGGAGGAAGAGTTGGAGTGGGAGGAGCAGGGTGAATGGGATGCAGAGGCAGTGCAGAGGAGGCCGGATAACATAAGCTATCCGCTCTGGAAATGCATCGTTCCCACCGCTGCAAAGATGCACACGCAGGCTGGTGTGAGATAGCACACTAGATTCTCTCCTCACTTCCCCTTCCTCGTGTCCCCGAACAGCTCAGCCGCGGTTGGTGCATGCTGCTGCAGTCCTTGCCTCTCAGCTACGCTCCTGTGTGTGTGTGTGTGTGTGTGTGTGTGCGTGCGTGTGCGTGAGTGTGTGTGCGTGTGTATGTGTGTGAGTGAGTGTGTGTGCAATCACCATCAGCACTGCAGTGCCGGAGCAGAGAGAGAGGGCGAGAGAGAGAGAGAGAGAGAGAGAGAGAGAGAGAGAGAAGGAGGGGAGGGGGGGGGACAGCAAGAGGAGAGGGGGAGAAGGAGACAAGGAGAGGAAGTGGAGAAAGGGGGAGCGCCAGAGCAAAAAAAAATAAAATAAAATAAAGAAGAGGAGAGCAAGTCAAAAGAGGGAAAAGATGGTGTTGGTGGGGGGTAGTGAAACAGAGAAAGGAGGAGAGAGCCTGCGTCATCCCTCAGTGTCACCAGGGACATTTCTCTGCACTAGAAATGACTGCACTCGGAGCGGGAGCAGGATTTGGGAAGGGGTGGTGGTGGTGGTGGGGAGGTGTCGTTTTAAAACAGCTGAATGAGAGGGAAGGAGGACGCATGCACACATGGTCCACAGTGCAGCTGACTGATTCGGATCACTGTTCGCTCTCCCTCTTTAAGGGAGCCTGCATTAGATTCTCCTGCTGCAAAGATATACTGTAATTTGGCAACAGAGGGTGCACGCATCTTACTTTGTGCCTGGGTTATTATCGTTTCCTCAGATCTGAATTATAGATAAACAAGGCAATTGTGTGTTATCAAAAAATTAGCTCAGCTCTAATTTTTAGTCTGCGCTTGTGCTGCAGCAACAGAACAAACTTTTTTTTAAAAAAAAAATACATATACTGTTCTTTAAAAATACCTATTTTATCAAATTGAATCATCATTCCACCAAGAGGTGATTAAAGTTTCATGAGTAGAGGCTGAGTGGAGCACCACCCCAAACAACCAAGTTTTGTTGTTCGAGCTGGTTGTGTATTTTATTTTGTGTTCATTTCAGAAATTAAGGAATTATCTTCACTTCTGCATTTTCTTGAACTAACAAATACCACATATTTCTTTCATAATTAACATCAGATACAAGAAATATAAAACATTATACAATATATCAACATAACACTACACTATTCATATTTGTTTCATAATTGAAGTTAGAGTTTGACTCATGACAATTTTGGATTTTGTCTCTCATGTGATAAACTACAACTCTGTTGTAAATATTTACAGCATCATAAAACATAAATAATTTAGAAAAGTTGTGTTAGTCCATGTATTTAAGGGTTGGTGAGTAATGGGAAGTTTATAATCCTGTCTTTCTTTCTTTTTTTTTTTTTAAACATTCTTTACCTCACATGACACCATTAGATGCAAAAAAAAAGATGTAATCAGTCTACAAATCAGATGCTAAAGTGCTCAGGCTCACATAATGAATTTTACATAGTCTGGTACCAACAAATCTGATGTTTAGAATCAAAATTCAAAATAATGTTGAAATGGCAAGAGGTAGCACAGTCTCATACACATAGACTGTGTATCAGACTGCCATAAATACATACAGGTATGCAAGCTAATTTCAATAAGGAGCAGGTTAGCATGAGACAAGGCTCTCTGAGCAAAAATATGCCATCATTATTGAAATATGAAACATTTTTTGCAAATAACTGGGCTTAAAAACATCAGAGTTTCTTATGGAGCTGTGTGTCTGTGTTGCTTAGTGCTTGATCATCTCTTTTCCCCTGTACAATGTCCTCAAAGCATGGTCCTAAAATCAGTAGTATTTCTACTACCTTTGTAAACCACTTACTAGAGATTTTTTAGATGACTTTACAAGTACAATTCCCTCCTGCAACCACTAGAGGCTGCAATGTCCATCATCCCTCATAACAGGAAAAGAGGCACACACAACAAAAATCCTGATACATGTTTGTCCTAATGTGATATTGGAAAAATGTAAAACAAATTGTCCCTGTGGGAGCAAGAACATTCTCAGGAAATATCATGACACAGTAACATAATTCTTGTGCAAAAATGGAAATTTTGGTGTGTGTGGGGGGGCCTTCATTTGTTTTGGAAACAACTTGTCAATGCCCCAAATGGGTACCTGACACTGACACCAAACAAAACATCTGAGATTCACAAAAATCAATTGGAGCCATCTCGTGCAGATCATGGACATCCATGCAGAATTTAATGGGACTCTGCATGGTAAGTAGCTGCTGAGCATCTTGCTGTGTTTGAATGACAGAAAACCTGATTGACAGATGGGCTCATCAATCATCCAACATCATTGTTGAGGTCCACCAATACTCGGCAAAAAAATCCTGGGGCCAGTTTCACCAAATCTGCAATTTTGCAAGTTTAGACTTGCAACATGAGGTAATAAAGACTCACAAATGTATCTGCAATTTGTGAGTGACAATCATTTGTGAAACGAGGCACTGGCACCATTTGGGATCTGTGTGTAAGCAGTGCTCTCAAATCTCTTGTGTTCTATGAGTAACAACTACCAAGTATAAAGTATGTGTTTACAATGTTTTATCTTTTAACTTTTTATATATTCATGCACAACCAGAAATACACTAAAAATCTATTATGCTTCTACTATTACTACCAATCTGCTATCACTCCACACTCCTTCACAGTACACATTATACTTTTAAAGGATCAAGGCGAACCACCATATAAACCTCTTGGCATTTGGATCGAACAGCACATTTGTTATAACTAGGATATTAATAATCCTATACATATGCATTGTTATTGGCACATTTAAATGTATATATGAAAATATGTGTGAAGAAATACATCACTTTTGTCTACTGGCTGCTGTAAACTGAGCCACTGACTTGGTATTACAATGCCTTAATTGCTCCCTACAGGAAGACAAAAACTAAGTTCTTAAAGCACTATTTCTAATTTTACCCATCTTCACACTTGTTCTCTCTCAATAAGCACCTCCTACATGTAAAGATACAATTTGGGTGTTTTTGTGAATTCCAGCTTCATGCAGATGAAGAATCCAAAATGATCTCATATCATCAATAGTCTGTCATATCTATTTAACAGAAAGCAAATGCAGCCTGCTCACACCACCTACAGGGGAGAGTGAGCATTTTCACAACCCCAACAGGCCTGGAACTCCATTTTTACATCCTCAAGACACAAGCAGTTAGACACTTCTAAGTGCCATATATACCTTTGTATTCTGCTTTCAATAACATAAAATGGAGTTCCAATTGAAACATTTTCAAACCAATTTCTTTTATTTTATTTCAAAAATATCAAAGAAATAAATCAGTCTTAGAAATTTTTCACAACCCTGTCAGCATGACAAGTGCCCCCTTCACAGGTGAGAAACTCTGCACTGGAACTGTATTTTCATCAAGTTACCTGTTTCTGCCTCAACCACTAAAGCCCTGAACTACTGGGTTGGATAATTGTAGGGGAAAGGTCTGAAGTTACAGACACCAAAACCTGTGAACCTGTGTCTAAATCTAACCATCACTAACATATCCATAAACATGTCTGTTTCAAAATATATTTTCTTTCAGGGAGCCAAAATTATAAACACTGCCATTCTAAACCATCTACATTACTATTAGACCCCAAGGGTTTAATAAATCTCTCTAACCATATACTTTATCATTGCTATCTCTTAGACCAGATGCTAGGTAGGTACATTAGGTAAGTGTTATTATGTACATCACAGCAAATCCTAATGCCACCAAAAATATGCATTAGTTGTCCATTTTAGTAGATTGTGGGCTGAATATCAAGCAATAACTGCTGGGCAGAAAAAACATGAGTACAGCAAAAATACAACAGAAATGATAGGGTCAAGTGAAAACACTAGTAATGATAATAATAATAATCCTGATAATGATTAGCAAAGATGTAAAAATATATAGTTTTTGTCAATCAAAGGCCACCTTACATTATCACACAGACTTGAAGATGTTGCATTTTCTCAGTCACATGTGGAGATAGAGGAGACAGATGGAGAGTTAGAATGTTAGAATGCGATGTGTTTTTATAAAGGGTACTCTACTTCCACCTGCAATGAAAAGATGTGCATCAATGCTGCAATCCATTGTGCTTTGAGGTCAGAAAAAAATGACCCCCGACATGGAAAAGTGTAATGGAATGGTCATTCAAGTTGGAAACTCGGGCAAGATCTATTCCGAGTTCACTGACAGAAACACACCTGACATCAAAGCAATATGGCAGTGCACACAGTGAACAGTAAGCAGCATTACCTTTTCATCAATTTTTGCTTTATGTAGAGTTTGTGTTGTGAAATGTGCTGTAAAAACTTTGTAGTTGCCATTTCCATTCAGTTGATTGATGGAAGTCTTCACGAGCATGCAGTACTAGCCTACTTCTCAAACCTCTTTTAAGTGTGCTAATCTGTTAAATCATCGGCTGGAGTGTTGGATTGGAATGAAACCCTGCATGTACATGGCCCTCCAAACATCAGTTTGCTGTGGGTGTCCATAATTTCTCGAGCAGATGGGCTGGGATGCATTTAGATTGGAAGTTGGGAATACTGACTCGAAACCATCGACTTCCGACTTGCTATGGATTTCAGCATAAGTCAGAGATTCTCAACCAGTGGGCGGTGGACCTCAGAGGGCCGTCTAGTTGGCAATGGTGGCAGTAGTGCTGCCAAATGGTTAGGTTAAATTTTTTTTTTTGTAATTTACAAAGCTAGTTATTTTTATATCTAAATGTGCTCAAGAATTCACATAAATAATAAACCAACAGTAAGCAAAAGCCAAAAGAATATTTCCTAGGGAAAAGGGACAGGCTTCAGGCACAACAGCAAGTCATTACAACATTAACAACTCAGTCAAAAGCCACTTTGAAAGCTAGCTATACAGTTGCTGCTCATGTAGCTCATGGCAAGAAACCCTTTATGATTACAGAGGAGCTTATTTTGCCTAGCGCTGTGGATATGTGCTGAGAGTTACTGGGGGAGGCAGCTGCAACAAAAATTCAGTCAATACTACTCTCCAATGACACCGTGAGTAGAAGAATTGTTGACATGAATGATGATATTGAATGCCAACTTGTGGAAAGAATGAAGGCAAGTCCATACTTTGCCATACAGCTGGACGAGTAGACTGATGGTACCGATGCCGCAAGATACTGCAGGAACAGCAATCTTCATGCAAAGAGCTTCCCACAAGAACAACGGCAGATAATGTAATGTGCTGCCTTGATGATTACTTACTTAGTACCAAAAAAGGTCTTGATTGTAAATACTGTACAGGTGTTTGCACAGACAGAGCTGCATCAATGACAGGAATACATCGTGGTGTTAAACGGATCCAAGAGAGGGTACCAGACGCCAAGTAGACGCATAGTTTCTTACGTAGAGAAAGTCTAGCAACAAAGCAGATGTCACCAGAACTGCAGGAAGTCATGAACTTGACTGTGAAAATGGTTAACTATATTAAAGGACCAGTGAGTAAGATTTAGTGGCATCTAGTGGTGAGGTTGCAGATTGCAAGCAACTGAATACACCTTCCCTCGCCCTTCTCTTCCAAGCGTGTAGAAGAACCAACGGTGGCTGCGAAACTTGTGAAAAATGCGAAAGGCCCTCTCTAGAGCCAGTGTTTGGTTTTTCTGTTCTGGGCTACTGTAGAAACATGGCGGTGCAACATGGCAGGCTCCATGGAAGAGGACCTGCTCCCTATGTAGATATAAAGGGTTCATTCTAAGGAAACGAAACACAATAATTCTTATTTTCATGGGATTATACACTGATTAAAACATACTTGAATATTATATTCCATTTATGCCAAGTCTGTTCCACTAGATGGCACTAAATTCTACACACTGGACCTTAAAGAAAAATGCACTCAATTCAAGGTGTTTTGCTGCTCTGTGTGGAAGACTTGATGCAGATCAGCGCTTGTACAACAGTGAAGTAAGGTGGCTTTCAAGAAGATGTGTGCTTAATTACCTTTTTGAACTGAGAAAAGAAGTGCACACATTTCTGGAAGAGCAGCAATCTCCTCTTGCTGAGCATTACACTGATGGTAACTTTTTTGTGCAAAACTGGCCTACTTATCAGATATATTTGACCCGTTAAATCAACTCAATATATCAATGCAAGGCAGAAACAGCACAGTGTTTTTGGTTTCAAACAAAATTGAGGGTCTCAAGAAAAAACTTATTTTTGGAACGGAAGAGTCAAGGAAGGACGATTTGACATGTTTTCACTCCTAAGTCAAAGTTTTGAAGCCTCTCCTCATGTCAACATATCCAGTGCTATAACCCAGCATTTGACTCAGTTGTCAGAAAAGTTTGCAGACTACTTCCCAGAGGACCCACGACATGGAAACCTTGGATTTTGAACCCTTTCTCTGTGGATCTTGCCTCAGAAGACATGGCTCTGTCCACTTTGTTGGAAAATGAAATGATGGAACTAGTGTTCCTGCTGTTGCTGCTGTTTGTTGTTGCTAGTCATGTATCTATTGTTATTGTTGTTGTTGTTGCCATTGTTGTTCTGCTCCTCTGTGTACCCCCCCCCCCCCCCCCCCCCCAACCCCTTCTCTCTCTCTAAACCCAACCCGTCAAAGCAGATGGCCGCCCACCTAGAGCCGGGTTCTGCTTGAGGTTTCTTCCCGTTAAAGAGGAGTTTTTCCTTACCGCTGTTGCCAATGCTTGCTCATGGGGGAATTGTTGGGTCTCTGTAAATTAAATAGTATGGTCTATGTGAAAAGTGCCCTGAGATGACTTTTGTCGTGATTTGGCACTATATAAATAAAACTGAATTGAATTGAATTACTGTATCAGCAGACAGCAACCTGAAGCTTCAGCTCAAGTTGACCTTGCTTCATTCTGGATACTGGCTGCCAGTCAATATCCCTCTCTGTCAAAACAGGCAATCAAATTTCTGTTGCTTTTCACCACCACCTATTTATGTGAGTCAGGGTTTTCCATTGTGACTGTCACAAAACCAATGGCAAGGAACAATCTGAAAGCAACTTTGAATGCTACTCTGTGTGTGAGCCTCTCACCCATCCCACCATGACTTGACCTCATTATTTCCTAGAAGCAAGTCCAAGTGTCTCACTGAGGGTAAGCAGAATATTTATTTTGGTCATTACAGCTGACAAGTGGCATAAGACATATTTACAGCCCAGTTTATTTTTTCTCCTTTTTTTGTCATGTTATGTTTGTTTTTCTCATTTATTTAGGAAGGTGGTCCTTGGAAATTTTTCAACAATCACAAGTGAGCCTTAAGTTACAAAATGTTGAGAACTCCTGCATAAAGTATTACTAGATAAACTTAAGTCAACTAAACTATTTTCTATTTGTAGCAGTCATTTAAAAAAGATGCATACATACAGACACAACTTCCCAAGTTTGATATCTCTATCAAATGAAGGCAAATGACAAAAAAAGCTTAAAAATGCACAACACTATACTTGCACACTTCTTAAACACATTTCTTCCGATATCTTATGTGTTTAATTGATTGTTCTTGAAAGACTATGAGATTCTGATTGTTGAAAGAATAATAAATTCTTATTACATTAGCTTGAGTAGACTAGCTCTAGTAGTGGTCCAACGCAAACAGTGGATGCAAGCAGGGTGCGGGCATCCACAAATAAGAGCCTGGGTCCACTTGTCTTGTGACTGTACATAAAAGATTTAAATGAAAACTGCTATTCCGATGTCTTGTTTTGTCCCATAAAGAAAGAGATTATGTTGAAAAAACAGTACGTTTACAAAAAGAAAATAAAAAACAATGGCTTCTGATAAATCACCTTGACACCTTGGAGAGACTGAAATCTTACTTTTTGTAACCTAATCTAGGAAATGACCTGACCTGTAAGTCATACAGATACAGAATTTGCTTTGCATTGTTATACTTCCTAGAGAAACACACCTAGTGATTTTGTTGTCCCCATCCTCCAGCACTACTATCAAACTGAACTGAACTTCCCTTATAGCTATGTTGTCATTCACCATGTACAGTATTGACTGTCAAAGTAATGCCTAACAAGAGGAAATATATATGTTTTTGTTTTGCAATATACAGTACCAATTGGACAGTATGTCAGTTTACAAATTCACTGCTCCTGTTGTAACTCTTTTAGTTTAGAGGACCACTACTGAAATATGGCTGCCAGCTTTTTTGTTTCTATCCTATTTTCTGCAGCTGCCACTATTGTCATCAACAAAAGTTGTTAATTCTAAAGATTCATATTCAAACAGTAACCTATAGTTCAGCAAATAAGAATGAACAAGACTGTTTCTGTTTTATATTATATATTTTTCCTGATTTTGTAAAAAATCAACTGCATTTTATACAACTGATGTCAACCTCAGAACTTGTGTGTGATCTTTTTGCCACTAGAGGGCAACCTTTCTACAAATGTTTTCTTTCCCTGCCTGCTAAATCTCAGTAATATGACAAATGTAAAAGAGGACCTCAACTAGGGGCAGATGGAGAGTGATGATTTCTGCTCCTTACTACATGCAGACATGTGAGTTAGATGATCTTTTACATGTCAGTGTAAATGTCCCTGTAAATGGTTTGGTACGGTTCTTTGCAGACTTGCAAACATGCAAACATCTGCGACCATGTCTGCTGTTGGACAATATTCAATAGTTATTTTACTATCACTGAGTGTAGGCCGAATTAAATGATACCTGATGTCGACATGTTTACATCTCTGACGATATATTAGGTTCTTTGACAGAGTAATTGCACCTTGGTTACTCTAAAGATTTTTACTGGTGCATATTAGCACTCACTATCCATCCCATTCAGTAACTGTACAAGATACAAATTTTCTTGTGGTTGCAGCCGGTGCCATATACTCTGCTTCACATGTAAATAAATCTACTGTTGGCTGCTTCTTGGATTTCCATGAAATAACAGGCCCATTTTTAGCTGTAAAGGGGTACCCTGTTGTGCTTCGTCTGTCATTTGATCTGCTGCCCAATCAGAATCACTATATGCTACAAGTTTGAGTTTTTCCTTTCTGTTCTTGCAACACAACTCCTGGTTTATTGTGCCCTCCAAGTACCTCAACACATGTCCGGCAGTTATGCAGTGTTGTTCCTTTGGCTCTGATGAGTATTGTGACAGCTTGCTGACAATCCAACTTAGATCAGGTCTTGTACATGTCATTACATACAGTATATCAAGCTGTCTACCACTTCACAATATCTTTTTGGATCAATAGGTTCACCATCACCATCAAAGTTTAGTTTCTGTTCACTTGTCTTACAGTCAAATACCTTCATCTTTGATGAAGATTAGACTTCCTCCCTGTCAAAATGTAGTGTGGAGTCTTTCCTACATGTCTGTAGTAGCACCTGTTGTGAATTAGTGCAGCAGTAATTAGAGCATATCTCCATAACGTCTTTGGTTAGTTGCTCTCAAGTAGCTTACATCCTACCATTTCAAACAGTTTTCTCCAATTTCTCTCAGCAGTCCCATGTTGATGGGGTGAGTAGGTGCTGAATTCTCATGTCTTATGGCATTCTTACTAACCAATGACTGGAAGTCTTTTGCTGTGAATCTGTGCCATTATCTGACCTAATACACTTGATTTTCCCATAAGGGACTAAGTCAGTAATTAACTTTTCAGTGGCTTTGACAGTATCACTCTTTGCTTTCAGGAAGTACACAAACACTACCCTTGATAATCATCAGTAAATGCTTGAGTGTATCTAAACCCATCTTTTGCCTCTGGCTCTATAGGGCCAGCCAAATCAGTGTGTACAAGCTCAAGTGCTGCTTTTGCTCTTTCATCGGTCTCTCGGTTCCTATTCTGAGCAAAGTTCCCTTTTGTGCAGACTTCACAGTTTAGGCTAGACTCATCAATAAACCCTTGATGTTCATTCCCTCTGTTACATTCTTCAACTTTGACATATCATCATAATTACAGTGACCAAGAATTTCGTGCCACGTTTGAATATCATAACACCCATGACATCCATCATCATCTTCATCATTTACAGTGTTTAGATAGTAAAGTCTATCGTACTCTTTGATGTCAAACTTAGTACCATTCTTGTGGATGAGCTGGTCACACCGTTGTCAAAAGTTGACTGAAGGCCCGTCGGCTGTTGCTGCTTTGATAGAGAAAATGTCCTGTGCATATAATCATATGTACAGTGCCTTTGTCAGTGTTGTATTCACCCGCTGACCCCCCCTGTCTTTCAGGCAGACCTTTGCATCACCTCTCCTCAATGCAACACCGTTCATTCTTGTTCCGTCAGCCAACACCAGGAAGTGTTTTTCTGGCTGGAAGGTCTCACCAAGTTTCTTAAACTTCCCGATGTCTGTGATTGTATGTGACTTTACTCCCGTATCAACCATTAGCCCTCTCTTTTTCAATACACAAACCTTATTTTCAATGCAAATGTGTGGTCTTCAGTGTCAGTTGCTTGTTTCACACTGTCTCTCCTTTTTCGTCTGCAATTTGCCAGTGCATTCCTGTACCTTATGCCCTTTCTGGCTGTAGTTGTAGCAGGTTATCTCTGAGCCCTCTATGGCTTAAATGATTCAGGCAAACCTTTCAGAATCATTGCAATCAACAGCCTGTCACTAAGAGTCTCTTCAGCATTTGTCAGTGCTGTAATTACTGTCTCTGCATGAATGATGTAGTCCCTAACGCTCTCGTTGGTGGCTTTCTGGAGAGATATTAGACTCTAATAACACATGGCTACCTGTGTAATGGTCCCTCAATATCTGCAAAGCTTTTCTCCCATTGTCCACTGCTTCTCTCATAATCAGGGAAGGACTTTTCTCATCCAAAACCTGTATCAATTCAGCACAGGCTTCTTCATTTTTCTTAGCATCCTCGTTCTCTTCCTCCTCCTCCTCATTAGGCTCTGGCTCATTCACTGTGGTCCCCTTTAGCCCTGGCAACTGCAGATGGCCCAAAAACTTTGTCTCCCATAACTCGTAAAGGGCAATTCAACTTTCCACATCCGTGGACAGCTGCAGACTTGCACATGGACCATGGACACGCACGCCTTTCCATTCATACTTTTTTCAGAGGTCCACGGACACAGACGCATTCCACATGTGCCTGCTGTCAAACAGGGCTGCAGTGTGATAACTTTCCAGAGTTGTAAAGTCCAGTCTGTGAGTATTACACACCGCTGTGCTGTGCTTTTCTGATCAGCTTTTAAACGCGATAATCTGTTACTCCAACTGGACTTTCTGGATCGTATTTCATTGTCTCACTGGCACTTTAAACCTTGTTTCACACGGGGCTGTTTTCAGTCTGAATGCAGCTGAGGAGTTCCTATGTGCTGCTGAACAACAACAAAAAGTTGAAAAAAGAAAAGACAGCTTAATGAGAATAAGAATACAGTACATAGATACAGTAGATGAGACAGGCATTCCTGTTTGCTTTTCTAAAACATGCAGTAACAAATTTGGGCTGCACACGGACGTCCGCAGATGGGTATGTCCAGACCCCCCGAAAATTTATGTCACTAACGTGGGCCCTCATGGCCATGCAGAAGTGGAACGTATGAACTGACCTCTTTTCATCTTCGCCGAAATATAATCGGTGTCATCGGCTTCCAAGTTCCCTCCTAGGCCCATAACCTGTTGGTGCTGTTATCATAAGGGTAGGAAAACTGGTTTAGTTACACATATTTCATGGAGGAATAATCACAAGTGCTCATCATCATCATCAGTGTTGCTTCAACCAGAAAGACGATTTCTTTATTTTCGCATGCTCATTTATACATCGGGTTATTTCAGGAAATAACTTTATGAAGGTCTCTGTACCGAAACGTTGCTCCCAATAAATGTCCTCTAATTGCAAGCACAGAAGACAGTTTGCAGGAGTTCTTTGTTCAGTTATTGTCAGCCTGTCTATCTGCAGGTATGCAAAAGTTCAGTGGAGCTCTACGGCACAGAGGAATAAGATATATCACACCTTAGATTTTTTTTTCTTTTCATGGGATTTATTGACAACAAGAAAAATAGAGTATGATATGATCAGAAAATATCTAAATAGGCAAATTAATGCATTCTGAATTTAACTTACAGTCGCTACAAACAGCACTAACTGTGATGAACTACTGATAGAAGACTTGTTCTAAATCAATTAGTCCTTAAGATAAAAGAGAATATTTAATTTCAGATATCCCTCTGGGCTTAATTTAATGTAATAAGGTCAAAGTCAAATTTCTGTCTTTTAGAAAAAGAGCAAATCTATTATAATTACATCTACGGACTTGCAGCACATAGGGCATCCTTTTCCATTGAGAGAGAGCTTAATGGCCAGAGGCAGGAGAAGGTTATGACCTCCACAGGACTGACCTGAAGAGCAAAGCTATAGATATCAAGGGCCTCGTAATGACAAAACTCCTCTGTTTGATTGAACTTTTCTCTGTTCTTAAACAATTATACTCATTGTCAACCTCTTTGTGTGACACTGTCAGCTATCATGTATTTTTATTTAGATTGTTATGTTCTGGCAATCACATTTCGTCAAACCACTGACCTCTGACAACTGCTCAATCAATCTCCATCCCTGGGAGCAGATATTTCACACACATCTATATAGTGTTGTGAACTTATTAGACTCATTTAACCATAGTATTGCTGTGATGCTTTGTTACTACCTCTGTGGTCAGAGGGCACCACTTTAACTGCTGTGGGTTGTGTGGGAACTAGCCTACAGACAGTTAACCTTGACCACATGTTCCAACACTCCAAATGGACCCTTTAATGATAACCCAGCATAATGACTGACTAGTCTTCGGAAGGAATGTACTATGAACATACACCGCTGCTTTTTTGGATTTGTTTTTTAAGCTCAATGCACGTTTTTTTGTCATGTGCAGAAAATCGCTTACATTAACTTCAGCATGTGCCTGGCATGAAATGATATATGGTTGAAGTGAACAGTTTAATGGCTGCCCACTGTCCTGCTCAATAAATACACTTCTTTTTCAGCGATCCCTTTACTTTGCAGTTCATATGATCCAACAGTAAATACTATCCTGTAAAAATGAGTGATTCATATCATGAGTCAAGTATTTAGGACAGGGGAGGAAGTGCGCTGACATTCCTATGCGGAGGAAACTGTTAGACATGTCATGACATCAGTACTGACAGATTTGCATGGTTTTGTTACAAGGTATAAATCACTAAGAAGAGAGGTTGTTCTGCTTATGGCTAAATTAGAGAGTGCAGGACTGTTACTGACCCAAACATTAAGTGTGCTGTTTTTCTCTACATGGCAACCAGCTTACTTTTATGACATGACTGAAACAAAAAGGCCTCATTAATCAATTGGCTACTATTACTATAAAGCTAACATGTGGACTCAAAACTAAAGCAGATATTTACATGACAATTAATATTGACTCAATTAATAGTCAAGAGGTCACTGAATGAATCAGTAAGCTGTTCAATTGTGTCTTTTTCTACCAAATTGTATCCTGGTATGAATGAACTGCTTTGTGAAAAATGATGACAACAATGATTGGCCTTGATTTTCTTTATAAGCAGCCACATCTATTTACTTTTTTTCATAACATGTTCAGTGGTAAACCACTGAAACATCTTTAATGTTGTAGAATAAACCTCAACACACCTCTATGATTAATAGCCAACACTGTGACAGATATTTTGTGAATAACACTTTCGATGTGGAGCTGTGCTTGCTGAAATACCCGGGGCACTGTTTCAACCCGACAACTGAGGTTTTATAGCTGTCGTGCACACTGAAAGGAATTATAGCAGCCAACTATACGTAATAGCCAGTAATTTCAGACAGAGTGATTCACAATTGTTGTGTCAGTAGGTTTGCTGTTTTCATGCTTTGTTTTTAACATGTTGGATGAATTCTCAGACACTCTTACACCATGTCACCAAAACTTCAGAAGTGTGTTTCACTCAGGTATGTTTCTACAGTACATGCTGACAGACGATAACGACAGCTCATACTAAACCTGACTATACCTCAGGTCGAAGTTGTTTTTTTGTGCGCAAATGTTCAAATGATTCCTAAAGACTTGTCTCACTCTGTTTGTTCACCAAAGAGGAAAGTGTGACTCAGAGACGAAGGCTGAGCATCTCCTTCTCTTGTGGTTCTCTGATACAATTGGCCACGACAGGCAGCTCGGCGCTGACAGCATAGATCAGAAATGATAGATTGACAGGAATCTGCTGGGCAACTCACTGTCCTGCAATGACACAAGCCAGAGTCCAGTGCACCGAAGAAAACCGTTGGGAGCCCCTGGATTTCTAAACGCCCCAGACAGCATTTTTGTAAGGAGAATTCACGCACAAAAAAGAACTATTGATCATTATACTTTAAGTAGTATATTAGTATGTAATAATATACTATAAAGTAAGGTTTAACGTTTCTATTAATTTTATCAAGCAACACTATTTTGTACTGTTGCAATAAAAGAGATTAGAGTATGACGAATAGAATGACTGCCATAAAATGACCACAGATTGGCATTGCACAGTTGATAACAGATTTTTACAGACATTAACTGTTCCTAAGGGATTATGGTTTGACAAATAGCAGCAAAGAACCTTTTTTGGACTGGAGGCTTTTTATTAAGGTGAGAAAATTCCATGGCAGACACCAAAAACATGCATTAACATACCACTGCAAAGCCAAGGTTAGCGAACCCGGACCATACTCACTTATTACCCCTAACTACCCCTTTGGAAATATACATCTATAACGTTTGGCACACAGACCTCTAATAACAAACGGCTAACAACCAGTCATTATGGGGGCTTGAGCAGGAGATTTACAAATCTTAGGTTCAGCAGTGTTGGACAGGCTCCCCTTGCTTGAAAATGGTTATTCCATCAAGGGCAAGGCGAGCTGCGTGATAAAATCTTGTGATTTATTCCGGCGGCTGATAATTACTGGTGTCTTGTCACCTGTCAAAAATGAATGGACGGGGAGAGTCCGAGGCCGTAGTCTTCATGCTCTTTACACCACAGCAGTAAATCTGACATGTTTGTAAAGCCATAAATCACAGCTTGTGATAAAGCCTACACACTCCCTTGGAGCTGAGCGGTGTGGGCTGAACATTTCAAACTGTTTTATCTATAAAGGTATGCAGAAGATCAGCAGGGTTATTCAAAAGGTGTGGTAAGTACAGTGGTTTGAGTGGTTATTTTACAACATCACACGACTGGACCATCAGTTAACACAAAACAAGAAAGACAAAAATTAGTGAAATGCTTAAATATCGTCATTGTGGTTCAACAGTTTGTGCACTATTAACCACTATAAGACTATTCACAGTGCTATACTGATTTAAAGTTTGCTCAAGTTGTTGTGCCACACAGTGATCTGAAGATTTGCACAGTATTTTTATATCTATTTAAGCAGAGAAGAAAATTCTATTTTTTATATGAAGTTATTGAAGTATGTATACACCTTGTGTCACCAGGGCTTAAATTGTGTTGGTGAGAAATAATTGACTAAATGAAATGTGCGTCTTGCACAGCTCAACTGTCACATTAAGGTTTAAACTACAGCCTGTGGACATAATTACCATTCGAAATTGTAGTAATTGTGCAGATCTTGGTGAATTTGTCAGTGTGGGTTAGATTTGAATTCAGAAAACATGAGCACTGTGTGGAATGCAAGGTTGACTTATGATTGGCTCTGGGGGTCTGGTCAAGAAAAAAAAATCATTCTCTCCTTAATTAAAAATGCATGAGGTAGACCTTCAGTATAATAGAAAATATTCAGACAGATCTTGGAAATAATTAAAATATGTTCATTTTGCACTACTTTTGTAGCAATGCAAATTATGACAAACCTCAGGGGTATCAAAACATCCGCAGTACTCTGCAATTACTATACATATATATAATATGTAAATAAAAACTTCAAAATGAGTGAATAATCCAAGTGAGCGCTGATCTCCCGGACACAACAGTAAAAAGGCTAGACTAAACATTCCCACCTCAAATCAATAGTTGTGCTTTTAGAGCTGAAACTGGGCTGTAATTGTTTAAAAGGTTGGCGTCTCAGAGACGCAACACATACAATAAAAAGAAGAGGGCAGGAAGGAAGCAATGCTTCTCAACGACCCCCAGTTCAGTGTCTGAGGGCCTACCCTTTAGTTACCTGACCCGTTGCACTTGGCCAGAAGCCTAGCTAAAGGTCAGTGCAATCACCTTTCACTGTCCACCGCAATATCTGACACATAGATCTTTCATGTGGATGCAGGTCTTTCTCTCTTTCCACTGTTCAATTTAACAAGAGCTGTAAATAAAACATAAGAATCTCTTTCTATTTTGTATCTAATAGGCATTTGTTTAAAAAATGACATGAAACTCATCACCTTACAGGATCAATCATTAAAACAATGTTTAAGCATTTTTGTATTGAAACAATCTCAATTTTATCCGTATGGAACCCCATCTTCACTAGCAAAAGATTATGAAAGTTCGATAGCCTAAGCCAGCAGCAATTGCAGGTTCTAATTGTAAAATATTTGCCCTTGTTTTTTCCCTCTCTTTGAAGTCTAGGGCTCGCTCTGCTCTTGTCCTCAGGTGCTGCCCAGGCCTGATTTATGGGGATGGGTTCCAGGGAAGCTCCTCTAAATTACATGGCCCTTAAACCTGAGCAGAGAGAGACAGAGAGAGGGAGAATCGCCACTCTAGAGACAACTAATTGCAAGGACAAATCTAACCTACGGTAGATAAGAAGGTTCCTCTCTTCCCAGACCTGAGAAAAGGGGAAACACGTATAACAGATTGGGCCCCTTGGATAAATGTGTCAATTTGCCATGAATGTCCCTGAGACTAACACTCATGGAACATCTCTTCATGGAAATCACATTTAACTAGATTCCGGGATTACAGAAGTGTTACAAAGTGAAAAACAGTCTGACTAATTCCTTTATAAAGGTGCAAAAAGAAATGTAAAGTTAATTGCTATTTTTAAAAAATGAGTGTTTTGCTTATGTTTTACACTGACGTGAAGTGTTGAAACTCTTCTGTGAGATCCTGTAAGTGATGTGAGGGAGAGTCAGAGTAGGAGGAGGAGGTGACAGTGCCATTTGCCTGGAGGGTGCCCATAAACCTGGAGAGGGAGAGAGAGTGCATCATTCCTCACAGGTGACTGTACCATGTGACTTCCAGAGCTTTAAAAAGCAGGCCAACCTGTCTTGTTGAGGTACAAGTAATCACAAGGCAGAGGAGGAGTTGGAGGAGGAGAATACCTGGGCTGTCGGCACAGCAGCAAATACCGACAGCCCCACAAATCAAGCCGAGGAGCACTCAGGGAGTGTGTCCAGTAGCTGAAGCAGCCTGCAAACTGTGCAGATCTTCACAACAACAACAATACAAGTACGAAGATTTTACTCTGAATTGTCTAGTGTCCACGTTATTGACACAATGAGCTGTAGCAGTGTTGCTGAATCAGAGTTCTCTGAGGAAGAGCTGGAGCTTGGCACGCTGGACCAAGGTGAGGATGAGGGAAGTCCCAAGGCTTCTTTCCAAGACAGTGAGAGCTCAACCAGCAGCCCAAGTGACCCAGAGGAAGGCCAGACCAAAAAGCGCAATCGACCCGTCCGCTCCAAAGCTCGACGGATGGCTGCCAATGTCCGTGAGCGAAAACGCATTATGGACTACAACCAGGCCTTTAATGCCCTACGAGTTGCTCTGAACCATGACCTCAGTGGCAAACGGCTCTCCAAGATTGCCACACTACAGAGGGCCATCAACCGCATCTCTGCTCTTTCAGTATTCCTGAGCACGAACCCCCCCAGCAAGCCGTGCACCCACCGGGAATGCAACAGGTCATCTGCGGGACCGGCTGCGATGGGAGCATCTCGACTTGAGCAGACCAGGGTGACGGTTCCTCGTCTGGAGCATCAGAGTTACGTCCCCTGGCATGCGTCCATCTCTCACCAGATGCAGCCACAACAAGGGCCCCACGTGCACAGGCTGTCCTCAGAACCACACGTCTACATGGATAACAGTGTGTCGTCATGTCCCCCATCACCACACTACCCTTGTTATCCCACTGAGGGACATCTTTATGCCTCACATGGACACTGCGGCAGCCCCCATGACCACCCGCCAAGTCCTCTCCGATACCCTCAGGTGGGTGAGGGGTTGGGGTACCAGCCAGGGATGTGGGCCTCCTGCACTCAGGGATACATGGACACTTTTGTGGAGCCGTCTCCAGCTTTGGGGCTCCCTTGGCAGGTGAGCTACTTGCAGGAGCCAGAGCACAGCCTCCCTCTGTGCTCTGACATACTGTAACAGGCTATGTCCACCACTGTGAGCCCTGAAGACTGCTGATAACACCACTGGACTGTTGAATGATCTCAGGGAGAAAACCGATGTGAGGTTTTTGTGTTTCTGCTGTTGCAATAAACTCAGTATTACAGTAACACACTCTAATTGTAGAGCAGTCATCTAAATGTAATTGACAGATGTAAATAAAAGTACAATGGCAATCCAAACTGCAGAATGTTGTACATATTTTGATCTTGCATTTCAAAATATTACATCTAATGAATGTTTCACCGTCTGCTGTAGATAATTCACCCACAGAATTGTGTTCTACTCATTTAATTGTCATCTTCTTGACTTCAGCAAAAGCTGAATTACTGAAAATGATGTGACATTACTAAATGTGTGATGTTAAACGGAGCTGAGTAAGCCCATAAAGAACAATAAGTAGACTAGTCAACACAGGCTACATAGCTTACATATGTGCTATACTATTATGTAACTTGTTCCTACAGTATGTTCGCTTTCGAAGTGGAAAGTGCAGCTTAATGAAATGTGACCCAAAATTCAACATTTGTTATGTCATGTATTTATTCTCTGTTCTGTATAAAAAGACATGGCTGTTTGTAAAGTTGTAAAAAGTCTGTACATCATTTTCTAATCTTCAAAATTAAATGTTAAAATTATATTTTAACAGATTCCTGTTATGTTTCCTTTCATGACAAAAATGTTCACTTGTAATTTATTTGGTTTTCAGGACCCTCGTACAGCATTAACACAACACTTTGCTTTTCAAATGCATGTGCCTGAGTGTCTGTGCATGCATGTCCATGTGTGCATGCAGGTCTGTGGGTGTGTGTGTGTGTGTGTGTGTGTGTTTGATTATAGCCTAAGGTCGGTAGCCTCTACCATTCTTAGTCTGAGATGACAGAGGTCCTTCACTCAGTTGAAAAATGTCCTCACAAGTCCATTCTTGTCATTTTTCAAGGAGAAGAAAAGTCAAGGTGTTATTTACACACAGCAAAATAAAAGCATGGGCCGGCAGGGAGAAGAACAACACTGACAGTGTTTTTGCTATGTGAGGCTAAAAATCAATAAGCAACGCAGGCGTATGAAAAGTGCATGCACTGCATCTTGCAAAATACATATTTGCTATTCTTGGCTTTTTGCTTTCTGCACAGAAGTACGTTTCAGTTAAAACTAATGCTCTGCAACAACAGTGAGTGAGATCATTACGGGTGATAGGTCAGCTGGTCTTTGTGCAGATTGAGAAAAATAAATTCTAACCGCAACTTTTCCTCCTGGCCCTCCTCCTGGCCCTACCAGCTCATGTTAGTCAACAACAGCTTTCCCTCCCCTGCTGAGCAGCATGTCATGGAAAACAGCTTTAATATTAGACTATAGGATGGAGCCCACCGACAGATTTATGTGGGCTCAGGAAGGAAGACTGTGCCCCGTCATCAGCGCGGTGAAATCCCCTGTCGGGCTGCACTGGCCCGCAGGTGGAATAGGGTGTGTGAGAGTTTTTTGAACATCCTGGAGGTCTCCCAACAAGAGCCTGGAGACGCTGCTGAAAAGAGTTGGCCTGGGGAGAACTACTGCAGGCTTTGTGAAGAAATAAATGGTGTGGTACAACAACAATTAACAGACAGGAAGGAAAGGGAATACGGACAAAGAGATGAATGGAGAGGAGGAGTGAAATAATAGGAAGAGGAGGTTATGGTGGTGAGAAAAAGGAGGAGAGTGACTACACTTTGAGCCCGTCGTTCAGCTTCTTCACAGACGTGAATCACTGGAAAACCTTGACTCACCAGTGAGAGACAAGTGCGGCTGACAGCACTCAGTGACGGCATGTCTCTTTCTCCTCCCTTTTTGGCACAAAAGCAGATCTTCACTACTGTGCCAGTTTATCTACTCATCTGGGTCATCTGGGTAGACTCCAGAGTGAAAGTAGGCTGATAGTACCAAGCAATTCTACTGAGACTGCATTATTTTGTACTTTTTATCGCCAGTTTATTTTAAAGAGAGAAACTCACAACCTCCACATCAGGTAAATAGGAGTTTGTTTCCTAAAAAACATTTTTGCAGCATTTCACTCTTAACTTCTGGATTTGAAAAAAAAAACAAGAAAAAGACACAAAAAACATTTGAACTATATATCAAAATAAAGTGATTTTATCTCAGTTTAGATTTGTGATCAAAAAGAGACGCTATTACACATTTACAGTGGATGTTACATAAGAAATGTCAGTTTAACCAAAACTGTTGCACTGAAAATTCATCTGTACTTATGGGTCCAGAAATCTTGTGAGAATTTGCTGCTTTTTGTTGTCTAATATGATAATAAACTGAATAATTTTCTGGTTTTGAACTGTTGGTCAGATGCAACAAGACATCACCTTGGGCTCTGGGGAACTGTGAGGGCATTTTTCACAACTTTCTGACATTTTGTAGACAAAATGATTACTCAATTAACAGATTAATTGACACTGAAAATAGTAAAAATAAAAATAGTTGGCGCCCTCCTGTGAAATGCATTACCAGTATCTGTGTCTGCTATTTACCAAAATCAGTTTGTGAGGAAGTATTTGGTCATGAGAGATGATCCAACTCAGAGTGAAAATCCCACAACTTTGTTGTTGCATCTCTGTGCAGAAAGTGTTTTTACAAGGTCTACTTTTTCACGTTGAATTGTGACTCACCTGAGGATTTACCTCACTTCTCGACATGGAGCCTGTCAGTGATGCATCTTTTTTTCAGACTGTTCCGCCTCCTTGACACCCTCGGCTGCCAGGCTGATGGAAAAGAAAACAAGCAAACATGAGAGAAATGATGCCAAGACACGAGGGTGTGTTTGCGTGATATATGGGAATGAGTCAGCCTTCAGAGTGAAGATGCATGTTGATGCTCTACATACAATGCAAACCCCTAGTTCCACAAGCACACACACGCACAAACACACACACACACACACTATGCTGCTATGACATCATTGGTGAACGTGAAGGAAGTGAAGGTGCCAGAAGACATGGTGACAGACTTAGTTTGTTCCCATGACATGTACAAACAAAATACATTATGCCTGAATCATTACTTACTGTCTGAGACACACAACTGTCGCAGGACATTAAATCTTCTTACACATATCTGTTAAGTCACCCCATGATGTTTATTTTGAAAAACTAAGCTTACTTTAAAGAATATTTCTAAATTGAACTGAATTACAACAGTATGTATTGGGCAAATAAATACATCAGTCTGTCTATCTATCTAACTTAAGGTCCGAAGAGGGCAAGGTTATTTAAAAGGATGTTTTCAATGTCAACATATATCACAATATGGCAAGTGTACTGTATGCAGAATCACACATTAAAGTTAGTCACATTTAAATAAAAGGTGTCCAGATACTCAACAACATCAGGCTAAACATTTAAATAGTCATAGATAAGGGTTTACAAGCTGCAGTATCTTAGTGTCTTTGATTGTTTGACACGCTGTTGCATTAGTCTTCATATTTTCTTGGAGGTTTTGTTTTTTACACTGAATTCAACTTTTATGTCACTATTTGTCTGATTTGTACCATTGCTAATAAGGAAAATCCTCACCCCACTCATTCATGAAATGTTATCTCTGCCGTTTTCTTAAGAAAATGAGACAAGATGCAGCTTGTTTTATGGATCTGTTTGGATCCACAGAGCAGTAAGCAGTTTCCGTACTGAACACTAGATGGAGGCAGGACAATGGAGCTCTGCTGTATGTTCAGCTAGTGAAGAAATCAAGGGCCTGCGCTCCACAGACATTCAGTTAAAAAAAACACTGGTGGCAGGAAAAACTCTGTGTTATTTAGGATGCAATATCTGAGATGTAACAGCTCAGGTTTTTCAAGAGTGTATTTGATGATACAATACCATCTGTGGGCAGGTGAAAACAATGCAGCCTATTATTCAGTTTATCTTGTTTTGTTTTGAGTTTTCTTATCCCCATGGTGGCAAGGTATATCCTTTCTTTGAATTAGGAAGACATTTTCAGGGAAAACACAATTCCCCTGTCACAAACCGAAAACTCTTTGGTTTGGTTTTCCTGTGGGAGCTGGTCTACAAGAACATATGATCTCGGATGAGGTGAAATGAAATGTGTGTGCAAATCCAGGGGGAAAAAAACTATGTTGTAGGTTCCATTAAAAGTGAAATGTATAGTGTTTCATCAAGGAAAATAACACTATAACACTAATGTATTACCCATGTTTTAATAACCATACAGACCTATGCATAATTCACTGTTGACATAGAAACATTAAGAGCTTGTTTGAACTACCATTAGCTCTGAAACCCCTCTGATGCCACATCACCACTGTGGACCAAACTGATTCTTGAGTGAATATAAAGTTTGTTTTCAGTTGGTTTGTTTTGTCTAGCCTCTTGCTAATAGTTCTACTGCTTAAAGGCTGCGTGTCTGATTTACTGAAGGGGACTACAGAGTTTGTTTAGTTGCAACTCCAGCAGCCCATTGCTCCAGGGCTGCCTTACAGCTTCTGTGCTGAATGCTACTGATGCTCAAATTTGTGAAGCTGAACTCAATAAGCATCTTCCATGCATACTGACCAGGGCAGCCTGACCATCAGGAGAACTAGGTTTCCCCGTGGGCCGATACACAAATTGGGCTGATGCAGTGAAAATAAAAACAGAGAGAGGGAGAGAGGGAGAGAGAGATATATGGTAATCAGCCTAGTCAAGTGGGCTGCCTGGCAGAATGTTGTTCTGGGTGGCTCACAGCTGGGTCATCTCCTTAACTAAGAGTGTTTTCAAATCTGCATTGTTTAGTCTAGTTGAATTGGACTCTGGTCTTTTTTTGTCCTAGCTTGATTAATTTGGGCAGATCTGAACACAGCAATTGTACTCAGGTGTGGACCAAAACATCCACACTGACATCGTTTAGAGGAAGTGGTCTCGGTCCAGTCAAAAAAATACTCTGGAGCTGTCAGTTTGTGGTGGGAATGTGATCCATCCCCATTCTGCCCCCATTACAAGTCTTACTCTGAAAGTTTGAGCTATAATGACTCACGTAGCCAGGTGTGCTTTGCATGCTGGGATGTTAATGATTGAATTCAACAGTTGTTAGCACAACTAGCCAGAGAATGAATCAAGGTCCGCCATAGACTAACCACAAAATATGTTTCCTTCTTGATATCTGGGTAGTGGACCCTCTTCAGGACCTTCTTCCTGTGTTTATGTTCTTGCTCCTGCCCCAGACACAACTGACCAATGAGCAGGCTTTTAGTGATGCATGTTGGTTCACTTTAACTTTTTCTGTATGAAAAGAAAACAAACCAAGGGGAAACACAAACAAAAGTAATTGCACCAGCATTAGCTAGTAGCTAATTTACATCTGTTGTCCCTGGGCAGGTAGACAAAAAACAACCACAGATCAACAATTACACTACATAAAACAACACAATACAACTCATCCAATGATTAAAACCATAGCAAATGAAGTATATGTTTAAAAACACCCGTATTCTCTGTCTTCTTCCCCAGCCATTCACTTTCAATTACATGGGTCCCTGCGGCTTCACCCACCCACTTTCCATCTCTGTATAAGCATGCTAGCAGTGAACTGGTTCTGATTGTCTAACATGAACAAATCTTACAAAAAAAAAAACTGGGAAAACAATTTAAAACACAAGCATTCAAAATAGCTAGTTAACACATTTAGTGCTGCTGGTGGCATCAACAGTAGCTACACTCACTTGAAAGAGAGGAGGAGCAGAGCAGCAGAGTGGATTCAGGATTATAGCCCCCAGTGAAAACACCAGTCACAAGTCTGCAACATTATTTAGCTCATTTCTGCTTTGGTTTAATCACAGATAATAATTATTTTACTAAAGTTGTTTATTAACCAAAGTATTTTTGTCTGTGTGATTAACTCAGATCTCATAAGAGGGATTCAATAAAAGGAAGAAAAGCAACTAAAACTTATTCTGTTGATTCCATGCTGTCCGGTTTGAATTCTAATCTTACACTAATACTTGTAGAGAGTGGAACATGAAAAATACACATACCAACGCAATGTAATGCATGGTGTATATCTCATGTTTGAGAGAGAGAGACAGCATGTTAGGTACAGTAAGAAGCCCTCCTGCACAGCATCTGCATGGCATGCAAACATGAAATAAGATATGGTGGTGGTGATCATAGAAGTTACGCACTTTTATCTATGTGGAGTTTGCACGCTGCTTTTTGGGGTGGGTCTCCTCTGAGGATCTCCCCATAATCTAAAGACATGCCAGCCAGATATTTTGGAGAATCTTATTTGCCTGTAGGTATAAATATGAGGGTGAGTGACCGTCTAATCTGTGACCACACTAACATGCGCAGAGAACTTACCTCACATAACCCAGTTACTGAGCAAATGTGTACTCCAGTTATAAGAAATCTGTTCTACTTCAAAGTTGCTCTGAAATAGAAGAAGAGAAGAGAAAAGAAGAGGGCAGGATTACCTCTTATTTCTATCCCACTGTGTTGGATTTTATGTGGTACAATTAAAAAGAAGCTGTTGCTGGGCTTTTAAGGTTCAAATGAACGATTACAGTGACTATGATGTGAACTTTTGATGTAAAATTCACCTCTATATCTCCAGTATTTGTCCAGCATGCATGTTTAAGATCAATGTTAATTATCCTGCCTTCAGTGTCTTGAAAAAGGAAAAAGTGGGAGAAAATGAAGGAATCGATGACCTTGTGACATATATTCCTTCAAATACAATTATAGCAACTGTGCGGTTGAGCTTCAGCAGGCTGTGGCAGGAGAGCACAAAGGTGACACTCTGACAATATGACACATCTCCCAATCCACCGTGGATAACTTGCTTGGCTGATATTGAGACACAGGGATAAGCTGAGTAGAGGGTGGCAGTTCTGGCTCTGGGATCAGCAGGGCTGGATTCAGTGTCAAGGTGAAGAGGCCTTTGGTTTATGAATTTGAAACAGTGAAGTCCATCTGTAATGAAGTTTCTGTCTTTGATCTTTACTTTTTTCATTAAATTCAGCCTATTTTCATTTGCTGGTACAAGTTGTTTATCTGCTTGAGATTGGAAAAAACTATTCAGCCGTTTGTTGTTATGCAGCAGGAAATAACCAGGGGCTGGGAAATTTGATGACATTTACTCTTTCTGGCTACTATTCATCTCTCTCTCTCTCTCTCTCTCTTACACACACACACACACACACACACATACACACATACACACACACACACACACATACGCAAAGCATTTTGTGCCATGTTTTGTCTATTTAGTCCATGCGGGCTATGTATTTTTATACAGTATGTAAACAACAATTTTTATTGTCATTCACTCCTCCCTTCTTTCTGTTTGCTGCCTTCAGCTTTCCCATTGATTTCTCTTCAAATTCAGCTCTGAGGACTGTCTGTTCCAATTAAGCCCGCATCATAAATGCAAGGAGAGAATCTGACAAAACTGTCTGAAAAACATCTGGGGCATCTTTCAAAATGTCTGCGTCCAGACTGGAACTCCTTAGATCTTTGTGTTGAGCCCTCTCAGCAAAACCTGTAACTGCTTGCACTGAGCAAAAATAGCGTTATTCATAACTGTGAGCAAGAATGGGCACAATGAATTGGCTAGAGAGTATAAATACAGTAATCCGACACAATACGACGGTGGCCCTGAAAGCTTGACGCATTGCAACATAAGAAAACACATGCAAATATACAAAACAAGAAATGGAGAAAACATCCTCACTAATTTGGCAGTTCAGATGCAGCCTTTAGAAATAAAGAGCGTCAAAGAAATAAAACACAGGCAAACTGAGAAACACATTCATTAATTTGACAATATGCTGTATATGCAGTATAACAAAACATGCTAACCAAATAACACAACTAAATACATGCATTATTCAAATAATATTGCAGATATGTTGATACTCAATGATTAATTAATTAATCAATTAGTTGACTAAATCAGTTAATTAAGTGGCAACTATTTGTATTCTTTAAGAAAAAAATACCAAAAATTTGTTGGTTGCAGCTTCTCAAATGTGATGATTTGATGCTTTTCTGTGGCATACATGATAGTACTGAATATCTTTGGGTTTTGGATCGTTAGTTGTACAAAACAAGACATCTGAATCTTGGGCTCTAAAAAATTAGGCAGGGATTTTTCACTATTTCCTGGCATTTTATAGACAAAATGATGAATCAATGAATCAAGAAAATAATCAGCAGATTAATAGATTAAGAAAATAATCCTTTGTTGCAGCCGGCACTGACACCGAGTCTGATACCTATAGCCTACTTATATAATAGCGGAAGATATGCAATGTTAAATATATATCTGGCACCACACTTTTTTCATAAACTACTTAATCCAAACATCAAAAGTCCTGTTTCAAAACGTATAAAATGATCACCTTAAATTATTTATATGATATGAATGAAAGTTTAAATGGCAGAGAGCTCACTCACTGTTGGAGTTGTTAAAACTACAAAAATACTCATAGCCCACTCACGATTGCAGACTGATGTTACAAAGTGGAGGTTCCGCTCTCACAACTGATCTTTGGCTGAGTACTGATACAGCCTAAAGAGTGCAAACAAACCTGACAACAGCCAAGTCTTATTTTGCCTTGACATCAAGTCACTCATGGAATTGATATTAATTAGTTACTGCCACTATGACATACAACATTCACCATTTAAACCGGCAAAAACAACTGTCAGCATCTGCTAAAAATGAGACACTGCTAGCTGAATGTGTTCTATTGCTCTTTATTAATGTAAGACCGTAAATGTAGAATAATATCATGGGGCATGTTCTCTGTGACCTACATTGCTTGTCGTAGTTGGGGAATTGAGGAGAGGGTTGAAAAAGAGTAGAAGAAGAGTTTGAGGAAGTCAAGTATATAGCTGTTGCATAGGCTAGTGCATATATAAAATACAACTCATCACCTGTCAAAAATCTGACCTTTGGTGACCCCAGCTATTGCTCTTAATGAACTTGAGTAACCCTGGTGTCATCCAAACAGATCGCTCCATTTCTGGTCCAGTCAGATTGCTCCATGTCTCATCCAATCCGATTGTTCCATTTCACTGATGAACCAATGAGAGGAGTGACATCAGATTCAAATGAGAGGAGCTAGCTGGTGATAAAAATGGAGCATCTGTTTTAGTGTGAAATATTGGAAAAAGAAAAAAAAACTCAACATGGCCAGGAGAATCGCCAATTCCTGGGTAGTTTGTGCTGTCAAGAATCTGTAGCAATGCAGGTGAAACTCAAGATGGCCAAGAGAGCCACCCAGTCCATGGTGATCTGCAAGACACCTGTGACGAGCTATCAAGAATAATGGGTAGCACCCAAGAGGCGCACCTTGTATTTGTGTTGGACCCAGACGCCTCCTACTGCCTCGCTTCAGGAGGAATGGGTTTTAGAAGTGGGAGGTACATGGGGGTATGTGTTTAACTGTAAGGCAAATGAAGTGTATTTTTATCAGTTGGATGGAGGGGAGACTTTTGGGCCCCTCTCTGTAAAATCAATGCTCACCTCAACGGACTGGGCATACCACCCCAATGTGACAGAGCAGTGGAGCAGTTCAACCGCACTATGAAAAACAAACCTGCAAAGCTACTCTTTGAAAAGGGGAGTGAATCAGATGGAGTTGGTGTATAAAACCACAACCCATGCTGTAAGTGGATTCACACCATTCTACTTGGTACATGGTTGAGAGGCTAACCTTCTATTGGATATTCTGCTTGATGGCTGCCCTAAGCCACAACAGCTACTCTCCCAAGACTCTTGAAACAGTTCTATGACAGACATCTGACATACTGTCCTTATGAGGATGGGGACCTATTAATGACCATGCCCAGAGCAATAAGTTGGCCCCACTTTGGATTGGCCCTTATAGGGGGGCCAATGGGGGTTGTGCTGTGCCCTTCCAGGGCATGGGGCACGGACCTTTAATGGTTCCACCATTAACCGCACTGGTGGGATTCTTGCCTCCTCCTCTTCCTCCGGCCTTTTCCTCAAGGGACCAGGAGCAAGCCTCATCAGCCTCCAGCCCAGGTGGTGGCATGGGGCTGCCAGAACTTCCCTGTCAGTGCTTAACTGACTAAGCTCCATCTCTTCCCCTGCCTTCCCTCTTGAGCTCTCCTGAATCTGTTCCAGTTGTGCCTAGGGAGCTGGTCCATGGCCTACTCAACTTCCTTGAGTGAAGTGTCTACCTGGATGTTTTGCTGACTATCTGTTAACATGATGTGTTTGGTTTGCAGCTACAGCTGTTGCCCTTGATGGGTGCATTTTGTTCTCTGATTTCATTTAATATTATGGTTTTCAAAGGTTGTTCATTCTAACTGTTCTTTAGAAATGAGGGCATTTCTTTGTGGGTGGGTGGGTGATGTAAGATCGTAAATAGGAAATAATTTCGTGGGGCATGTTCTCTGTGACCTACATTGTTTGCCGTAGTTGGGGAATTGGGGAGAGGGTAAAAAAGATTAGAAGAGTTTTTCATTATTTTTTTTATTTGATAGGGACGATGTAATTTAACATAGTTCCAATACACAGCATGAAACTGATGTACTGCACTGTTGTCCCTAGTTGGGCTTTACATATACAGTGTAATTAAAATATATACAGCTTTCATCATCATAAAAGCCACAGTGCACTACAGATATGGATGTACAATAAAATACACATACTGAAATACATTGATTGTGATGTACAGTTTGAAAGAGAAGGAAAGAAAAAAGAAAAATTAACAAAACAATACAATTAGCTAAAAATGGGTACAGCTCTGGTTTGCTTTTAGCCAGCACTTAACCTTTGTTGTAAAAGATTTTATATCTGGAATTAATTTGATTTCAGTTGGCAATGTGTTCCAGAGTGGACAGCCCTTTATGGAGAAGGCTGATTGTCTAAATTTAGATCTACGATATGGTATTTTACAGTTGCCATTCACCATGCTCCTTGTTACTCTGGCACTGTCTTGTCTTTGGATATATCTGGAAAGAGGCTCACGGGCTAAACTGTTGATACATTTGAAAACTAATTTAAGAAAACAAAAATGAGTAAAGCTTTCAAAACTAAATTGTATTTTTTCAGTATGTGACAGTGATGCCACCAGACAGGCTCTTCATCCATTATTTTCAGTGCCTGATTGTATAAGGATGTGAGGTGTCTTGATTGTGGATGGTAATGCTTGAGTCCATACTGTCATACAATATGAGAAATGAGAGAAAGTCATAGTGTGCATAAATAACTGAGCTGCCTGAGTTGATATGTAGTGCCTGATTAATTTAAATCAATTAATATTGGTCTGTACTGTTTTTGAAATCTTCTTTACCTGTTTATCAAATTTGAGTTGTGGATCTTATTCCTAAAAACTTGAAATCATTGACCTCTATTTCTTCATTCTATATCTTGCAAAAACACATAGAAACAGATTTTTTCAAATTCAAGAGATACACTCTTGACACTCCACTTCCTCATTTTTTTTTCCAATCGAGAAAGTCAAGTGTATAGCTGTTGCATAGACTGATGTGTGTAAACTGAGAAGAATGCTACATAAGATTCCATAAAATCTTACCTTCACCTCTTGTGGTATTCTGTATATCTTCGTAACAGAAGAGGAATGAACAAGAGCTAAGGGACAGTATTATTGTTAACTGAAGTGATACTGCAGACAAGTATGGTGTTACACTGATAAGAAAGCAAGAGTAGAGATAAAAGAGTTTATAACAGACTTGTTAGTGTCAGAGTTAAAAAAAAAAAAAGAAAAGTATATTCGCACACACTGTTGAGCTCGGCTGTTGTAAAAGAGAGCAGCTTTGTCATACAAGCTGGATGATGTGGAAAATACAGACGAGTATCGTAAAGAAATTAAAATATCTCTGGATCAGCCTCAGTACCAATCCTTAAGATCAGATCAGGACATCCCTAGGTTTTAGTGTGGGTTAGGGTTTAGGATTAGGGTTAGGAAATTCTTTTTTTATTTGTTTTGTAACTTAGTTTCTTTTTGTTCTATGCAGCTTGCAGTGTTTCTTATTGGCTTGTGTCTGTATTTGCAGCAGGTTTTTGTTTTTGGTTGTATTGTCTTCATTCACGTATATAGTTATTAGGGATGGGTAAAAAAAATTGATTCTAAGATGCGTCCTGATGGGTACATGGATGATTCTGCATCGATTCACAAATGTCAAAAATCAATTTTCTAAATGTTAATAACATGATGTTGACAGAATGAAAACGCGAAACTCAACTGTGAGGGCAGTGCAGCTGCAGCAACCAGACAGTCAGTGTTTTCTTTGCTTGTGTTTTGTTTAGTTGCAGTGTGTTGAGTTCTCAGACCCACCATACAGTATAGTATTGCATTTCTCTTGGAGATTCACATATCTGAAGTAGATATGTAAAGACAACTTGTGACTGGAAACCTGCTGGTTCTACTGGGTGGAAGCTGTTTGTGAAAGCGTTTATAAAGGCGAGGCACACTGTTGTCAGAACATAGCATGTGTACTGAGTTGACTTTCCCCAAGGTACAATAAGTTAAAAAAAAATCCCACACGTCTGACCTGAAACTTAAGGCTCCAGTGTTGGTATCATGCTGTGGTTTGTCCATATTGGCCTGTGCTCTGTTCATTAGTCTTTGATTTGTCTATATCCCTGTTGGCTTGAGCTCTGTTCACTTGGCTTCAATTAGATTTAATACAACAAGGCTGCTGAGCTGCTGACTAGACTTCAAAGGCTGTGGTGTTTTTCTTCTGACATACAGATAATGTGCGGTGTTCTAGTTGTTTAGTGTTACATGAACGGAACTATGATGTTGGGGTTGATTTACTTTACAGCACTTTATGACCTTCATCAAATATATTAAACTACATTTTTATTGTTATCAGCAGTGGTATTGTTGTTGTTTTATATGAGTACAATTATTGCTCAGCTTACGGACACATACAAGCAGACATATTACACAAAAAAAGAGCATGATATCAGATATTTTTCTGACTCACCTCAGGAATGTCAAGATGGATGTCATTTCTTCAGGTAGCTGCTAACATCATTAATCAGGATGCGAGGCAGAATAGATGGGTGATGTCAACAGTGGAGCCATTTCCCTCACTCATGTTCTGATGCCATGGATTGTAAAAATCTCAAAGAAATATTTGATCTGTCCTTTGACACCTGTGTAAAGAATAGTACATTTGATGAGAGCAGTGAATACATTGAGGTGTTAGTGTGACCATATCATTTAACAACACTAATCTGTGGCTGGTTATAGACTTTGCAAGGCACTTAATACATCAAACTGAGGAGAACTTCAATTTCACAAGCACACATAGACAGTACATACCAGTCTATTTGCCTCTTTCCAACAATCCACTAACTATTAACTCAAAGGTCAATAAATACAAGCCCACACAGAATGGATTCTCTGGCATTTTCTTTTAGTACTTTAATTTTACTCAATTAACTACAATATTATTTGCCATGACAGATGTCAGAGAATGTTATATTTTTATTGTCTTAATTCATCTCAATATCTACAACTGGATTTATAAAGGGTTTAGAGAGAATATTTTTGCAAGAAAGTTGCTACTTTTACATATCCAATTTAAAGTTGGAGCTGCTTTATTGCAAAAGGTTAGACATTTTTCCAATATGACCACTTTAAGGTAAATTCATTGGCATGCTGTGTAGCCCTTAGCCTTAACAACTTAAGGAGGGCACAGAGACACTTAAAGTTGGTAATATAGTTAATAGAGTGGGTCTAAATAATTGGGAAAAGTAAATTGGTCTTTTAAAAGGTTATCTGTACTCTGACACAGGGCCACCTCTCAGGAATATAAAACGACACCTTGTTAAGTGATTGAACAGGCTCATTTCAGCAGCTATTTTCACTGCAGCACCCTTAATTATTTAATTTTCTCCTCTTCTTGGAATCTACCTCTAATGGATTGATTTTTTTCCAAGGGAATTGGTTTATAAAACCTCTATGAGAGAAGAGTGTGGCAGGGAGATGTCAGAAGAGAGGAGAGCGAGCTACAACAGAGTAGAGGGTTGGAAGCAAAGTGTCAGTGAAGACGAGAAGCGAGACAATGGGATGAATGTGTTGTTGAAATTCATGTTTGTGCCTTAACAGGCTCCCTGAGCAATCACAGCCTCTTGTATTCCATAAGCTCCATCTAACCATTTGTTGGAAACCATTTCCTCACAGTCACAAGAAAGAAAATTAGCATCAGTGATTGAACTTCAACATCCTGGGGTCAAATGAGTATTGGACTTGAGCTGATGTGTTTCAGGGCAACATAGATTTTCATACACATTTGTACAATCTCATTGAAATGAATGTCCTTTGGGAGAGATAGCGAAGGGCTCAGCTGTAATGAGAATACCAAAGAAGTTGTGTCATTAGTCATAGATAAAGATACATTATATGCCAGACTTACTTGGCCTCTGGGGCTTTACTGTATTTTTCTTTGACTGAGGTTTTCTTTTTTTTTCTTGCTATGCCGCTGAGATTCACAATCTAATAAATTCCCTTCTCTGAGCCTGAGAAATAGAAAGAAAAGGCAATTACTGAAGGAGAAAATATGATAAGGGTAAAGAATTGAACTCCAACTGTCAAAAGAAGATGGATTAGTTTTGTTCGGTTACTGTAGGTAAGTCAAACAGGCTATATTTACTGTGTGGTTAAGGAAAATGAAACCCAAACATCATAACGTCAAGCTCTGGCTTACATGCATAGAGATGTACTCTCCAGGGAAATAATCAATGATTGTGTGAAGCAATCAGTGAACTCAATAATCTAATGCAAATTTACACACAGTGTGAAACCAAATGTAGTTGCTTTGATAATGAAAAACAGCTTAATAATAGTACATAGCATGTTTTAGCTACTATGGACTTACATTAGGGTTCATGAAATAATGTTTTTTTTACAGTTATCTGCGACTAGTAACAAATTGCCATCTTTTTATGAAAAAAATAATTTTTTGACCCATTTGGACCTGACTCCTGTTATTTTTTTCGATAATATCTCATTTCATATTCATTTCATTTATGTAAGCTAAAGTAAGTACAAAAAGGGGGGAATGTCACAGGTTCACCGTCTTAGTGACTATTTTTCATGCTGTTCACCTGCCTGATCATTATAGATCCTGCCACACTCATCTTTCCCTGCAATCACCTCATTCCCCTCACCTGAGTTTCCCACTCATCTCACCTGGATCCCATTAGGCTCATCAGTCACTCCTCATATACTGGTCTACATTCTCATGCTCCTTGCCAGATTGTCTAGTGTGTTTGCCTAGCTTTCCAGCATTTCTTAATCTATCTATCCGCTCGCCTGTTTCCCGGTCTTGAGATTTGCCTAGTCCCTTGGATTTGTCTGGCTGATCTGCCTGTCTGCCTGGTTTGTGACCCCTGCTTGTTTTTTGGACTGATTAAAATATATTGGACTCTGCTCCTGTCCCTGAGGTCGTGCTTTTGGGTTCCGAGGTTCTGAGTCGTTACAGGGAAGGAATACATAAAAAAGCTTTTAAGCTATCGAGGGACAATAATTAGTCATTAGAAATAATTTTGTACTGTATATATCCCCCAACGTTACAACTGCATTTTAGTGACTAAGTTTAAGAGAACACTTAGCGAACCTCGGTGACTTATGCTGTTTATTATAATGCTATAAATTAACTAAAAAAATAATTTATTCTTAAGTTAAATTTTGGCTGTAACCGCAAAGACAGTCAAAATCAATTACTAATCTAATAAATCTCTAAGTCAAATCACCTATTGTCTGTTTTAATTCCCCTTTTCATTTCCACAGATTAATGCAGGATATAAATTTACGCTTTATGTCTGTTCAAAAATAAAACAAAATGTATTTTTCAAGCGTACATAGATTGATGAATGGGGGTTTTCTGGCTTTTCTGCTGGTGTTCGTTCATGTTGGTACAAAGTCCCAGTTTGTGCCAAACTTTGAAAAACCTCGCAGACTCTTTGACAGCAACATATTTTTAGGACATGTCCTGAATCCTCAAAAACTCCTCTATACTGCTGGAGTTAAATACATTGTGTCTGCTGCACAATGAAAATAAATTTCCAACCAACTATAGAGACCTTGCACAACTTGTAATGATTTTCATATACAAGCATTGTATTTGCCGTGTATGGACATTGAGGGCTCTTGTGTAATGAAGTTATAGTAGTTGTTTGAAATTACTGCCAGGGCAGGTGCAGTGAAGAGGTGGAAGAGCGTGAAGTTTATGTTCCAAAAGGGAGGATAAATACACATAAAATATGAAATCCAAGCAAATTGTGTAAGTAGGTAGATGGAGACCGATTATCACTTCTTTTCCTGTTTGACAGTGGCTCAAATAAAAAAAGAGTTTTAAAAGTTGGTTCTTCAGAGCACAATTGATCAGTAAAATGCCTGGAATGAAAACCAATTTTTCAAAGGAGAGTTATCTCTCAGACAGGATTGCGAATGCTTTTAATTTCACTCTTAACAAATCTCATTCACCATTCTTGGAAAATGAATACCATTCCTCTCATTCAGGGTGTGTGTTTTTAGAAGGTTGTACTGTAGCTCCAATTCTAATGGCAAACATCAGTGTGGAACAACTACACAATGCAATAATACATATAAGACCTAATATGATTGCCAAGTTAAAGGTGTTATTATGTGTGAATCATGTGTTTGGTTTTGTGTGACATCTAGAAAGCAAAATAATCTGTGGACACTGAAGACTTGATCACAGAAAAAGACCCTGGCTATCCTGCGGCTGCTCACTGTAATGATGCTCACTGACATTTCTCCTCCTACAGGCTTAAAGCAGCGCATACTTCCTTCCTTTCAAACTGAGACAGTCCATCTGGATCTGTATTGCAAGGGGAGTATTAATACATACTGTAATGTTTTTGTATTTTTTAAACTGACCTCCTTTTTGCTAAATTTCTCCATTTAGAAAATTCATCCTCAGTAGGACAATAATTGACACACTCTTCCTACAAATAATGATTTGCAACTGGATGCTTATGTGATTTGCTTCGCTTGATTTTTTTCTGTGTAGGTACGCAAATAGACTTTGATTCTTACTGCATGTACAAGGAGCCAGTGTAGAGTATTCTTTATTATGTGGTGTATTGTGTTAACTAGCTGCACTGTGACCTTGTTTCTTTATATCTGAATACTATATTCTCCTCCAGGTATTTTCTGTTTTCTTCTCTTCTCAGGTTCTAACTCTTGTTCCAACTATTTTCAATGATTAGGGACTGCTCTACAGTGTTTTTTCTTTGTATGTATTGTGTGTTTGTGTTGATTGACAGTTAATAAATAGACCTTTTTTGCAACAGACATTTAGACATGTCATAGTCGGAAAGCACACGTGTTACTAATTACATTAACAAGTTCTATTCAAGTGTCCCAGTAAGTCATGATAATGTGACAGTGAACCAGCATGTGCAATACCAGGACACTGAAACTGAAGCAGCTAAATGGAATTCAGCCATCATTCATGTTATTATTTACACCTGTGCTTTACTGTGACATGTCCAAGTGTCCTCCATTAAAAAGACCTACTGTTGCGCAGGTTTCTCCCTTGTACACATAAATTGGAAGCTGGTGATGATTGGCTGTGTCTATCCTGACATTACATTGTTTATTTCTCTGAGCTGCTTGTTCAGTGCATCATGAAGGTCTGTTTATAGACCCTTCTCACACCAGACATCTTGACTTGTCAAACACAGGTGCAGGTTAAGGTGATTAATGGCTGAATTCCATTCAGGTGTGCCAGTTTCAGGGTCCTGGTATTGTGCATGGTGGCTCACTGTCACGGCTTACTGGGACATTTACATGGAACAGAGCCATCACTAATGTTATTAATTACACCTTTCCTGCTATAACAAGTCAAAATGCCTGCTGTGAGAAAGATCCATTGAAACAAACAAAGATGGCACAGTGCCTTAAAAGGGGATATGAGCACCCAATGTTTAGCGTGCTATATTTAATATTTCGAATGGGAAAGATTTCCTGCTTCATCACTTTACGCTTCGCCTCTTTTGTTCTGTAATTACCTTTGAAAGTGTACATGCTGCAGAACTAATGCGCTTTGCTTGGTTGATTCTATTGAAATGTCAAATTGTTTTCTTCAGAAAGAGTACGCTTGCTGGTCAATGATCCTGAAAGACAATTCAGAGGAATTGCTGAGTAACAAGATGGCTTCAGGCTTTCTCTTTGAAAGGAGGATTCTGTTTCAGAAAAAAAACATACTCAAAAAATAAATACAAATCTCTCGCTCTGAAATGTAGATTTTTAGATATAGCTTTTTGTTTTATTGACAAAACAAACATTATATGTAATTTCTTCTATTTCAGCATGCACAATGAATGAATAGAATATCTGCTATTAGGATATAAACAAGCAACGTAGAATTAGATAACATGCAAACACTCAATGCATCCATCGTTCTTTGAACACTAACAGCTCATCATGATGTCTTTGCCGAGCCTTGGTTGACAATTAAGCAGAGAAGTAATTATAATGCTGGAACATTGCCAAAGATTTTGGAGAGCATTCACCCAGAGGGCAATTAGCTTCATATAACTTCCTGAATGTTGACTGAACACTTTGATTATGTCTAAAACAAGAGCATAACCTGACATGCTGTCAAAAAGCATGACCACCTGAAATATGCATTGAAAAACCTGTCAAACCACAGGACTGCAAACAAGACATTAGATTAATTTATGCATACACTGATCCATAATACGATTGACTCTTGAAGGATTTACAGTAGTGGCCCAGGGCTAGACAGAGGCTCTGGAGTATGTCAGAGATTATACTGTACCTGCTTGTGGTGTCAAAAGAGTCAAGATACCCAAAATATACAATTTTTACAATTATAGTAATTCTCTTTTTCCAATGTCGACTAAACTGTGAATCCATTTTCATTGCTTTGACATAAAATGCATTCAATGACCACATCTTTCAAAATCCATGAACTTTTGTCATTTAAACTCAATCACCACCAAACCTCTGTGTGTTTAGTAATTTTTGCACAAGCTTACATACTATTGTATAAAATTAATTTTACGTTAAACACTTAACGCAAAATGACTGTAAATTAGACTGCAGTTTGCTACATTCTGCTACAAAAAAAGAACTAAAAGCACATAAACTAGTAATTGGGACATACGACACTGAGCACCTCATTTCATTCCTTGATGACCTCTATGACAGACTTGTGCCAGGTGAGGCTGAATCCAGAAGATTTTGTTATGGTGTGGGACAATGTGGTATTTCACAATTCTCTTTTACATCCCATCCAAGGATGCTTTTTCTTCCACCCTAAGGCTGAAATACACCAGGCACGGATGTGGCGTGACACGTCGCAGCATGGCCGCAGCAGAGCGTATCCATTATAATCAACTGAAGTTGCTATGTTGACCGGGGAAACCATATGTACCCACATGGGAGCATCATGTGGCTCATCTCTATTTTTATACAGCTGGTCTATTTTTTTCTCTCTAAGCACGGCTTCAACATGTAAAAACTACATATAAGTGTGTAAAAAAACGAGTACAATCTATTGTACCAGAGGCAATGTGACGCAGCAGTGCAAACTTGTGTTTTGTTTTTTTTTTTTTTACATTGCACATTAAAATAAATAAATCAAATCAATATGTATCCATGATCCTGTAGTTGAATTATCTAGTTAATTAATTCAATCCCAGTTAATATAGTCTACGCTTCCAAACCCTGTATAACCAACTGCATTATCACTTGGCAAATCTCAATGTCAGGCACACAACTACATGCAACACAGACAGAGTTGGTGTAGCAGGTAAAAAACCCTGCTCTGCCCTGCCTAAGTGACGCGTCACATCCATGCCTGGTGTATTTCAGCCGTTACTCTCCATTCCTCCTTTTCTTGATGGAGGTGGAAAGTTTATGACTACCAGCCAGATCCGACACAATGAATGCTGGATGTCTGGACATATCTACAGGAAACTGCCAGGGATATATCAGGCCTGTTCTGATTCCCAGGTCTTCAAATACTGACACTTTGACATGGCCCTCTGTATATGGGCATAAATATGTCACTAGAAAATGAATTGGAGTCATTTATATTTGAATTTGAATGGCTCAACTTACATAATTGCATTAAAAAACTGAATTTGAATCACATGATTGGAATTTGTATTGTTTAACTTGAATAAATGCGTTGAAGAACTGAATCTGCATAGCATAATTTGAAGAGAGGAAAAAGTCGTTACAACCAGATGTCTCAGTGAACTGAATTTGAATTATGAGAACTGAATGTGGAAGTATTGTAGGCTATATAGAGAGTTGAATTTTCAGTGAGTATCAAATTTTAAGTATCAAATACAGTTTCAGAACAACTGAATACAATTTCATAATATTACATTCAGTTTCAAGTTTATTGGAATTCAGTTCCAAATGAATAAATTCACTTTCAAACTATGCTATTCAGATTCAGTTTTTCAATGCAATTATTCAAGTTAGCAATACAAATTCAAATTATGTGATTCAAATTCAGTTTCTAGTGACACATATTTCTGCCCATATCAGTGTCTCATACAGACGCACATGGTACCCTTTGGCATAGTGATGCACCAGGCTTTCAACTATCACCAATGTAAACCCACCCACGGCAATATTAGGTCAGAGCAAATGCTCCGGCTGTCCATTGACTCCAGTGTTAACCCAGACACGATGCTATAAGACACTTTGAGCATCAGTCCCATTGGAGAACCAAGAGTGGGAGGACCCGCCATCTGGAAGAACTTTCCCCACTGCCAATTCCCATGTTAAGGTTTTCTTTGAATGAAATGATATCCTCAGCATTTCTCAATACAAATACACAAAAGTCTACTTGATAATTCAAAAATATGATAGTTTAATGTTATGGTCATCAGTTTTAATTATTTCTCCTTCCATTCTGAGAAATACATTTTTTTTGTCAGTTTTGGATGGCAGAGGGCTACATTATGAGCTTCAGCCACCGTTGGTATGGAGAAGAAGTCACCCATTACAAAACCATTATAGAATTTATTTCAAACTGATTAAGGGTTTGTGTGCACCTACCACACACACACACTTGGTGATAGAGCACAGGCATGACTCACTGTGCTGTATCACTTGGTGCATGATGGATGGGAGTGGGATGTGGTGGGGGCTAAAATCGGTTGTTGAGGAGAGTGATGGCCGGGTGTGATGGGTCCGCCTCTATCCTGCTGGCTCGCTTCCTGGCTCTGGCATCGTGCAGAGCACTCACAGGCACCTGTTCCTGGCCTGTACGGCACCTGGCTGTTTCCACGATGTGTTCCAGTCTGAGTTTGGTGTTGGCAGAGGATGCGGGTTAACACATAGTGATAGAGGAGGTGAGGTGTCGATGGTGGCTCTGTAGAACTGGGTGCAAACTTTCAAGGACTTGTTCATCTTCTAGAGCAGTCTGGGGCGGAACATCCTCTGGTGAACTCTCTTGATGACATTAGATGATTGTTCCTCCCATTTTAGGTCGCTGGTGATGTGTGGCACCTGAGTTCTCTGAGCCGTTTGGAGAACCAGGGCTTGTGGTTATTGTACCTTATAATGATTTTGGTTGGGAGGCAGATCTGCTCACAGAAGTTGATATATGAGCCTACAGTGTCAGCAAATGACTTATTGTTGTCCTCAGGGCTTCTCAAAGACTCCATTATGCAGTGAGATGTGAGATGGAGCGGTATGCATGTTTTGATGGTGTAGTAGTAAAAGTGGTTCAGTGTATTACCATCGCATGTGGCACACATCACGAGCTGTTTGTAGCTCAGCAGTTCATATGAGAGAATTCATGTTCATGTGTTGTGCTTCTCAGATGAGGACTTGCAGGAGGATGTAAACATCTGCAAGGATGACAGACAAGATTTCTTTCAGGGAGTAGTATGGTTTGCACTTGATAAAAACTCACTCCAGGATACTAGAGCAGTGTAGGTATGTTTTTAGTACATCCGAGCACCAGTTGTCATTGATGTAAAAACACATACCTCCTCCTTTTGATTTCCCACATGCCACTGTGTCCTGGTCAGCTTTGATGAGTTGGTATCCAGATAAATCCACAGCGGTGTCAGTGATGTCATCGTGCAGCCCGGTTTCACAGAAGAAAAAAGGCAGACTTCCTTTGAAAGTCTTTAATGGTCTGTTAAAGTTCTGACTTAATCCTTCTTAATGCAGCGAGAGCACAGGTTTGAAATGCAGATGGATGGAAGTGGTGTGTGGTGTCTTTTCTTCTTCCAATTGAGGAGGGCAACGGTTCGCTGTCCTCTGTAGCGCCACACTTTTTGCTTGTGAGCCGGGTGGCCTTTCCAGTTGTCTATGGGGAGTATGCAATTGTGGATTTCCTCCAATGGACCCAAAAAGATGGACATGCCAAAAAAAACCCCAAATTATCATCTTTATTCTAGGTGGAAAATGCAATATTTTAAGACAGTTTCAACATTAAAATGTGTTTTGATAACATTTCTAGCGATTTATAAAATCTATTTTCATAATCTTAAATCAGTGAATGTATATGATGTTTAGTTTGTTGGTTATTACGAAGATTCTTTCAGGTCTTTCTGTTGTTGCTATGGTGGTTGCTATGGGCACTGATATCGCTGAAACCATGTAGCTTACATGTCTGAATCATTGTCTTTACGTTGTGTAGTTATCTGAGCTGTTATTTTATTTCTGTTATTTTATGTAACTGTTTGATGATGTTCTTTCAATAAAAAAATGATTTTATGAAACAGATTCATTCAATTTGAAATCCAGAATTTGAACATTGTGACTGGCTGAATTCTTGAGGAAATGCAGTTTGGGACTTGTAGTTGACTTAGGCTATCTCCAAGTGTTTTATGTCCGCTAGACTTTCAACGAACCTGAATTATTTCTATGCAGTTTATTACATTCCTGAGGGTGCTAAAAAACCATGTGAAGGCTATAATTACATAAAAAAAGATCCTTGAATGGTTGAATCGCTCTTTGAATGGTTGCATAACTCCCGCCGACTGTGAACCCAACTCAAAAACTCATTTCTAAAATACCAGCTAAATTATCCCAGATGGACTGACCTGATTTTTCTCCCCTGCTTATCCAGATGCATTATGATGTATGTTTCAGCTGTAGTAGATTATTGATATATTTAGTAAATATACATTTTTTTTATAACCATAATCACAACCCTACTCTGGAAACCAGAAGAACTACAAGTATGCCGGCTGATTTGTGTGTTTCATAACAAGTTTATGGTGTGTCTCTAATGAGCATTGTAGTTTTTAATTACATTGATATAGTCCCCATAATTGGAAGTTGGCAGTATTAAACTTTGGGTACTCCAGTGGGTTTAAGGGGTTAGAAAACACATTGGTGTCATCAGATTTTAAAAATCTAATTGTTTAATGGGTGAAAATAGCTTTTTTCCATATTTGACGGCACGCCCAGTTGGTGCCCAGCAGTGACCATACCCACATGACAGCTGAGGTCAAGAGTTTTCTAGTTCGATGTCTGTAGTCCCTCCTGTTGTTGAATGATAAGCCTTCAAACATGAACTGGGTTCAAGGTTCAGAGGTCAATATATCAAAGCAGGAGCTGTGTATCATTTTCAGACAGACATGATGTTACTCTCCAGGTTGAGTCCTTTCCAACAATGTATTTGGTTTAGTCCTGTGGCGGTTTTAATTTTCACATTTCATGGACATGACTTTGCCCAGGCATAGCTTCACAGAACCCATTGAAAGTTCAAAAGGCTACATATTTTATTTCATTAGTCATGATTTTTTTTCTTCTGTTTTTATGGAAATAATGACAAAAATCCTTCAAGGTAAAACTGTTTGACTTGGCTTGCTTTTAACCTTATTTTCATGATTAAAATGCAAGATCTATGTTTTCAGTCCTAACACCTTTCACCTGACAAATTAATGAATTTTTAAACGACACAACTGTCGCTTGGGTCTTAGATTATCTCTTATCTCGACCTCAGTTTTTTAGGCTTGATAACAAAGTGACAAGTGCAGGGATTAAATGAGGAATGTGAAATGTAAAGTTGGGTAGGTTTTATTCCATTTAAAACTGCTGCTGGTCAGCTCCACACAGCCACGGTGTGATTTGTGAAAAAAATCTAAATCAGAGGGGGGGTTCGCTATAAGATTGTCTACTTTAGCGCCAGTCCCCATAGCAATGATCATGAAGATACGTTGGCTTGAACGGAGAGAAGACAGCCTGCTGCTCCTCTCTGTCTGCTTGGGCTAAGGAGTATTCATATATGATATGCATATGAAAATTCTTTCACAGTTCCCCCTTTTTGATGGAGTTCTTATTATAACAAAGGTTCAGGAATAAGACCACGCCCCTCTCTCTCACTAAATTCAATCACCTGCGCCTTACCAATTCAATCATCCCTGCATACCTATATAAGCGTGTCTAACCCCTTTTTCTCCCGTTCGTCTCAGTTCTCACGTGACCTACGACAGCTTGCATCGCAAATGCTTACCTTCCGCCGTGCTCCAAGTTCCTCAGCAACATACTGCCCACGACTAGAGTAGCAGTACCAACAAGATATCTCCTTCACCACCACATCCACATGGAACCCTTCTCCTCCAGACACAGCGCTTCTGATCAGCTGGGATCCAGACACTCCACACGCACCCACGCAGTGGCCCACTCTGATACGGCTCTTTTTCAAGCAATTAACATCTTCAACCGGATGTTTGCTCACCTCCAGCGAGCTCTGGAGGAGACGGTCGTCCCAATCCTACGAAACGATGATAAAGACAAACTTTCCAACTCTATGCAGACTCTACCTCTATCATCCATCCTCTGGCCGGCAGCTAAAATCCTCCAGCTCTTCCGGGTTCATTGTCCGCCGCCGGGCCGCCGCACACCGATGACGTCACAACGCCGCCTACTACAACCACAACAGAGGGCTTGCGCCTCGTTCCTGACTGCACCGCTGTCCTGCCAACAATAAGGTAAAGCACACCCTCAAGTGTAATATTGCGATTATACAACATTTACCAACAAAATAAAAGATATAAACAAAATTTATTCATATTGTGAGGCAGTTCGCTCTAAAAATAAAAAACGTTTTTCTTGTGTTATCTTTGTTTCCATGGAAATACGTGGGGTATGACTAATACCTGGAAAACCATCACTCACGTCAGTAGAATCCTATGTAATGAAGCCTAGTTTACTACTCCAGCAAGTAGGTCGACCCTTAATAACGACCTAGCAACAGACGATTTCTAGTTCCTGCTAACTCAGCCAGCCAACTTCAGCTAATGCATTCTGGAGATCGCGGCATTTCCCAAACTGAATAAATACCTCACATATAAATACAAAACTGCTTTGCTAGCTCAATCTCGTTGTAACTAAGATATCCGCTGAAAAAAATAATTCTTCCATGGACAGATTTGGCTACTTTGTCCGCAAACTTCAGACATTTTAATCTAGTAGTGCCGTAGCACCAGCACAGCTGATGGAGGATACCGGAGTGGAAGCTAAGATATACTCTCAACTGGGGGGAAAAAGGGAAAATGGCTAGGTAACGATGAAGAGTGAAAAGGGGTTCGGACTTTGTGTGTGTGACTGTGTGCGTGTGTAACTCGTCCCACAGTCTCAGAGTTCAGTCCACTCGGCAAAGGGTCTGTTTTGTTTTCCCTACAACCCCTAATCAGTTCAGTTCAATCCAGTTTCACAAACATAAAAGAGACAACTCAAAACTCCGCTCCGGGTTTTCACCACAGATCCCCCCCATACAAAACAAACCAAACGAAAGACACTAGCAAAGCAACACAGTACATAAAATAAAGCCAACAGAAACGTCAGATAGGTCGGACCACCGTGTTTAACTATATATCTTCAAACGTTAGTTACGGCTGAAAATGACGACAGAAGAAAAACAAGTTTGCCAAGTTCACATATCTCCGCTATTCAAATCAACCACCAATCGTCTACCCAGAAATGACTGTTGTTATCACAACGTCACAGTCTGTAGTTCTAATGAATGGCGGAGTAATATTTTTAGTGATGAGGCTTTTTTCATTTGAGCACGGCGAGGTGTGCTGTCATGCTGATTTGAACACGTTCTGAATGTCTAGTTGACCAATCAGATTGCTTGGTCGGAACTACGTGTTGTGTGTGTGTGTGTGTAAATATACCTATATAGGCGTGTGTAACTCTTTTCTCTCCCGTTTGTCTCAGTCCTCACGGCCCTTCTCCCCCAAACCCCACTTTTCTCCTCTCTCCCCTCTCAGTGGCCGTCATGGTGGCTCACAGTGGTTAGCACTTATGCCTCACAGCAAGAAGGTCCTGGGTTCGAACACTGGCCGTCCCAGGTCCTTTCTGCATGGAGCTTGCATGTTCTCCCAGTGTTCGCGTGGGTTTCCGCCGGGTACTCCGGTTTCCTCCCACCATCAAAGACATGCTTGTTAGTGATAATACTCCCGCATAAGTAATTCTTCTCGTTCTATTTTAGGAACCACAGGGGGATGACGAAGCAGAAAGCTCATCGAGACATGTCCCCCACCCTGAGTCTCGACCCCCGGGTTACTAGATGCTCCAGCCTCTTTGTGATTCCTTTTGGTCCCCGGTCATCCCCATGCCATCTACCCCCTTCATCCCGCTCCTCGACCCCCATCCAGCCCACCATACATCCTCATCCAATCCTGAACCCTCTCGACAATCCAAATAAAACTACTTTTATACCGTTCAAATGGTGTGGTCTTTGTTAGTGAAATAAACAATAATTACCTAACATATCCTTCAGAGTTGGAATAACATACATCTACCTTAATCAATCAAGCATCGTGTGAATCACAGGCTCAATTGCACAGTTTAAAACTGCCATTTCAGACGTGTAGACCATCATTGTTTTGTGCAATCTCTCTTTTATAGTACACTGAAATCCTAGCACTGTTAAGCCTCTGAGTTATCTTTGCCACAGAGGCTGTCACTGTTTCTTCCCTGAGAAGTTTATTCCCTTCAAGTGGTCATGCTTCAATTTTCTTTAGAAGAGGTAAAAGTTGAAGAAGTGAAACTTTTATTCCTTTAATTGACTATCCACTACAGTATATGGAGACTTATGATAGAGTTATTACTTTACCTATATTTCTTTCAAGCAACTTTTGTTATTGTATCCAAACTCTTGCTTTATCCCTCCTTTATCCCCTCCTTTCTACATGTGCAGGCCCATGAGCAACATGTACTATCACATGGAGGATAGACTGAGGAAAGACACACAACCAAATGTACACTAATCGGATGTGCAGGTTGTGAGGAGGTACATTGACATACCATGTAGGAAGAGGAAATGGCAGCTTGTTTGGCTGCAGAATCAACCAATGCATTCCCATGTGTCACAGGATCACAGCACACCTAATATAAATATAAGATTACTACAGTAAGCATACATATTTCCTTTCTTTGTATTTATGTGTTATGTTTGCTCAACAGGTGAATGTGTATTAGGACAGTGAATGCAGCTACATTTACATGAATGTTGAATGTTAACTGTTTACTATATGTCATTATATATTTAGGCAAATAGTTAAGTTCAAGAACTTTTTTCAGAATTTTTGAAGGGAGGGAGGGAAGGGATGAAGGAATGTTAACTGTTAAAATCTTTTATAATCCAGTTTCTAATACATCTTATTTAAAGCTTATGTGTTGCTTTTTAGAATTGTGGCTTAAATGCATGATGTCTTCCCAGAGGTGGTAAGAGTAATATGAAGGCGAGAGAGGCAACTATGCATCTGAGGTGAGGCTGTCAGTCAGAGGGCTAGTTAAGAGTTGGGCTGAATTTTTAGTTAAAATACACTTCTTTGCATGTATCATTAATTAACTTGTCATGTATCAGTGTTTGAATCAACCTCAGTCATGGATTTGTTTTAAATACATACATTTTAATATCCCTTTAACAGTGTTGCAAAAGTAGTCATTCCATATATTTATTTATTCATTTGCAAAAATTGCCTTTTATGAATTCTCTGACACCCTCTGCATGTCCCTGATGCCAAGGACCACAGGCGAAAGTCAAGACAAGTACTACGCAACAAGCCAGCACTGAGACCCATGTTTCTGCACCAGGATGCCTGTAGCACAGTCATCCCTCTCATGTCCATGCATATGAAGCGGCTGAAGATAATCCGGCATGCCCCAGGCTGGGGCTCCAGAGAGTGTATGTTTCAGTTCACGAAAAGCTTTGTGCATTTCCTCAATCCATAGCACAGTTGGAGGAGCAGATTGGACTGTGGCTGCCTGCAAGCCTGAGTCCATAGCGACATACTCATAAATCCAATGCCTGCAGTAGTTTGCCATCCCCAAAAATGAGAGCATCTCTTTCTTAGTCTTAGGAGGCATGTTGTTCAAAAGTTTCTCTCTCTCTGGTGAGAGGAAGCTATGTCCTTTCTTTAGAATATGTCCCAAGTATGTTACTTCAGGTAGACAAAACTGCAGCTCAGCCAACGAGGCTCTGTGATCTCACTCAGCCAGTCTTTGCAGGTGCAAGCTGGAGTCAGAACAACAGGCTTCCTTCAATGGAGAAGCTATCCGCAGGTTATCACCATATTAGAGAAGGGTGCTTCCCCCTGGCAACTGGAGATCCTCATTTTACCACTGTCACATACACCGTCAGACTCTCTACAGATCCCTGCACGAGCCTGGTCGTACAGTATTGTTTACCTTTTAAAAGTGAATGCAAACAGATACTGGATATCTGGATGCAAAGAAATCGAAAAGAATGCTGAACACAGGTCAATGACTATGATGTTATTGATGGCTTGTATATTCTGTACAAATTGCCATTCATCCAGACAGCCCGGTTTTGGAATAGGCAGAATAGGAGTCTTGCATGGACTGGCAGTTTCACCCAGCATGCCTTGATCTATTAGTGACTGAATCACTGGCTCAAAATCTTTTATTGCCTTCTAGGGCAATTAATATTGTTTAATCATGGGTAGCTTAGCATTAGATTTAAGTGTCACTCAGTGAGGCGGGGCAGACTTAACCAATTCCCCATGGTTCTTACATTTAGCCCATAACATGACAGGAACCTCAGAAAGATCAGATGGGTGTCCATATTGTACTGATAGAGGTGGCTGTTGCAATACAACCATAATTGATGGCAGGGCAGTTTCTTCACTCAGGTGTAACATGTACAAGTTATCACTTAGGCTTGTTACAGTCTGGAATTGAGAAACTATCAGTCTTTCTCAATGATTGGCATCGTGCCATCATTTCTCCAATATGTTTTGATTCATAACTGGTGTCACTGCTACAGTGATGTGAACATGACTCATCGGCTTCAAACAATGTACTGTGTATGTCAGGTAAATGGATTGGTAAAGCACGTCCCTGTGGACCCACAAACAAAATTTGCTCACTCTCCAAACACTGTGTATTTACAAATGAATTGGCCAACCGCTTGTACTCTTCTGTATGGTTAAGTGCTGCTGTACAATGATAATGCAAGACAGGTCTCATAGCAGAGTGGTGCACACACTGCTGATGTTTTAGCAACTTTTTGAAAGTTTGAAACCCTGAAGGTATGTTGCATATCAAAATCTGGTGAAGTCCAGCAATACAAACAATCAATCAGTGGTGGACTGTATGAATTGAAATGATTGCAAGTCATCAGGAATGGTTAGAAACACTCACCCCATCAAATTTATTGGACTTTTGTTGGAGATAAGGAAAAATGCTGTACATCTGAACCTTCAACGGTTACAGTAGAACATTTTTTAGACATGGACTCTGCCATAGGGATGCTGGCAACTCCTACTGTGGTAACAAATTTAGAAATTGGTGAGACACACTTGTTCATTCGCTTTTACTGCTGAGATGGGGGGTGCAAAGGAGCGAATCCTTTGCACCCCCCATCTCTTAAATAGCATTTTTATATTTCCACATTATATTTCAATCCTGTAGAATATGTTGCGTATTTTTATTTTCTATTCTCTTTAAGTCTTCAATAACTATTTTTAATTGTTTACACCCACACACCAACCACACATACAACTTTGTCCAGTTTAATCTTTTTTTTCTTACTACAATTTATCTTGTAGACCCTGCATAAAAGCATAAATTGAACCAGGCAGTATAAACCTTACAGCAGAACTTAACACTGGTTACAGTCAGACTTTCATTAAAAGTTCTCCAATATAACTCGAATTAAAATTGGAATGTTTTGATTCTGCATTTGTAATTAAAATTACATTTATAATTTGATTACATAACGCTGTTAAATGTAAGTAGTTACTCCCCAACCTTGCTAGTCTTTTCCTTTTTTTTTCTTTTCAACCTGTGTGTGTGTGTGTGTGTGTGTGTGTGTGTGTGTGTGTGTGTGTGTGTGTGTGTGTCTTTCTCTTTCTTCCCACTGTTCCACCCCCCAAACTGGGGTGTCTGATTTTACATCAGCAGTTCTTTTACACACTTTTTCTTACTGTTTTTACTCATTGATCCTGTCACAATTATATGACCTAACAACTATAGCCTATCACAGTTCAATAATGTACAATTCTCACATTATATATTCCATAATCTTATGATCCATTTTAAATGTTTATTTATTTATTTGTCAGATCTCTGAAGCAATATATAGCACTCAGAACCTCCTTTCCCTGTGGACATAGACACACAACGGTATTTCAATTAAAATCAAAATAAGGCTACCCACCTACTCAAAACTCTCTCCGAGGGTGTAATCTCACTGATGTGAATTCAATTTTGAATTTTGACTATGTTGGATCTCAACCCAAAGTTGGCCCAGAAAAACTTTGCCTGTCGACAACCCCAAATTTGTTATGAATTATCTGTAATGGAGGAGTTTTGGATGTATTTAAGCAAAAAGATTCATTGACAGCTTGACTGATCAAGGAGACATGTAGCCTACAATTCAAAGTGTGTTATTAACAATGAACAGTGAAATGCTACTCGAAGGCAAAAAGCTCTCAGCATGCATAGTTGATAGCTCAGACAAGAATTTGCAACCCAGACAGCCTTGGCTTAGAAACATAACAGAGAAGAGACCTCGCTGTAAGATTGTTTACTTTAGCGCAGGTCGCCATGGCAACGATCATGAAGATAGGATGGCTTGACCAGAGAGAGGACAGTCTGCTGCTCCTCTTTGTCTGCTTGGTTTAGAGAGTATTTGTTTATGATATCATATATGAAAACTCCTTCACGCAGTGATGTGATGTCAAGTTCATGCCAAATCCTTTCCTCATCCAGACACATAGGAGATGTGATCATATACAACGAAACAAAAGGTTAAATGGTAATTTAACATGCCAGAATTAAATCCCCAACTCTCCTTTCAGTACTGTGGATAGCACCACTCGGCCAGACGTGCCAATACACTTAATGTCATTTTTGCAAGTCACTGTTTAATTCAGCTCTATGCACAGCAAACAGCAAACTTCAATATTGAAAAGAAAATAATAACATGCATAGCACACCGTGCTGTCATCAAAACAAACAGGCTTCAGTACATTCCTACTTGTCAGACTAGGAAAACAGTCTGCTTTGATGATGGACTTCTGTCTTCTTTTTATGCTTTCCTGTGGAGGGGTCATCCTCGGCGTGTCGCCCCTCTTTTACCCACATCTCTGCAAATCTCTGAGCAGGGAAGGAGGCAACTCCTGGTCCATTTACTGCATCATCACATGGCCTAGACTCAGTGTTATCTCTACTGTCCCACAAGCATGAGCGCTAACAGTGAAAGTCCATTTCTGACTTTATTGTTGTTTGCACTAATGACTGTTCTCACATTGCAGCACTTTAGATTTCTTTTAAATAGCCTATTTTTATTTTAGATATTTTATATGGTCTATGGGTGAAGCAGCATATATCACTATGAGGGGGATAAATGTTGTCCCTGTCCGGGATAAAAATACTTCAGCAGAGGCAGGGATGTATAGACCTGAAGGGGGAAAATCCCCACGATCCTCCTGGCAAATTGCACCCTGATTATAACTATCTAAATATGAACTCCTAGGCCTATCTCTGATGTGTGTGTGTGTGGGGGGGGGGGACTCAGTGAACACACACAGAATCTCATTTTCATAAAATAACCGGTAGTTGGTTAGTACGTTTCTTGGCAGCAAGTTGGAAGTCAGCAGAGAGTATGGTTCGAGACCACCTCGAAACCAGTGCCAACTTCCTGTTTCAACTGACAAAAGCGGGTGTTTTTAGCGAGAGATCAGGACGTTTTTACTTTTATTTTTTAAAACCATGATCTTTCCCTAACCCTAACCAAGTGGTCGTTGTGCCTAAACCTAACCAGACCTTAACCACAGGGTTGTCACACCATAAAACATCATTATTCAGTGGGTAGAAATGTTAATATGCTACGTTTCTAGAAATGTTGATATGATACATATTACACGTGGTGAAACGTATATATTCAACGTTTCTGTGGTTTGCAGAAACCTTCGATGCCAACGTATTATACTGGCGATTGGGTTGCAGGCTGGGAGCTGATTGGCTGGGGTGGACACAGGGAGCAGGGCAGGGCTAACAAGACTGATGCAGGGCAGGTGTGGAGGGAAAAACAGGCTGGGGAAAACAACAAGAAACACAGAAGGCAGTAACTGCTCTGGGCTGAGGACAAATCAAAAATAGAACTTCATCCATAAGTAAAATAAGAGTCTACAATATAATCATGCACAATCCTCTTAATATATAAACGGTCATAAATCAAACTGTCTCAGAATTACATAAATATAACTTAAAGTGCACAAGTCAACCTGAGCAAACACAGCAAATAAACTTCAGAATTACATTGCCAACCTGGGAACCTTTACCATAAAGACTAAAAACATAAATTGCTGTTGACATAAACATGAACCAATAAATCTGTCAAGTGGAGTGACCCGCATATTAAGGCCGTGTGTAACATAAAGAAAGACAACTGTTGCTCTGAGTTTCAGTTCACGTTTGCAATTAGTTCCAACAAGAGTCAATGTAGACAGCTACATTATCTCAAGTGGTCCTTAAATATAATCTGCAACCTCTCTTATCTGTCCTTCCCACTCAGTCCAGTCTTAAACAGGCGGAAAAGCCTGGTGGACTGGTGGAGGGACATAGAGCCAGACTGGAACAGAACCATAACAGACCTGAAACAATCTCTGTAATAAGACTACATTTACTGAATGAAGATGATGAAAATAAAATGCACGTTTCTTGCTAGAAATGTTATCAAAACACATTTTAATGCAGAGACTATCTTAAAACATTGTATTTCCCACTGAGATTAAAAGGAATATAAACCTTTTTCTTGTTTTCACAGAAAGAAACTTGACAGTCACATGACAGCACATGCCTGATAACAGGCCTTCTGCATCTACTGGGCTCCACCAACATTGTCTCACTGAAATAAATGGATGATAACAGCCTGTGATGTGATGATAACACTTATTCAAGTCAAAGTGGGTGCACCCACACACACATGCACACACACACTTTTAAAGAGATGATTTCATATTAAATATCTTCCACCATATATTCTAGGAAATATAAAATTAAATGAGCAACTGCCCATTTTATAACCACAGGTTATAAAACGCCTTTTCTTAACAGAGATAGTGACGTTTGGATTCGGATAGTTCTGATTGTGGCAATTTGAAATGGAATGAAATCCACCAGGCAACCCAAAACAGGAGTCGAATGTGCCAAGTCCACGCACAACACAATGTCCTTCCCTAACCCTTATCTGCCTTTGCACTAAATTGCATCAAGTCTTGCACCATAAACTGGATGAAGACGGGTTTATCCAACTGCACTTTACATTTCACATCCCTCATTTAATCCTTGCACTTGTCACTTTCGTATATTTCATCAAATTGGACTTTACATTGCATTCAGTCTCCACTGTTACATAATTGAATTATTTATACACATGTCACATTTAATTTTTGCTCTTGTCACCCTCATATATTTCATACACGTCATTTCTTTGTCCATAGCACAATCCATATTTCCTTTGTACAGGCAATATATAATTTCAAGTTTTATATCCCATTTCAAAACTATTATTCCATTCTATAATAGATTTTAAAAATTCAATTTCATTTTAATATTACTTTATTTATTTCATTATCAATATTACCTTATGTTTGTCTATATTTGTTCTTCTGTTTTGCTTTTTGAGGGAGCAAATGTCAACACACATTATTTGTATTCTTGCGCTGGCTGATAAAACAGATTTTGATTGAATGGACTATGTTGTGCTGACATAAAATTCCAAATACCAAGAATCATAAAGATACAAAAAAAGCAGACCTCCAGGGCTGTGTAAATAGCAGCCTATGCATTCCTGTCAGAAGCCTACTGGATATGCTTATATGCCTAGGCATCTGTGCAACCTGGTTTCTTCCCTTAACAATAATTAAAGTGATATAACGCCTTATACACTGATAATGATGTTTCTAATTTGATAACATAGTCTATGTCATTTTGTTGGTATAGGCAAAGCGGGGTTACAGATCATTTTTAGATAGATAGATAGATACAGACGGGTGACAAATTAAGGGAAAAACCGGTAAAGGCCTGAATGCTAGACCCCTGCAGTGAGGGGATCCGGTGGCTCTGTTATGCTTTTCATCCCTCCAGTAGAGTTCAGAGACTTGTAGAATCAATGCCAAGGCTGAGGAACACCATTCTTCAAAAAGATATTCCCTCATTTGGTGTTTTGATGTTGGTGGTGGAGAGCTCTGCCTAACATGTCAAAATCTCCCGTAGGTGTTCAAACGGGTTGAGATCTGGTGACTGTGAAGGCCATAGCATATGATTCACATCATTTTTATACTCATCAAACCATTCAGTGATCCCTCGTGCCCTGTGAATTTAGGCATTGTCATCCTGGAAGAGACCACTCCCAAGTGGACCCAAACCATGCCAGCAAAATGCCCCCCACAGCATAACAGAGCCACCAGATCCCCTCACTGTAGACATAAATAGTGAGTCTCAGACACAAAAATCACATTCATAATAGGACAAATAAATGTCTTCATCCCATTTATATGGCCATGGTACAAAATATGATGCAAGTTAGAGCAAAGGCAGGTCAGGGTTAGGGAAGGGCATTGTGTTGTGAGTGGACTTGGCCTGTTCAATTACTGTTTTGGGTTGTCTGCTGTGGGTGGGCTTCATTCCATTTCAAAGTGCCGCCGATCGTCCGCAATCACAAATATCCGAAATCCAAAAGTTACTGTCTCTGTTAACAAAAAGTGTTTTAATTGGAAGTTGTTCATTTATTTTATATTTCCAAGAATATGTGGCTGAGGATATTTAATATGAAATACTCATTCTTAAAACATGGTTATTATTGTTAGTAATAATATTGAGCCATGTCATCCAATAAAGCACTCCAAAGCTGTGTGCGTTACCCTCGGTTCTCCAATGGGACTGATGCTCAACACGTTGCAGTTGGGTTAACACTGGAGTCATATAGCCAGAGCAGTTGCTCTACGCGTCTCAAATTGCCACAGGTGGGTTAACATTGGAGTTAGTTGAAAGCCTGGTGCATCACTATACAGATGCCAAAGGGTACCTTATGCGTCTGCATGAGACGCTGAGGGGCCTGACAAAGCATTGGTATTTGATGACCTGGGAATGAGAAAACAGGTTTCTGGCATGTAAAAAGATTATTTCCCAGGTGTGTTGCAAGAGAGGACATATGGTGTAATGTTGATGAGAATTTGTGGCCAAATGCAGTAGACACGGTTGACTAGCACTGTTGTATTTCTGTATCTGTAGCTCTCTTATATACATGTATGTTGTGGTAACATGTATAGTTTTATATTACATTATTGGAATTACTTTAGTTTCATTTTGTGCACTTGTAATTGATCTATGCAAAAAAGTCTATTGAAGCATAATGTAGCATTTCTGACCAATTTCTAGAACATAAAGGGGTTGATCCTGAGATATAGATGTAGTGTTTTAGTTGTATTAGTGCATTTTGGATGTGAGACTAACTGTTGTGCCAAGATGCATTTTGGTAAAAAGATCTGTGTAAACAGTTTTGAAAATGTGAAATCAGTATAGATGAATATGTGTTAGATATTTTTATTTTTATTTTTATCAAGAATTTTATGTATACATGCACCCCTGTTATTAGACTAACTAATAACTAGATGTGTCTGCACCAGAGAAGAGTATCCAAGCTGAGACGCCACAGATTCGTCTTATTTGCTCTGATAACATCTCACCAGAAGAAAGTAATGCAATGACTCTTAAGATAGAAATACAGACTGTATTCTGAACAGCAGTGAGTACAGAGAAAGGTGGTCTCATCAATGTTGTGTCATCTTTTGCCTCTTTGGTTCCTTTGGTTAACACTGACATACAGTGTGCAGTTTGTTAGAATTGAGTCACATGAACCGTGGATCTAGAAATACTTTCTGCTCACACTGCCATTTTCTGGCTGGAGATGAACAAAGTTGCCCAGTGCAGCTTTGAGGAGATTAATCTTGTAGTAAGTCCAATAAATGAAATGTCAGATATCAAGTACACATGCTGCTGCACTATAATGTGTGATCGTCTAATGAGCAAGAAGATCAAACCAGCAAGCACAGCAGAGTAAGTGACATCCCTTAATTAATTATATTTGTGCATGAGAAAATAATTTGACAAGTTAATCATGCAAAACATCAATCAGACTTTGAAAAAATAATCAGAGAAGTTCAGATTTCATCAGGTTGCCATCGTCACTACATAAAGACATCTACCTCAGTAATGGTGGTAGGGAAGCAGTGGAGGAAGTGGCCTTTTAATCAGCATCAGACTCATTTGGCCTCTTCGGTCCAATTAAATTTGATTTTGTTGCTTTTTTTTGTGGTATGTTTGTTTCATTCCTAATCCAGCAAACCACAGGGGTGTTTCATACACAGACGCAGAACAGCATATCTGTTTATGAGAAACCCATCTTGTACAGTATGAGCTTGATAAACTGATCCAGGATTTCATGAAGCCAGCTCGTTGTAGTGGATCACATCAATTCACACTGAAAACTGGAACTGATGTCCTCTATCAGTTTGATTATGTTACCTGGTTTGCACAAGACATAACAGCTTCATTGTTTATTGTAGTTCAAATAAAACAGTTTCTCTAGGTCAGTTTAATTTTGTTTATTTTATGACATGATACTGAGAATGAGGAATAAAAAATACATACAGTATTTCCAGTGCATTTGAAAGCACATACATTATAGACTGGAGTACTGTGTAGACATGTCGAATTTGAAAAATGTGATAAATGCTGCAATTAAATTTTGGCTTCTGTTCACGGTGCAGCAGTATAGGAACTGTTGGGGAGGAACTTTAGAGAATAACACTGTGTTTCGCTCTGGCAGATTGATTGTAACACTGGTTAAAACTGAGGAAGGATATATTTCCATGGTAAGGGTCACACATATCTAAAACTCCTTTATTGAACCCAGTTTCCCGAAAATAAGCCTGCTTTATTAAGCCTGACTTTACTGGTATTCTTGCTTTATGAAACACCACTCAAAGTACGAACTCACATGAAAAAATAGATATGAGCATCAGTCGAGACTCTTGTGTGCTCTCAGGTCATTTTGTGACACTAAGCACTTAAAGCAGCCAGGAATGGCTGGCTATTAAAAGTCATTATGCATCTGTTTACACTATAAAACATTAGACTTTGGGGTCACTTTCTGTTGTTGGTTCAGATTCTATTTGTACTCTTATAAATATGCACTTCAGTACTCCAGAAAGACTGAGACTCAGATGCTCAGGCATCTCACGGTGGTTATTTGATGAAGTGGTTGAATGAACAACCCAAGTGCTTGATTTGAGCAAAGCCCACAACTAAATCAAAAACAATCTGAGTTTTTTCATTAATAATGTAGAGCTTGAGGTGAACCAGAAAGAATGTGTTTTGATTTGGCAATTATGTTTTTCTTTTCTCCTTCTTCCCCTTAGACTACAATTAACAATAATAATTAATAAATAATTAGTTGAGGTTTTCAAAATAGGGTGTATCTTCTAGCTAGAAAAGAGATTAAAATTTCATTTTAAAAGGGGCAACAGCTTCAAATTTTTGAGAGCCGCCATTTTAACTGCAGTTCCCCAAAGTCCTCCAAATGCGCTGCCTGCAGCCTAAGTGGCCATCCTTAAAGTCAGACCCCAAGGAGCTGTAGCGTTTCAAGGATGTTATCCAAAGTGGCACAGACAGCACCCACAGGGGGCAAAAAAAGGATTTGTTGTCATTTTGGGCAGCTAAGAGTCAGCCTTCAAGAAAAAGCCCTCTAAGTCTGAACAGCTGCCAGAGGGTGAAGTTAGCCTCCATCAGCCCCCATATTCTAGTCTGCAGCAGTGGAGGCCTGTGACACTGAGCCGTTGATCTTAGAGGAGCTACGGCAGAATAACAGCAGGGGAGGGGATTGATGCTCCTTCAAAGATGAATGGAACACCCAAAGGCCCGTCGTAAAGAGAAGGTTCTCCAAGCTCCATTATTTCTGCTTAATATGCAGACAGAAAAACTGCAGTGCAGATCGGGGTAATGTGGCACATAGTAATAGCCATGAACAGCAGACACAGAAGTCATTGCAGTCAATAGGGCCCTCAAGGGGAGGGCCAAAAGTGACCGTGGCCCCCATGCTAAAATAACCCATCCCCACCCCATCCCCCAACCCTCCGGGCTTGCATGACAAAAAGTGCCCTTTTAAAAAGTCAGATGGAAATTCAAACCTAGGCAGAGCCACTGAGGTGCTGTGTACTTTTCAATGAGCTCACTACTTAGGACAAAACCACTCATCAAAATGTCCACAATTAAATAAACTATGGGCAGTCAAGCTCCACAAAAGGATAATTCAACTATTCATTTTATTTATAGTTTAAGGAGCCAAACAAGAACATTAAAGAAAGAAAAAATACCAGTCATAATAAGAATAATATAGCTGCAAGCAGCAATGAGCAAGGTCCAAGCACTTCAATGAATAACGCCAAATATGAAGAAGAAAAAGAAAGGAAGAAGGAGATGAGTAACAAGAAATTTTAAGTATAAAGCTCAGTTTTCAATAATGTAAATAAATGTAAATATAAATGTTCTTGTAGGCATTTATGTTGCCATGCATTTTAAGTCATAAGTAATAAACAATGCATTTCATAGGTATGAACCTGTACGTGCTTGATCAGTGTGAGATATGGAACAATGATTTTAAATTTTCATTTGAAGTTATCAGGTTGACATAGCCACCTATAGGCCAAATACCACCAAATTTGATATGGTCCTTCAGGGTACATACATTCACATGTCTACTAAATTTGGTTGAGATAGAATCATGTATTCATTGTTTATTGCAATTTTTGCCAATTAGGCCCAGCCCACAAATTTTCTTTACAGCAAAATGGTGCCAAATATCAAAAATCAGAAAGTACTTTTATGCAGCTCTATCCAGATATTCTGTGTGCCAAATTTAGAGAAAATATGATAAAAAATTTGAAGGAGAAGTAGTATAAAAACAAATTCAGACAAAATTCAAAATGGTGGAAAATTGAAACATTTGGCATGAACTGGCAAAATTGTTTGTCATAACCAGAGGAATCATGTGACATCCAGCACATATCCAAAGGTAAACTACAGCATGAGAATCTATGTTCAATTTTTCTGGTATTTTCAGTTGTAGCTATAGTGCCCCCTGATGGCCGATTCCTCCCAAATTTAACACACTACTTCCAAGTCCATAGATGCAAACACCCATCAGATTTTGTGCCACTTGTCCATTGCTAACCTTGTCTAAGTGCTGCTGAAAGCTGATTGGCTGTTGACAGCCATATTTTTTGGAGTATGAGGACATCCTGTCAGATATCATTAAACCTTACAATGAAGAAGCATACATAATTTGAATTATGGCTACTAAAGCACAAAATGTTCAGGAGATCCTTTTTTGCAATTTGCACCACCCAACATTCACACGAATATGCGTTAATCAGCCACCCGAACCTGACTTGACCCGCAAACTGCCAACTTTTTTTTTTACCAACCATGTTTACTAAACATTGATAAGCTCAGTGAACTATGGCAAGGAAGCAACATGTTGTGGCCAGGGAGCAACGTAATGTGGCCAGGGAGCAACACGTTGCAGTTTTGTTGTGAAATGTGTGCTTTGGACTACCAACAGGAAAACAAAAGGGGTAAGCTATGTTCTACTATCGCTCTAAAGCTTGTTTTCTGCTCCTTAGTTCTGCTCCACAGGCTGTTACAGACAACCGAGAAAGTCAGGGAAGGTCTCATTTTTTACATTACATTACTACTCGTTCAATCACTGATGATAAAAAATGATTAATACATTTTAATTGCTTCACAATTCTAAATATATACTATATTTTGTACATGATTTGAACAGTTTTAAAGTCGACCAAATGTTTAAGTGTTAGAATCTTTAATTTAATAAAGAGTGGGTTTGTTGGTTCTCTATAAGTGGTTTTGTTTACAATTCTTATGACTCTCTTTTGAAGGATGAAGATTGGATTAGTGTTTGTTTTATATGTATTTCCACACACTTCCACACAGTTACTTATGTGGGACTATGAAGGACAAGTATAGGGTGTATAACAAAGCTTGATTTTAGAAGATCTTTAACTTTATATAATATTGCAATTGACTTTGATATTTTAACTTTTATAGAATTTATATGTGGCTTCCAGCATAATTTATTATCTATTACCACTGCAAGAAATTTAATCTTAGTCACTCTTTCTATTTCAACATGATTTATCATCAGTTTCCTGTTTGAATTAGTTAAACGTTTACCAAAGATTATAAATTTAGTTTTACATAACTCGGTGTTAATTTGTTAGAATCAAACCTGCTTTTCTAGATCTTTTCCCACTGTATCCAAAAGTTGTTCCACATTCTTACCACAACAAAATAAATTTGTATCATCTGCAAATGATATAGTTTTTTTAATATTTTGGAAACCTTGCACATATTATTTATGTACAAAATAAACAACAATGGTCCCAACACCGAGCCCTGGGGAACCCCACAAGTAACCTTCAGTCGTTGTGAGTTACAGTTATTTATTTGCACTTTTTGATACCTATTCTCCCAGTGACTGCTTAACCAAGAGAGTGCTATCCCTCTAATTCCATATCTGTGTAATTTCTTTAATAATAAGTCATGGTCAACTGTATCAAATGCTTTTTGAGATCCAGGAATACCCCCACTGCATATTTATTTTCTATTTTCTATTTCTATTGCCATTGATATATCCACCACAATTCCATGAGTGCAAATGAAGTTGTCCTTTTAGATCTAAACCTATATTGCTTCACACAGTACATTATGTTTTGTGATAAAGTCTGCTAATCTTTTAAAGAATATTTTTTCCAATATTTTAGAGAACTGTGAAAGAAAAGAAGCAGTGTACATGTCTGTCTCCAGCCTCATATATTGGTATGACTTTAGCTGTTTTCATTTTGCTTGGAAATACACCAGTTTGTAGAGACTGATTACAAATATGTGTAAGAGGTTCTACCACGCACTCAATAATATTTTTCCATTCCAGTCTGTAGATTTCTTATTCTTAAATGTTTTAACAATATCAATAATTTCTTTTTCATCTATTCCCCTTATAAACATGGATTTATTAATAGTTTTTCTTTTCCACATCATCTCTAGTACTAGTCTTTGCAATCTCCTTAGCCAAACCAGGACCAACATTGACAAAAAAATAATTAAATTCACCTCCAACTAAATTCATATAATTAATAGCTGTATTATTCTTTTTCAGGAAATAGGTTGTCTATCCTGTTTTTCCAGTTCCATTTTGAATAATGTCATTAAATACTTTCCTTTTTTCCATATTGTTTCTGTTGTCCTCCAATAAATTACCATAATAATCCCTTTTGCTGCTTGTCCTAATACTTGTATGCATCTTCTACTTCTTTTGTTATTTTCTATATATAATATTTCTTTATATATTTTTTTTTCTTGCATGTATTTTGTATTCCTTTAGTTAGCCATGGCTCTTCGGCAAATTTCTTTTTCTTTACTAGAGGACATTTTTTTCATAGAGAGCAGTTGTTATGGACAAAAATGTCTCATAGGATTCGTTTACATCTTCCACATAGAATTTATTCCAATCTCGTTTCATTGGGTCTTCTTTAAAAGAGTTTAATTGCACCTCGTGTTTTTTTTTTTTGTCTAATTAGGTTGTAATTAGACACATTGGTTTGTGTAGTCAAACCAATGTTACAAAGCACTTTACATAAAACAGATAAGAAAAGAAATACAGGGATAAAAAAGCAGCTCCAATAAGGCTGTGAGAAGAGCAAAATTGGCAATATGTTGTTTGTTCCTTTTGTATTGTGTACTATAATGAACATTGCAGCCCCTGTGAGCCACTATAGTGGGGCTTTGTTCTTCTCCTCCTCTGCAATTAGATTAAATCTTTATATCCATACGTTAATGTTTTATGATATACAGCATATATAGACCTATGGGGACCTAATTTTTCACAATCTAGTTCTTAACATCTGAAATAAAATACTCTTTTAAGCCAAAATGAATAAAATAATAATGTGAATAATATACCATGAAATCCTGGACACAAAAGAGTGAAAAAGCACTTTGTTATCTGATTAGAATTAATCTCTATCTCAGTTAAGTCCAATACCCTTGATTTACTCTTCAAATAGGTATCTCATTGGCTTGTTAATGATGTCTTAGCTAATCTAATGAATATCATATAATCCCCTACATTAATAGTCAGTCGTCTAAGTTGCCTAACCCAAACTTCAGATATGCTATAACTTTTTATGGTATCACGACAGGATTTTCACTGGCCTTGTCTGGCCTTGACTAAACATATTCTGAAGGCGCTGCTGATTGCAGTCAGCAAGCAACCTTACAGCGTGTTATCACAAAGGGTCTAGGTACATAATTAGTATAAGTGTGGAGGCTTGAACAAGGCTTAACAAGCTGATGTTACATAAAGGAATGAGAAAAAAAGGCACAGACTTGACACTTTGTAACACTAATCTAACAAGTTTTTAATACTGCATGTGAACAGGAAATCAGTCAGTTCAGTTAAATGACCATTTAGAATTTAAAAGCAATATATAATCAGTATTTAAACAGTTAATAAATGATGATATATCACCATAATGTAGTTGTAAGCAGATATGAGTATGTATTAATGTATTTGACTGAACATGAGATAGATTTAGTTACTTTAGAGATTGATAGGGAGCATCAAACTGTATCAGTGTTCAAAGCTCATTGTGTAAACTGACTCACAGTTATGCATTGTTTGCTGATAAAGCTGAGTCAGCTTTCACTGCACAGCAGAGGAGAAGAGTTCTGTTTGTTTGATCACGTAAATGTGGATGTAGTGTGTTCTTGCTGCAGAGCGCATCCTAAAGGCATGAAGGACTGTCATTTTATTAAGATGGTATTAATAAAATTGCAATAAGGTCAATTTCACTGGATAAAAAAAATCCAACAGTATGTCAGAACAAGAAAATTATCAAGATTTACAGATCAGATGTTACATTTGACATTCTTTACATGGATGTGGAGATAATAATTAGTTGTTAATGTTTGTTTTATTCTCAGAGTGTATTGAGGTAACTGATAAAGTGCTTTTATACGAAGAGGTTGTGCTCTGGATTACAGAAGATACAGTATACCTGCTCTTTTACTTGACTATTGCTAGTAGACATTCCCCACAGAAACACAGCATTTCTGTGGTAATTGAATTCAAAGTGACCAATTAGAGGAAAAATATCATCAAGATTAAATCTTGTTAATAGTGAACCATCAACCACATCAAAACAGCAGAAACTAAGAGCGAGCAGCATTCTGACATCTAATTAAGGGCATTGATCACATTTGTGGTTGATTTCTTGGAGGAAGAAATGGAGAATGTCGCTTGGAGAGTTAATCAATGGCAAACACAAGCCCACACAAAGGTCATATTTCTCTGTGTGGCTAATAACGCAGGAGGAGTGTATACGATTTTCTATATATTTTCTGTTTTTCTATACTCAGTAATGAAGAAAATGAACCACTAGAAGAGGGGATTGTAGAAGTCCCCTGCTTTATTCTAAACATCTGTGCTGCAAAAGCACTGAAGGTTATTTTTTCCACATAATGTTATATAAAAAGACACAATATAACACAAAAGATGTCACTGAAACACTGCTCTTCATGTATTTTCTCTCAGTGGAAAAAACTCAACCGTTTGTCAGTACAACAACTGACGTGACTAGAAAGAGATTTCTGTAAACTTCCTTTCGTGTTCTGCATGATACTTACAGTGCGTCCTATTTTCAGCGAACACAAGATGTCTGAAATGTATTAGTGTTAACCATCCACACAAAAACAGCTTTTGATCGAGTTTCACAAAGCAATTTATTGATTTTACACAGATGTATTTTTCTCCTCTGCTCACCATCATGTACTTGTCATGGATTTATTGTGAGATTTATTGGAGGCTCCAGTTCCTCAGAATACAGAAAGCGTATTAGACACAATAATCGTAGGTTACACTAATTGTGTAGAGCTTCTCCTTTTACTTGTCCTCTATTATAACAAGATAACATGAGGAGAAAACATCCTGAAACACCCTCCTCTGACACGAGGTACTATTTAAAAAAAGACGAGGATGGCTAAGTGGGAGAGATGGGGATGAGGAATAATGGCACCTGTCACACGCCCTGAATCAAGGTGCATGCCAAAATCACAAAGCGTATGGAAGAAATACAGTTTTAATAAACTCCCCTTCCCACATAATCAGATGTGTTTTATTAAATACCGCCTGGGACCCATTGAAGTTATTTACGAGTGGGAGATGACATTAAAACAGAATTGAGTTTGTGTGCTGAGGGCCTGCAGAGTGAGCTCTGCCTCTGCACTGTCTGCATACTGTACTTACCCTGATGAGCAGGGTAAGAGACTAAGATGACTGTGGGCCAATGGAGATGACTGTCTGAGAACAGATCCATTAGTTGACATTTAGTTCAGCCCAACAACAACCCTCATTAGAGGATAGATTTCAAAATTGAATGCTTGCTCAAAAATTGGGCTCCCTTTTGTTATCCTATCTAGTGATTCTTATCATGGAGCAGAGGCAGATAGAGAGCACGGCACATCCAGGGAATGGAACTTGCAGCTGATGTATTTAATTTGCTACTAATGCACATAATGACTGGCGTACTTATGCTTTCACTGGCACAGGGGATCATTGATAGACCTTTTCCATGACAACAGTAAAATTGCTTTTTTTCCCCCTTTGAGCCAGAGATTTTACCATCAATGTTGGGAAAAAAAGGCTGATTCAAGCCAACCCGCTGTTCTGTCTATAAATATGAGTCTTCTCTTCTAACATTTTCATATAAATGTCATATAATTTTCTGTTGGTTGACGTAGATGTAATTCAAGCTATATCCAGTTCATGAAAGCTTTGACATTTGCAAGACCTTTAATTGTATTTGAAGAGTAAAAACACTCTGACGTGCAGGCGTTTGTCAGTTTTATGTTCATGATTTGTTTGGAATAAGTAAAATAACTTGGTTTCTTATGCTGTCTCTGCATGAGCAATGAATAGATTGATATCTACCAAAAAATCTAACTTCATCTATAGAAAATTGAAGGAGCACAACATTGCAGCCATGAAATTGTTTTGTCTGCGCAGTGCATAAAAGAAACCAAAACAAGAACATCATAGATTTTCATCTTTACATACATGCAGCCTTCTTTCCCCTTCATGTGTGTATGATAGTGAACAACATGACTCACGGCAGTTTGCTATGTCACACAATGATCATATATCTGTAAACATTTCCAGTTAATGGATCCATCACATTAAATTTTCGGCCATGCACAAATAAGCAATTATGAGTTGCAATGTTGCACTTTAGCTGCAAAAAAGGTGTACTGCCAAATATGAGGAGCTCCTCAGTGGAAGTAGTTGACTGCATTAGAGGAGAGATTATGAAGTGTTTCTGAAACTGTATTCTTAGCACATGAGAAAACACAGAAGGCAAATAATCAGAAAACTGAAATCCCCTAAACTTTCTGAGCTGAAATCCTTTAAGCTTTAAATAAACATAATTAAAAACATAACAGACCAAGCTGGTGTCATACACAGCAGAGCCTGGAGTTGTGTTAACAGTTAGATCTTGTCCACAGACTTTTCTATCAGCAGAAAACAATTGAATAGAGTATTTGATGTGTAGAGGGGATAGTATTTCAGCTTAAAAGTTATATGAGCTATTTGGTGAATATATTCTGGTGCAACCGTTGCTCACTGAGCCATATGTGGAGCTTTTTATTTCCATGAAAGCTCTGCAAAGAAGCTGATGTCTAGAGAGGACAATGGCAGTACAGTACAGCCTCTTCCATAAGTACCATGCAATATGGACTTTTATTTGTCATCTTAATTTTAGAATGATCACATCCTCGAAGAATTGTGACAAAAATGCTTCACAGAAATGTTAAGCCCTGATGTCTGTTTTTTTGCTGAAAGTAAGGTAAGCAGCAGGGTTATACAGTCAAACTGCTTCACCAGCTTAAAAGATTGAAATCTGGAGTTTCACAGATGCTCTTTTGTTCTTAATTCATCATAATTCTAACTGTAGGCCTGGTTTAATTCAATGATTATGCACATCTTAGATCAGTAAGACCCTTTTACCTTCAAGTATTACTTGATGTGACATTGTTTCATTAGCATTTGCAACTCTAGCACTACAAATTGGGCCTTAAAGGCTCTATTTCAAAAAGAGAACTTTTAAAAGGAAAGCAGCAATAATCTCATTCTGGCTGATTTCATCTCTTTGTTTCTTGGATGTATGCTTAGTGACAGTCTTTGTCTTTCCTTTTGCTTAACATTATCTCAGTACGCCATTAAAGAAACAACTGGGGCCACTTCACAGAGCAGCTTGAGGACCATTTGCCTTCCAGTGGATTGTAGTCACTTAGCTCACCATTTATCACTTCAGAAATTAGCTTGGCCTCCTGTCATTACATTGAACTCCTGAAAGGTAATCAATCTGTGGGCGATGCCCAAGGAGAGGGAGAGCTGAGTGATTGATGCAGGAATGAAACAAGACATTACACAAGGTGGAATTGGGTGGGGGAGAGCAAATAAACATGGGAGCCAAAAGAAGTTGTTCTGTGGGAGGGCGCGAAGCAAGAGCCAGACTCACAGCTTTCTTAAAAGGATGCAATCATTGTTCTTCTCATCTCACGTCTGTGTGGAAGAACAAAGAGAATGCAGTACATGCTGTGGTTGGCTGTCTTGTTGGACAGCACAGAAGGCAGGATGAGACTGGAAGAGATAAGCCCATTGTGTGATTTGGAAATGAAATCAGACCAAACAGATATGCACACATCCATTCAGCTCCTGGACAAGACACTCATCTTTGAAGTTGGCATGTGTACCAGCAGCTATAGCAGCACAGTATTGCATTCACTGCCATCTCCACATGGCAGAAATGATAAGTGTTGTTCGAAGGTGAGCAGACTTGATAAGAATTTAAGAAAAATGAAGTCTAATGAAAAAAAACAAGTTAGGATCTTGAATAAAATGCTCCAGGGGTGTGTGATTGTTGGTCTGGTCCAGCTATATTTCACTTAGCTAAAAATATCACTTTTCAGCACCCACACTTCCATCATGGTTCAAGAGCAGTCAACCTCCACATTGGCTGCCCTGGGGATCTGCTATTACCACTAGCAATCTGGCTTTTCCCCTGCTGCATCACAACATCAATAACTGCAAGCTGCAAAAATTACATCCTGGAAAGAATGACTCTGGAATTAAAAAGAAAAAAACACACACATACATGCTCACTGAATTGATGCTTCCTGACTGTTTATTTAGAAATTAATTTTAACTTTTCTCTGTTTTTTGTGTCAACTGTACCTTGGAAGGACCCTGGATGTATTTATTTCTTTCCTGGGTAGAGACTGACATAATATTTAATCAAAGTGGCCTTGAGCAAGGCACTGAGCCTGGTTTGGAACAGAAAATCTTCTAGCTTTTGTGGTTGCATCTCCCTGAATAGCCACAATTGGTGGGCACGTGCAGTAAATGATAAAATGTTCTACCGCAGTGAAATCTCTCTTTTAAAGGCACCTGGGAGAGCAGATGACATAAGTTTTTCTGCAGTCTTTATATTCTGATGAGTGAGTGTTACGCGGGTGAAGGAATGACCTTTGATGATGCCAGGAGGAACAGTGGATGGTGAGTCATTATACCCTTGAATGACAAGTAATGCTCCGTGTTTGCAAAGGCGGATTCAGCCCAAGGTTAAAGAAAACTCTGGTTGAATAGATGAGAGGACTGTAAATTATAGTGAGGCCGTTTCTGAAGAGTAACAGTAACAATAATACCTCCATTTGGAATTGAATTCTTCAGCCACCATATTGGCTCTTATGAGTCATGCATCTGGTTTGTAAATCTAGAGTAGCACCCAGTTTTTTTCTTTGAAACAGTGATGAAAAAAGTGCTTAAATAGTAACCACCTTCCCCTATACTCGTTCTTCCGCCTGTGCACTGGAGCCTGACTGATTAATTGAAATGTCTATTGGAGTAAAAAGCTGCTGTTGCCCAAGATCATAGGCTGATTTAGCGACAGCTATAAAATCCAGCCTGAGCCATAAAAATAGACTTTTGTGTTCTCCACTCCTTCACATTGCTGTTTTTTCCTCTTAGTTACTGTTCCTGTCTATCTATGTGTTGTCATGTGTTTTTGTCCTTCAAGCAGAAGAAAACCTGAACAGGGAATTTTGAGGTGGCAACAAGGTCAAAATGAAAGAGGAAAATCATGCTCTCATACAGGCTACCAATCAAAGGAAAATAAATTGTTCTCAGCCTTCTAAGCCTGCAGCCATTCTCAAACCAAAAGGTGAAGACAAGAGAAAGGGTGCGGTGGATAGGTTATAATTACATCTTATCATCTGCTTGTAAAGCAAAGGATATCAATCAGTTTGCATTGTGTTCAGGAAGAATGCTCAGAAATGGTCTTTTTGTGACCTGCCACGTTTCAGCAGTGATTCATTGAATAGGCTGTATATCATCACAGTGTTTCTGACCCAAGGCATATATCAGACTACTGATTTAGAAGACCTCAATAACCCCTCACATGCTCAGACTGTGGCCCCATCAGGTATATCATCTGGTATTCATGACAGGAAACCTGCAGATATAAATAGCCAGGCTCATATCATGCATGAGCTCCAAACACAGGTGTGAGCGCAATTCACATGAGGACAAATAATGACAATTGGTGATGAAAGTGATGTGAAAATAGAGCACATTTTGAGCCCAGCTTCTCTGGTGTGTCAAAGGAAATTCAGTATGTGGTTTTCATAGGCACAATAGTACAAAGCTATCATCAGACTGAACAGTAAAGGGACTCTTTGGCTCAGCACAAAAATGTTACAATGTTACATTTTCATTTGGCAGATGCTTTTATCCAGAGCGAAGTACACATGAGAGATAATACAACACAAGCCAGGATCTAGTTAGGAGAGAACGCAAGTAAATGTCATGAAGCTAAATTCAAGTCCGATAGGACGTAGGTGCCAGCAGGCAGTGCACAGAGGCAATGCAATCATTTTTTTATTTTTTATTTTATATGTCCATCAGGTGCAGAGGTGTTTGCGAAAGAGCTGGGTTTCTGCGAGAGGGACTCAGATCAAATGGATTTTAATAACTCCTTCCACCACTGGGGAACCACTAGGAGAAGAGTCGGGCTAGCAACTTAGGACTCTGTTGTGGTGGTGGTACCAGGCGCCTTTCACTGGCAGTTCTTAGTGAGAGGAAGGGAGTGTAGACCTGAATGAGGGAGTTCAGGTAGGTGGGCTGTTTTAGTTGCTGTTTTGTAGGGGCGTGCGAAGGTTTTGAATTTGATGCAGGTAGCAACTGGGAGTGGAACAGCGGGATGACATGTGCTGTTTCGGGCTGGCTTAAGACCAGATGCGCCACCGTGCTGTGGATCATCTGCAGAGGTTTGAATATGCGTGCAGGGAGACCTGCCAGTAAGGAGTTGCAGTAGTCAATGCATGATATTACAAATGCCTGTACCAGGAGTTGTGCTGCATGCTCAGAGAGGTAGGTTCTGACCTTCCTGATGTTGTACAGGGCAAAAGCGAGTACAGTGAGTGTTGTGAGTTTGTCAAAAAAATAGCTGTGGATGTTCAGGAAATGAGAGCGGGGACAAATATCTGTTCTTATCTGGGTGGACACTTGCTCTTTAGTTTCTAAGCTGTATGAAATAAAGCTCATTCTTTGTTGCTTGCTTACTTGGGCTCTGCTTTGAAGATTTTTAAATCTCATGGCTGAGGCTGCACCTACTAAGTATTGCTCTGAAACACTCAACTTTGAGCACCTCCATAGTTTTTATTCAACTATGAGCCCATTAGAGCGAGGTAATAGCATGTTGGGGGTGGAGAAGGTTGAGTCAGATTACATTTAACTAACTATGATCACAGTCTAGCTTCTGTGTGTGTTGTCTAATTAGCTGACACTGATCATGTATATCAGGAGCTGTGCTTCCTCATTAGCTCAGTAATGACATTACTCACCTCAATTTCCTTCAAACTGCGCTTCAATTTATCTTTTTTCTGTGAGAAAAAAAATGAAGAGATTTACCAAAGGCCTTTGTTGATGGACACTTGATGAACTTTTGCTCTCCCAATCTGAACCTCAACTTCAGCCAGCATGCTGTAACTGTGGCAAATCCCTCTCTGTAATGAATCTTTTGGCAACATGCTACTCATACAAATGGCTTATTATAATAATTATTAAATTATGTGACATTCAAGAGTTAAAGAATGATGCTTCCTGCAGAACATTACTAATTTTTTTCCATCAGAAGTTTCATTAAGCTCTCTGCAAGAGGGACTGCAATTAATCACAGTGTATTTCTGGTAAACAAACATGTCAGATGGAACAGATATAGTCCAAAAATAAGATGAATCACTTTTATTCTGCTCGTTTTCTCACACTTTCGCACAGTGCTTTATGTGCAAAAAGCAGATACCAAAATCCAATGGCTCTTAGAATTGACACTATTTTCAATTATGGTAAGTATGAAGAACAAAGAAATCACAGGAGAAATAGTCAGCAGGCACAAACAGATATGAAACTGCGAAACAGTGACTGTATATTGCTATATAGCCAATGTTTGTTTGTCACACACATCTTCAATACCACAATAAAAGGTCACATTTTATGTACTTACAGTATTACTATACTTGACTCAGAGTGTGTCTTTCAACAGAGAGGAAAAAAAAAGAATCCAGCAAATTGTCACAGTGTGAATATTTTAGAGTATGGAGCTGTTGTGAGACAAATGCCCATGAAGAAAACAATTTCAGAGAGATCTGTATTGATATACATGAGGCAAGCTCTCATAGCTGCAGCTAACATAAATCAAAGATAAATATACATGTTGTGGGTGTAAGTAAGTAAATCTGACTGAAAGTCTGACTGAAAATATTACCAGCGCACTTTATGTAATTAAAGGAGTTTTAAAAAGAAGATTTAAATGATTTTAGTTTTTGAAATGTAATAGTATTTCCAGCTGCTGAAATCATTTCAATCCATTACACCAGCAAGATCCCCAAAGATACGCCCACTCACAGTAGAATAATCTAACATTTTCCTCTTCATATCTTACGTATGTCTCCTACTAAAAAAATGAGTGTGAACAAAAATCAAATGACTAATCCTGTGTGATTGATTGCTATTTTGCTCTATTTCCTCTCAAGAAGGAGGGTAAGTGAGATAAAAACCTAGATCTAAAACTATGATGTTGATCAAGCTTAGGCAAAGACACAGCATTAGATTAGAGAGAAAAATCACCATAATGAATTATTTATAGATTGTCTAAGTGGTCTTTGAGGTAGAACAGTTTTTAAATGCACTTTTCATAAATAGTCTGAAGTCCATCATAATGAAAAGCTGGTGGCAGGTGAAAATCTTTTCTGTTTACAGTGTAATGGATATTTGTTATTTAACATAGCATAGACAGATCAATTATAACAATCTGTCCGGGAAGAAATAAAAAAGCAAGTTAACATACACTGATATGAATAATATCTATGTTAGCATAGGAAATGTACATAGGAAATAACAAGAGTGAGAATCAGCTCTGAGAAGCCGTATGTTGGCACAAAAGGGCTTTGAGCTAAATGCTAACGTCAACATGCTAACATGCTCACAATTACAATGTTGATATGCTGATGGTATAGTAGGTAAGCAGGGATAGTGTTTAACATGTTCACCATCTTAGTTTAGCATGTAAGCATGCTAACCTTTGCTAATTAGCACTAAACAGAAGGTAGGCTTACAGCTGAGGCTGATGGGAATGTCATAAGTATTTAGCCATGAAACAGAGTCAGGGGATCATCAACATTATTACAGTTCATCCTGAGGGGGACATGAATGTGTGCACCAAATTTCATGACAGTCCATCCAATAGTTGTCAATGCATTTCATTCAAAACCACAAATGACAGAAATAGAATTTACACACCAAGCAATCAAATAAAGCCAATGTCTGAGTTGAACATCCACTTGCTCTATGACAGGTTTTATCAGAACTCAGAACTCAGTTAGACAGAAAAAATCAGACAGGTCGTCATTTTTAACCCTTAATTTACTAGTACACACACACACACACACACAAACACACACAGAAATGCATTTACAAAAATCCAAACTGCAGAGAGTATGAAGCAGCTAAACACAGGGCTGCTTTATCAGTCCTTTTCACTTCCATGGGGTTCCCAGAGGCTGCAAGGTTTGAATGAACGCAGTGTGAACGTCTGTGCGTGCACGAAGATGAAAAGGTTAGAGAAGACACAGCAGCTGAAGTGATACAGACGGTGGAGAGTCGCGTTCACACAGTGGGAGTCCTGAAGATGAATAAAGAGCAGTCTCTTCATGTATAAGTCATGCAGAATGACGCGTAAACACTGGAGGCTATCGCTGCGGCTCTGGAGAGCATGAGAGACGGGCTGAGGAGGATAGTGAGGCAAAGATGAAAGAGCAAAGGCCTTACAGAGGGAGATGTAACCTCGTGCTTCAAAACATGTCCTTCTGCATTCATCCCAAGAGGTCAAGGCGTGACTTGGAAAGCCAAATAGGTCCCTCTGTCATCACTCTAGAAGGAAGGCTGTTTAAACAATCTCTGTGGGATGAATTGTGTCTTACAAAACCTTTACTATATTAAGTAAATATTGTGTTGTTCCAGTCGTTACATTAAAATCAGTTATTAGTTTTGTATGTTGCAATATGTGGAGCAAAATTATTGTAAGTGCCACTGTTGTTTGTCTTGGTATCATAATTTTCAATATACTGTGAAATCTGTAACCATTCTTCAAGAATTACTTCTCCAATGTCAAATATTTTGCTTTGGGGATAATAAAGTTAATCAAACTCAAAATCAACAATGCTCCAGCTCACCAAGGCCTATGCACTGACTGTTTATTTTTGCCATAGGTGTTTGAGATTGATTAAAGTGAGATTACAAACTTGTGTTTGTTTTGGTGTCTCTGAAGACTAGAATCAAGATTCCTATATTGAAAGGGGCAATGAAACAACATTTCAAGCAACATTATGAGACACAATAACTCTTCACTGAAACCTGAACTGATTGAATTATTTTAGGTGAGTTAATAACTTCAGAAATAATCTCAACAATTTAAGGGACAGTTTAGGTTTCACATTATTGTTCCTTCTAATTGAAGTACCCAGAGAGTCAAACTGATATATACTAACTGATACATGTTTGTCATGTCTGTGTGCAATTTGAAAATATACTGAATGTGAGCTTAACCTAGCAGTTTTTGGACATCTAAACCATACTATCCATTACTATCCATCTTAGCATGATAACATTGCCAGTTAGTGCTAAACTCAAATTACAGCTGTGGGTGATGGGAATGCCCTTAGTTTTGCAGGTATTTGGTAATAGTAAATAAACAAACCACTGGACAAATTGGAATTTTAACCTGATGATGGCACTGGAGGAAAAGTTAATAGGATTCTTCCTGCAGGAAACATGAATGTCTGTACAAAATGTCATGGCAATTCATTTGATAAATGTTGAGATATTTCAATCTGGACCAAAATGTAGGATTGGTGGTGACCGATCAACAGTCTGTTTACACATTGCCATCCATAGAGCTAAGCTGATACCGTGGTTAAAAACATTATTGAACATGACTGAAGACATTCAAATTATTCAAATTATAATCCTGTTTAGAATAAACAGACTGTTTCAATGCAACTGTGCACAGAGTGACATCACAATCATATTGATACTGGACCTCATGACTGTCTTTTTTATTGTATCCATCTCTCTTTATTGTGAGTGCAAACATGTTTGACAAGAATAGTGGTATTCTGACACTTGTGAGCAACAGAGAAGAAAAATGGGTCACCACTGAGAAGAAAATGTTTTTCCAGCACACGAACGCGGACAGATGAATGAGCCACAGGGGCATCCTGAAGTTGTATTATGCCTCTGCAATTTTTGATGACTGGTTCATACTTGGTGGACAAACCAACAGACTTACCCCTTGGGAACCTGCAAGCTAATTACATTCACACAACTTAGCCAAGCTACAGCAACACCCAGCCATGAAAGTGAAGGTGTGTTTGCACTATAAAATGGATGTAAACATTGTAACAGCAAATGCAATCATGAAAATGAATTATGCGTAGGCTTTATCTGCAAAGTTTTCATTCATCTTGCACAGCAATAACCATGACCCCTCTTAATAAAGTTGTACCTTTAGAAATCTAATAGGAAGCTCCTTAAATAAGCATCTTTAAAAAGTAGTCACAAGAATAGATGGAGCAGTGCAAATTAAATTTACACTCACCATTTCAAATGCTGTAATAGTTCAAATTATTCCAATAATATAATCACACCAATATCTCCAGGAGAGACAGATGTGCTTTATGCTTCATGAAATATTCACTGTACAGCAAACAAGGTTTACATATATACAGACTGAGAGTCTCATTTTTTGTGAGGTTTAAGGTTTAATGTACCTATGCACTGAGTTTCATTATGGAAACTGAGCGAAACGGATGTGAATCCTCACACAGATGCACATGAAGACCATAAGAGACTTATTATAAGGATCATATCTTTTGCTGTCGCCTCTCTGTCTGATTTGCAAAGGGGATGGGGGTTTCCATTCGTGCCATGATTGCTTGTGGATGATTGAAAGAGGCAAGGCATGTAGAGACATGCTGATTGTGTTTGCCATCTCTAAAGCTTTAACTGCATGGCTCTCCCAATACCTTAATCCAGTTTATCCCTCTGAGGCAGAAACAGCAAGCTCGCTCATAGTCAATCTCTTGATTGTTCAGTGACCTTGAGCAAGCAAATAATAAGAGTGCTCAGTTAGCATAGGCCGTCGTTTGGCAGACCCATGTCAAAGAGATGGACACCTGAGGAAAAAAATGACTCTCTCATTAAAACTAAAACCTGCAGATTAAATCAGAATGGAGACAGAATGGAGCAGGAGCCTGAGTCGCAGTGCCTTCCGAAGGCAAGATGGATATAGGAAGATGAAATAAACAGCAACATATTAATATTTTAACATATCAACACATAAATTTACTAGGTTGTGGATTTGTGTAGAGTCTTGCAAATACGGTCCTTTGTAAGGGAGCATATTTTTACATAAAACTTTGTTTACCTGAATGTGTTGGTCACTTCAGGTGTGCTGATTGTGACCCTTCCATAACTACTAATTAAGTATGTTGGGCAGTATTTTAATATTGAGTAGTGTAAGGAATTACATTATGAATTTCAGTAATTACATTACAGTTATTAACCCAAGTAACATTCCATTACTTCAACAGTTTGGGGGTCAACTTGTTTGCCATGTCACTGCTACCAGTAGTTTGATGGAGGGTTGATATTAGTTTGATCTCTGTGTGTTCAGTGGACAGACTGGTCCGGTATGTGCAAGCTTGACACAGGGGTTGGAGGTCTGGGGACAGGGTTAGCCACCACCAAAAGCGAAGGAAAGACTCCAGCCAACTGTGAAGTTGTCTTTCTTATTTGCATGTTCTGTGTCTTCTTAGCATTCTTAGCAGACTTGCTAACATTAGCCACTGGTAAGGCAACATTCAGGAATCAGCTGGTTTAGTTCAGAGTTGGAGGCTGTGAGAACAATGCAGCTTCACTGAGAGGACGGGATTTCATGCGGTGACTGTGGCTAACAGTTGCTGCTGGTCTCCAACCTAGCTGCTTGCTAAATCACAATGTCTCCTTTACTTTTTCTACACGTGTTAAACACAGAAGATGTAACATGTGGGTGTGGGGATTATGAAGTTGTTTAGAGGACGCCTTTGATGGAGATGATAGCTGAGCAACAAGAGTAAAGTTACAGTAATGTAACTACTTACTTTTGCTGTTGAGAAAAGTAATTAATTACTTTTTAAATGGATACTATGTAATGCGCAATTGATGACATTTTTCAACTTGCTCATCACTGCTAATTAACAAAATGTACTGTTTTTAGCCATGCAAGCCCCATGGCTCTAGGGTCTAGGGTCGGTTGGTCCACAACTTTGGTGAAACATTTATAAGTCTATGTGAATGTTTCCACAATGATATGTACCTTTCCCTCCTTTGTTGTGCACGCTGCAACGTGTTATTACGGGCTCAGCTGCCTTCAGGTTCGCCTCACCAGCTCCTCTACCACTCACCTCTCTGTTTGTGGTGCAGGTCTCATGCTGTCATTAGCTAACACCTCTTTATATACATGGAGGCCATGGACAGTTACTTGAGTCAGTCCAAGTAAACCCAGCTCAAAGTACTGTTCATCATATTTCCCACATTTTGGTTTAGCTCTTGTAGTTTCAGGCTGCAATGCTCTTGGTTACAAAAATCACTTCATTTTAGTACTTCAAGTACCTTAATTGTCTCTGTGAGCTGTGTGCCACAGCTGCTGCTGCAGCTGCTGTTGACCATGTTGGTGAGTGGGCCAGATCAGTTAACATTCTGTTGTTCTCAGAAAACATGACCCTGCCTCTTTCACCTCACACAGTCTCTTTGCTTCACGTCTCTGCGCTCCCTTCAACTTTCCTCTGTCCCCCTGGGGAGGCTCACCTCACAGTTTGAAAATGTCTGCAACCTCTAGCGCCACCATGAGGCTGACATTTGTGGTTTTCATTGCACACATGAGATTTATTCATGTACCCTTCAAGATGTACCCCTCAGGATGAATTAATTTTGGTGGTCCTTTAATCGTCTAGTGCAATCATCATGTCAGTATTTCCCTTTGTCCAGACTACCTGCAAGCTAATGACATTCTTATCAGCCTCAGCTGTACTTTTTGTTAAGTGATAATCAGCAAACATTAGCATGCTAACAGGCAAAACTAAGACTGTGAACATGTTAAGCCATCAGTGTAAGCAGTGTTACCATGTTAGCATGTTTTGGTGAGCACAAAGCACTGCTGTGCATATCACAGCCTCACAGAGCTGCTTGCATGGTTGTAGACTCTTGTAATCTGTAGTCTTGTTGCAGTTTGTGCAAGAAAATTAACATATGTTACCAACAGCATGATCAAATCAAGTGTTTGTAGTAGACATACTGCTGATACATACTGATGCACCTTTAACCTGAATTGGAACAAAGAGCTACTCTGTAGAATGAATATATAAAGATTTGATTTACGGAGAGTATATGGAAAGGGTTACTTGTCCTGTGTTCAACAGTAAACATGTCATTCATTCATTATAGTTCCTCCATTCAGTTTCCACAGCAAAGTCAGGTTGTGGTGAAGTACTAAGAAGAGCTAGTAAATGTGTCCTATATGAGTGGAATGCTTGTTCAGTTGTTAAATAATGGTGAGAAAATCAAAATGCATTCCTTCTTCAATGAGTCATTGTAAGTCAAAGGAAAGGAGAGCGCTTGGCAGAATTAATAACACAGTGAACAATGGAAAGATGGGGGAGTCATCTGCATGAAAAACTTGCCAAAGCTGGTTTAGACACATTCTGCCCACAAACAAGAATACCAAAGCATGTCATAACAGAGAGGCTCAAATGAGCTGCTGGCATGGCGAATGGGTGGGAGCATAAAATGCAGTGTTTCTGCAAAGTGTTTCATCTTAGTTTTATGACTCTTTATTTAAGAGTTTGTTTTTTCTCGGATGAGAAAATATATTGTGAGAGCATGGATTTAACATACCATACCTGACATACTGGTAAGGTAATGGTTGACAGCAGCTAGAATAAAAAAGCAAAAGTGTTTTTTGTTGTGAATTTTAACTTTTGAATGGATGCCATGTCATTTAGAGTCCATTTGATGCCCTGAAATCTGTTCTTAGATGTATTTGACTTTGACTCAGAGAGCTTATTTCCTAGCTGAAGTACTGCTAAGGGATAATTATTCTCCAATTAGTCTGAGGCTTTAAAAGCATGCCCCTCCGCTATTCATTCTCTCTTGTCATTTCAAGCTTCACCGCCCCTCCGTCTCCCTGCTGCGACCAGTCTGAGGCCCCTGTGGGAGAGATGGGGGGTTGTCAGGATTCCTTCTTGTCCAACCACAAACCCAAGGAGACCAAGCCTCACCAAACATTCAATCATTAAACACTGGCTTCCGCATACAGTCTGTGTGCTACAACTGAATGTTACTGGAGCCATGACAGAATTTTGGCATGTGTGTGGGCTGATACGGATAGCACTTTGCTTCTGGAAATGATCAGTGTGACACCACCACCAAATGGAAATGACTTTCAATTTAAAAGAACAGTTCAACATTTTGCGAACTATGCTTGTTCACTTATTTGCCAAGAGTTGGAGGAGAGGATGAACACCACTCTCATATCTAAGAATGGTATTGATCTTCTCATCAAACTCTCAGTAAGAACATGAACAAGGATATATCTCAAAATGTCAAACTTCCTATAGCAGGATGACATCATTATTCAGTGCATTCCATAAGTTACAAATCACTGATAGTTGACAATGTTATGCTTAAAATTTGGTTAGGTTTAGGGAGAGGACATGGTTTGGGTTAAAATAAGTGCCTATTTTGTTGAGTTTAGAAAAACATCTTGGTTTGGGTTCACATTACTACTTCATTATGGTTACAATAATAAGCACTTTGTTAAAGTCCCTGTCCACTCAAAAATGTGTTTTTCTCCCTGTTCCTGCAGTTTGAGCTTCACTGTGGGGATGTATGTGCAGAGTTTGACACTGGAAGGTTGTTTTCACATTCATCTGCTGAAGGTGGAAACTTTCTCTGTGCTCATTGAAAGTCCGATTTTTAGGGGTGGGTGAATGAACATGATTTGTGACAGCAGAACTAGTTTTGAAGCCAATCGTGGTGCAATTTTCAACTTACACCAGTGTGATGTGGAAACCTAAAGCCTCCAGTACACATACACTTAAAATGAACTTTACAGTGAAGTAAGAGACTTGTATTTTGTATCCAGCAGTTAAACTAAAAAATGAATATTTTTGCATATTCATAGATTCTGAAATGTTTAATGAGTAATAAGGAGTAGTTGTAATTTAAATGATTGAAATCATGTTTTTTGGGGGGGGTTTTGTGGAAAAACCATATGAGACACACATTGTTATTCCATACAGAGCATTCCTATATGTCTTAATAGGGGGTCTGAAGGGGATCTTTTAGGTTAGGGAATGATTGTGGTCATGGTTAAAAGAATACAACATTGATTGCCACAGGAGACCGCTGTTCATTTCTCTTTTCCTACCAGCAAAGAGGATTTGCTGAAACAACTGATGCTGTGACTTTTATTCTCCAAACTCATCAGCAGAGGGACATGAGATGACCGGACTGCTTAAACTCAAATTAACATTGGATTTCTAAGTGTCTGTAAAATTAGAGTGGTCACTGTGTGCTTTATGAGAACAGATTCATATGAATGTCATATAAAAAATATGGAAGGTAGTGATTTCAGATACATTATACTGTATGTGTTGTGTGGGTGAATGAGCTGATGGAGAATCTAGTTTTACTTGACAGGGTGCAGCAGTGTGTAGCCACTAGTGCCCTAGATGCATACCTAATGTGCACACCCAATTCCAGACTATTTGCCTAAAAATACCTTTCTAGTTTGATAGATATTAGTCAGTAACCTTAAAGTCACACATGAAAGACACATGCATCAGCTTGTGAACCAGCCTCAAATGAGAATTGCTCATCAAATTAATTATTTAAAGATTAAAGATCATGTGACAAATTATATGGAAAAGGTTTTATTTATGTCTCAAAAATCTATTGTTTTTTAATTTGGCATTGATGCTATATATATCAATAATTCTTTACACATAGCTCATCTTGCTTTTGGCTATGGTCTGATTCATTGTAACACTTCTCCTGTAGAGTGTGTTGAATATATTGGCAGGTCAATAATTGATTCAATATATAGCAGGATGCCAGGCAGTTGAAACAGTTACCTGCTGCTGTTTTGTATCACAGGTTCTTCCAACTGAGCTCATTCTGCTTCCTGAATCCTTTGAAAAGGTAAAACAGCTAATTGGGATCAGTGGATTATACATGAAGAATGTGTGTTCATTGTGATTAAGAAGTGAAACAACATGGGACATTAGAGAAAGACTGGTTTTAAATATGCACTGGGTTTCTATTTGAATGCCTCAAGGTAATTATTACAATAAGCTAGGACCTCTGACACAGTGGAAGAAGACTTAATGGTGCCCACAAGAAACAATGAAACTGTTTCGCAGTATGATTTGCATTGGTGTTTGGCAAGGAAACCTTTACGTTCCTTTGAAGCATCTCATGTTTTTCTATTGATGTTTGCAGTGACAGTCTTGGTTCTTTTGCTTGTTTCTAGTCCCACATAAATCAGTCATGGAAATAAATCTATATGCTACAATTTATTGAAGGGCTGTTTGAAAGGTCTGGCTGTTATGGAAAGCAGATATATTACATTTAAAGCTTGAGCTCAGCCCACGCATTGATATTCATGCATTCTGACTGTTCATGTATAGAGAATTGCGTTGGCAAAGAAATGTAAGGGTAAAAAGAAAAAAAAGGAGTCATGCATGAATAGTTTTTATAGTGAAAAGAGCAAGATCAGATGCAAGCACATAAGGAAGAGTTTCTGCCGGATGGAGTTTTCAGTTCAGACTTGGAGATAGGGAGTGACTGTGTAGTCCTGTCAGGGGTGGGGAGGTCATTGCACCATTGGGAACACAGGGAGAAAAGGGTTGAGGTTTTGAATTCAATATGAGGAGCCAGAGAGCCAGTGAGAAGGGGATGAAATGAGAGAATTTAGTGTGGATGAAAATGAGACAGGCTGCAGACTGCTGTATGAGTTGTAGAGGTTGGAGAAAGGTCTTTTGGGAGCCCAGTCAGGAGGAGAGAGTTGTGGCAGTACAGACAAGCGATGACTAGAATTTGGACAACAAGACGAGAGGAGGTGGAGGAGGAGGACTGACAATGTCACATGCCAACATACAGGTTGTGTTAGGTTGTGGTTGCATTATGTGTGACTTCACACCCAGATTCTTGCTGGTCTGCATTGAGAGTGTGGTGAGAAACCAAGGACCTCTACAAAAGGTAGGGTTGGATGAAGGGAAAAAAAATGTTGAGACTGATGTAGTTGACAGGCATCCAACTACAGATGTCAGCTGGGCAAGCAGAGGTGCAAGCCTCAATATATATGTCGATAGGAGAAAAGAAGAGTTTAGTGTTGTCAGTGTTAACAATGGTGGAAAAACTTGTGGAATGTGAAAGCAGAGTCAAGGAGGAGAGGAGCAGCAGTGGGACTGCTGCACTGAGGATGGGCAGAAATTTTTATCAGTTAGGAGATGAGTCACAGGAGATCCTTGGAGTGTTCAAAGCAAAAAACTGCATCTCTGCAAGTCATACCTCTCACATAATGGACAGATGTCTATTGATTTTTTCAGATGACATTTTCTCCTGATCTCCATGAGCCTGACAAGGTTGAGGTCCAGCTGTGGAACATTACAGGAAGTAGGATGCCTCAAAACCAGATATGTGAAATGTGGGAATAAGTGGTACATACTCCAGGTTTTGGACATAAAATTTGAGAAGTAATGTTGTTTTTACTTAAACTTTTTTTTTTTTTACCTAAAACATAAAATGATCTTGCTTCATACTGAAGGGGAGTTAATGATGTAAAGGATGCTAACAAGTAGCCACAGTGTGAAGGGCTGGATAAGGTCAAGAGAGAAGCTAGGATAGGACAGGACAGGACAGGATATGATATGATACGACACGATACTACTTTATTGGCAGCTTATACTGACATTCATTTTGTGTCCTTAGGCAGATCAGTTTAAGAGGAAGCTGCTACCACTGATGGTGGATAGGGATTTCTAGGCCTCAAATTGCAAGATAAAACAAAGACAGTATCACTGTCAAAAGAGGACGGAGAAACTGAGTCAATGTTGATAGAGTTAAACATGGATGTAATTCAACTTCCTTGTGGTGATATTAAGAATGTGGACTAGAGATAGAGGACAATACTGTATGGAGAAGCAGAGTATGCTATAATGAACATGTGTAATTACAAATGAAAAAGGCACACACTCTTTATCCTGTATTTTTAAAGGAAAATCGGACTAAGAACATTTGTGTTTCAAAACCCCTGCTTCCCCAACAAATCTGTGTCTCAAGTGTAGGAAATTGAACCATACTCTGTGATCATTAGCCAGCTCCTTTAGAGTCTAGCTTACTGCTCTCTAACTGAGAAACAGGAGGAATAACTGTAGAGAGACAAGCAGAAATATAGGATGAAGGAGACTGAGGCATTGTGCTGCAGAGAGACAGCAGCAAGTGTTTCTGTCTTGTCTGAGGTGATCAATGTCTGTGAGGCAGTACAGAAAGGCAGAGACGGGAAGAGATGAGCTCTGGTGTCTGGACTGCTGACTGACAGCTCCGGCTTCCTGTCTTTACAATGGTCTGAGTGCAAGCTGACCTAAAGGGTTGAACAAGGTTAAATTGACTGCATTGTTGGGGACAGATGGCCCCATCCTTTGAAAAAACAAGCTGGGGGAGAGAGGAGCAAGGGAGAGAGGCATGTGAGGAGAGATGAGGATACTCTGAAGGGAAAAGTAATAAAAACAAATAAGCAGACTGGCGTGGATTTACTCTGTCCTTCCTCAGTGGACTCCTGTGGATAAGCTCCCATGTTTCAGTGCAGCTGTTGGTGCAAAGAGGGTGAGTTACACAAGGCTGAATCTCTACAGTATAAACCACAGGAGAAAAACCTGAGGCCAAGCAATATTAATGCTGATTGGAATAATAACAGGAGTGTTAAGCTCAGTGGGGGAGGCAGTGTCACTCTTTATAAACTGGATGGGAAACAAAGCTCCAGCAAGGTGCTTGTCAACTGAGGGTAAAAGCAAGGTAACAGTTTAGTCTCACGAGGCAACATACTAAGCCCACACAGCAAGTGATAATTAGCAGGCAATGGTTAAAAACATGCTAAAGAACACAGTAGATTGGTTTAACCAACCACAATACATTAACCCAAATTTTCTCCAATATGGCTTTTCTCTGTAATTCAGTTTCTTTTGTCAGATCAGCTAGACACTTCTCATTCATTAAATGTATTTATGCAGACATAACTGATTTCTGATTAAAAACGCAATCTGGTTAAAGGGAGGTTCATCTTTAAACTGCTCACATCCTGATGTCATACATATTTTACCATCAGATATATCTGGAGCAATGCATTCATCAGGTTTTTTGTTCATTTTGGTGGATTCTTGTTGGTTATTTTGAGTTTGCTTGGGGATTTCTTTCTATTTAGAAATTCAAGGACAGGACATTTAGATAAACACTTGATATTTCTTTACCAGCTGCAATAATAATATGAACACAATTTATTTCCATTCAATTCAATTCAAATGTATTTGTATAGCACAATCTCATACGAAAGCAGTTCAAAGTGCTTTATATAAAAACCAAGAAAAAAAAAAGAAACAACAAAAATGTGCAAATAAACAGAAACATCCTTGCATATACATATAAAGTCACATATACATACACACATACAAACAAACATACTGTACAAATACAGTGTGTTAATTTAAGAAAATGCTCGAGTGAAAAGGAAAGTCTTAAGTTTGGTTTTTAAAAAAAACAGTGTTGGAGCAAGTCTAAGTTCAGCAGGCAAACTGCTCCATTCTTTAGGTGCATAAATACTGAATGCCATCTCACCAGACTTTGAAAGTGCTCTAGGCACATGGAGGAGATTTCCACCTTGTGACCGGAGAGATCTGCCGGGCAGAAACAACTGACAGCATGTCTGAGATGAACTGTGGAGCCAGACCAGTAAGTGCTTTGTAAAGCAAAAGGAGGAGTTTGAATTGTGTTCTGAAAACAACAGGTAGCCAGTGGAGATTCTGGAGGACTGGAGTTATATGTTCTGATCTTCTTGTCCTGGTTAGAAGTTGTGCAGCTGAGTTCTGGATAAATTGTAATCTATGGATTGTTTTGTTTGGAAGACCCACAAACAGAGAGTTGCAATAATCCAGCCTGCTCATGACGAATGTGTGCATGAGTCTCTCTGAGTCAGATAGAGAAAGAAAAACTCTAATTCTGGAAAAGTTTCTGAGTTGTAAAAAGGCAACCTTGGGGATGCTGTTGATATGATCCTTAAGGCTGAGTTCACCATACATAGTTACTCCTAGGTTTTTTATCTGGTCACTTGTTTTTAGTGATCTGGACTCCAGGTACTTGCAGACAAGTTGTCTCTGGGCCTTACCGCCTACGACCAAAATCTCAGTTTCACCCTATTCAGCCAAAGGAAGTTTGCTGCCATCCAGTGGTTGATTTCATCTAAGCAGCTGATGAGAGTTTATGGGTTGGAAGTCATCGGTGGATAGGGAGATGAGAAGCTGTGTGTCATAATCACCATGATTATGGTAGCTGATGTTATTTTTGCTGATAATGTAACCAAGGGGAAGCATATAGAGGTTGAATAGAAGAGGACCCAGGATGGAGCCCTGCGGGATGCCGCACACTAATTTGTGTCTGTTGAAGTGGATGTCCCCATATGTGCAATGAAATCTCGATTATGCAGGTAGGATTCAAACCACTGGAGAACTGTGCCAGACAGACCCACTCAGTGTCTTAGCCTTTCCAGAAGAATCCCATGATCCACTGTGCCAAATGCAGAACATAGGTCTAGGAGTATTAGGACTGGTGTTTTTTATTGTCACTGTAAATCCTCATATCATTTACAACTTTTAGAAGAGCAGTTTCTGTGCTATGAGATGTGCATAAGCCAGACTGGAATTTATCATAAATATTATTATTTATAAGACAGCAGTTCAGTTGCTGATATACAACCTTCTCAATGATTTTACTAAGGAAAGTGAGGTTGGAAATTGGCCTATAGTTGCTAAGTGAATTTCCATACAGGTTATTATTTTTTAGAAGTGGTCTAATTGCAGTAGTTTTCATGCATTGGGGAAAGATACCAGTCTGGAGAGAACAGTTTACTATTGGCAAGATGTCATCTGTTAAAAAATTAAAAACAGATTTAAAAAAGCTTGTTGGAAGTGGATCAAGGGGACTGGTAGAAGGCATAGCATCAGTGAGATCTCTGGAATCTACAATGGAGAAATGCTTGAAACCCCTAGCGCACAGTAGTGGAGGAATGTCATAGTTAGCAGTAAAGTTAGTAATTTTGTCGTTAAAAATGATACAAATTCATTGCATTTGGCGATTGAGAAAGTATCAGAAGAAACAGCAGGGGAGGGGCTAATGAGTTCATCAATGGTTGAGAAAAGGTGTTTTGGATCGTTTTTGTGGGTGTCGATAAGAGTTGAGAAGAATTATTTTCTGGCCTGTTTCAATTAGCTTCTGTTGTAGTTCCTGAGGGTGTTTTTGAAAATGTCCCGGTCAATGTGCAGTTTTGATTTTCTCCACCTCCTCTCAGCTTTTCAGCAGTCTCTTCTGAGCTGCTTTATGGTCTCAGCATTTCTCCATAGAACACTTAGAAAGTTAAAAAAAGATCCTTGATAACTAAAAACACTCTAAAGGCACAATGCAGCACAGGATATTAACAGCAGTTCTAAAAAGGTGAGTTTTGAGAAACTTGTATAGTACAGTTGTAATAGCAGGATGATTATTTTATGGATTATCACAAACCACTTGTATGCATCTGGTAGTGAACCACTTATCTTATAATATGTAAGAGTACTTGGACATCCTCAAGTCCTCATAAGATGGAAGATGAGATTTGTGAGCGTGGGGAGAAGAATCACAACAAAAAAAACGAGGCTGAAAAAATGAGTAGCATATCCTTACTGTATATCTTGAAATGTGGATCATTTCCCCTACAACATCCCATCTTCGAGACGTTTAGAAAATTCTTCAAACCACTTGATTAAGAAAAAAGCGTGAAGTCGTTTCAAAGCACTCCCAGATTTCTTCTGATGTTTTATGAAACATAACTTTTTAACATTTGGGGACTCCACAGCAGATTAACATTTTAAGACTCCGGACTAAATTAAAAGACTGGAGATGCATATATTTTGGACCTCTGCAGTCTTGAACACACCAGCACTTGTATCCAGGATTTACACGGTCTGTGAAGGCCTTAGTGTGAAGGTCAATCAGCCATGACAAAGCGCTTTGCTATGAGCTAATTATCCATGTCCATCCAGGAGCGCGCAGGAGAGCTGTCCATGGTGCTGAAAGGCAGGGACGTGTCATCCATGGCAAAGTCCATTCATTTAGTAGTTATTACTTCAACTAAACTAACGTGCAACAATGTAATAACTATCAATTAGCACAAGAAATTGGTCAATGAGACAAATTATTTGACTTGTGGATCTCTGAACTATCAACTACTATCAGGATCTTTAGTCATGATGGGACTTTAGAGATATAACTGCGAAATAAATGTCTTCCGAGTCTTTTTTCTTTCATTTTGCCCGGTCCTTGCTCTCGATTATAATGAGAAAAACAACCTTGGTGGATCCCATTTGCTCTCATTCTTTGGTCTTACTAAACCCGCACAAAGCCAAATGTCCTTCAAATAGTATACAGTATATGTTCCCCCCCGGAAACTCAGTGTAGTGTCAGTGAACTGTCTCTCTCTTCAGTGATTCACGAGGGAGATCGTGGTCCAACACAGGGTGCGCGGCGATAAAAGACACGCTGGATATGACGCTCGGTGTCAGAAGATAGGCTACAGTATATACAGTGAAGCTGTTTATTATACGGCCCCCCTGCAGTGCGAGCTGTGGACTGCTGGACACGATTCACCCGTTTGCACAGTGGAGGAGCTGTGACGCGTTTAAATCACCAATGCAAATGAGACTGCTACCCCTCCTCCTCCTCCCCATCACCTCCTCTTTCACCAACACACACACACACACACACACACACACACACACACACACACACACACACACACACACACACACACAAAACACACACACACACACACACACACACACTGCCTGTGCTTTATATCGCCGTGCCAGCCTTTCAGAGCGACGGAGAGCAGCACTGGCTGCTGAGAGGGAGAGAGAAAGAGAGAGAAAGAGAGAGAGAGAGAGAGAGAGAGAGAGAGAGAGAGAGAGAGAGAGAGCTTATATAACACCAGCTCTGGGAAATGCTGGAGAGCTGAGGGGACCTTCAGTGGACAATAAGCGGGGGAAACAGCGATCATAACGGCCATAAACTGATAAGTGATCGCATGATACAAGGATGCAGTGCGTAATACTCCACTGTTGAAGGTAAGCCGCATGTTCAAATATCCTCTACTGTAAATGGTGGAGGCACAGTGAGAGGGTTTTTAAGATGGAAGACCTCGGATTCTTAAATAGGTGATGCGTGTTTACTCTCGCTGTTTATTCATTTCTCTTTCAACCTCCCATCCACTCTGAATCAAATCAGACATGGGTATTTTAGAATCATTTCTTGCATGATAGTGAGTTATTTTATGCGTACAAATGTGCAGTTGAACATAACTTGGGCACTCGGACTTGATCATTGTACAAACTGTTGCTTCTATCCTCGGGAGCACCGCACCCCTACTTTTTTGGAGGGGGTTTGAGGCTACAGTGAGTGTGACTGCACAAGATAGTCCACAAGAGGCCTGAGATGAAAAGTAGAGCTGAAGGGCATGACGGTGTGTGACGGCCACTGAGACGACGAGGCATTAATGGATATCATCAGATGAGAAGGAGGGGAGACTGTATTGTTGCGTTTACACTCCTAGCTGGTGTTATATGGGAATCTCTATGGGCTGCACGTACAATCAGCTGTGTCAAAGAAGGTGACGAGCAAGTGACCATAATGACAGAAAACACAGGCAAAAACACACAAGAGCAGGTCAGAGGTGCACTTCACTGCTCCTCTCATCAAAGTATCAGGCTTGATGAAACAATGAATACTAGTGTGTTTGACATAATAATTACTCAGAAATCTTCAGCAGTTAACATCTCATCGCTGCATGTTTTTTGTACTCATCACTTATTCATCTCTCTACAGATGAGGCCAGAGATGGTCTGCATACTGCTATGATAATCCCTATTTCATAAGCACTCCTAATGCGCTCTCCAGACAGTTTTTTATCACATGATGTCATTTCCCTCTGATAACTGAGACTTAGATTGTGAAGCTGCCGGTGTTAAGATAAATATTATCTAACAATGCTGGAATCTGCATTGATAGAAAACCCAGCTTAAAAGCCACATTATTAAAGATTGGTGTAATATCCTAATTTTCTTGTTTTCAAAAGGCTGATTTTATTTTTATGTGGTAGAATAGCACAATCTCAACACACTGATAAAAACAGGAATTGCAGAACACAACTTCAGGCAGGGTTTTGAATTAAAAACAAATGACAGGAAAGAAAGCAACCAAGCAGCAGACACCAAGGGATGTGTTGTAAGATGCTGCAAGACAGAAACACAAGCCCATATGTCAACATGGGCTGTGCATCTAATCCACCAGGCACATATTTTCCCTTTGATTGTGCCCACATACAGAGAAATACACTTTTGCTTTAAATCCAGCTGTTTATGTTTTTTTTTGTGTGTGTGTGCCTCAGCTTTTCCCCGAGGATCATCCTGGAGTCAGTGACCACAGCCTTGGATATTAAATCCCTCTCTGTTGTAAACACATCCATTGTTCCACTGCTGCTATTGGGCTCTGTGGCAATGAAGGACCAAGACCAAATGTCTACACCGTTGCCAGATGCTGCAGGTCTTTCCAAGATTTTGAAGTTGTAAGTAGGTTACAGATCCATTTTCTCATTCCTAATCCATGAAATGGCCTTCCACTGAGGTGAGAGACGGCAACCGGTGTGGGAATGGTGGCTCCCCTCTACAGACTGCACTGCTTCTTGAAGCGGGCTCAGATGCTGCTGCTCTGTCTGGGTATTGCCTATCTTATGGCAGGCAGCATCCTGCTCCTGCAGCGCTCCAGCATCAGAGTAGCCCAGCCAAACCTTGCAGGCCTGCCGCCCCTGCTGTCCCTCGCAGCACCTCCTACCGTCCTCAGGGCTGCAGGCCTGGGCGTGAGGGCACGCTCCAGATGGGCCACCGTTCAGTCTGTGTCCGGAGGGGGAGCCAAGGCAGGGCGACACTGGCCTGCTTCACGAAGCCTGGGGGTCCAACACTTGCATCACCGCTGGTTTCACAGTCTACTGCCAGAGAGTCCAGAGCAGAGAGTTTCTCCCCACAGGAGCAGCAGACTCAAAGGTAAGTAACTATACAGACCTAGCAGCTGTTTCTATGAATACAAATGTAATAGTTACTAAATTGTAATGGTTTACAAAATTGGATTTGTTTTGTACATTGAGTCCAAGTTTCATCTCTAAAAGATTACTACACTGATTTGGTTTTGCTCTCCTGTAACACTGTAGGACTCACAATGGAGAGTAAAAAAGAGGATCAAAATTGACGAACCAGAGATTATATGCTTTATTTATTATTTCCCAGACATTCCTCTTCCTTGTCAAAACAATACAATACAATAACTCCGCACAACACTCAGCACACAACACTCAATGCAACTCAACCGCTGACAGTTCAGAGATGCAGGTGTGCAGTAGTTGCTATTATAGCCTGGAGCTGCTAGCCTCTAGCAGAGATGTGGAGTGGGCTACAGATGTCTGGTAACCTCACTTGTTTCTAACTCCACACCCCTCGATTGTTTTCATTTTCAGAGTTTTAGTGTTCAGCCCCAACTGACACTGACTCAAGTGACATCACTTGAGGCAATTTATCAGCTTTCATGCAGCTCCCTCTGGAGCCACAGAAGGCTTTATACTACTTTATTCACACATGAAGTATACTCCCCAACACCTGAAAACACATGCTGATGTGAAATATCAGTGGATTTCACCTTTAAAGACTCTGACTTGTAGCCTCATAAGACTCTCAACAGCTAACTAGCCAGCAGGCAGAAGAAGCCAGGCAACCAGTGTTAATGTTAACATGTGACCATTGGCCACTGCTTGCCCTCATTACATTAATTAGTGTGCAAGTGAGGTGCTAACAAAATGAAAGTGATAGCTAAGCCAACCGGATACTATTTTTAACTAGCTGAGCAGCATTTTGTGAATACAAAATGAATATTATTCTTTACCACAAACTACTGTCTTATTTTTTAATACTCATGGACCGCCAGTATAGCTGACTGGTGGTTGTGTGGCCTCATCACAACAGCTAATGTGGTTTTGCCAATCATTAACCGTCTGCAGCCAAGGTTGTGTACCTCTGTTGTCTTTGAAGCTCTCTCAACTATAACACTATATCCTGCTATCTGAAATAGAGCAGCGGAAGGGAGGATGTGTGAGATTGAAATATCCTAGTGAGGACTTGTTGACTGAGACAGCGGTTTTCCTGGTGAATAATATATGAAGGAACAAATCTACAAGTTTATTTTCTATTTTGTGATTTATTTTTTTTAGCTCGGTTGGCCTGGAGCCGAGGTAATGCACTCTCTGCACAGGGCTCACATAGCACGCTCACAACAGGCTTCATTGTACATTCATGAACAGATAATCATGACCTTAAAACATTTAGAAGAGCTTCATTATACATTTATATGACATTTTACGTGTGGGTGCTTCAGATCTTGTAGATGAGGGATTGTGCTCACTGATCCTCTCAAAACCAGAGAGGGAAAAGACAGGCACCAAAGTAGCTTCTAGAAAATAAATAAGCAATTATGAAGATAAAAATGATAAGATTCCTTACTTGCATTGTGCTAAGAAGCCTTCGCCATTACATGAGTGCTTGAAGATATCCTTGATTACTCTATTGTTTAACGGTGCCTGTCAGAGCTTTTGCCATTTTGTTGAAATGATGAATACAATGGAATTATCTCCAGTGGAACATTTGTTCTTCCAGCTCATTCTTGAAAAGCATCCTGCAAGAGCTCTTAATCCTTTTTTAAACAGACACTACATAACTGCTCAGTCACTAAGTAGTGTGATACAGATGAAAAATGTTAGAGGCAGGAATGAGATCAGTTTTAGTAACTGCCATCTGGCAAAGGTTCTTTTTAAAGTATTACCCAGGACATAGAATTAAATTACCCAGGTCTATTTTGCCACATGTCCTGGAGGAGTAACTGGCTGAAGGTTTCAAGAAAAAAGCAAGGGTCACTATCTGCACTATAGGCATGACAGGGGTATCAATGTTCTCATCCAACTCTCATCAAGAAAGTGAATAAGCGCGTTTCCCAAAAACACATTGATCAATAATGAAAATAATCATTAGCTGCAGCCTCAATTACACCAATGTCAGATATCATCCCTGGTGTCTTTCTAAAAAGAAAGGCATCAGGGCAGGGAAATTAAGAGGATACTGGTAAAGTGTTTGTAGTCTCTGTGAGTCAAATACAAATGATAAAATTCTAAATCAGGACTATAATAAGCTGTTCAGCCAAGTTTTACAATCATTTTAAACTTTTATCCATCCAACACAAACTTGTTATCCAAATCTCACAGATGATGTCTCTGGTCATGTATCTGTCAGGCTCTATGGAAAGTATTGAAAAATAAGGAAAAGAAAGAAAAATAGCACATCATATAATCTGCAAGATTTAAGGCCTGCAGTTCAAATCAAAAGCCGATGTTTGAATTATAATATCTTTAGGTGTATTATTTTTTTATTTTTGTCCCTATTTGATCTTTATTCCATCTTTGTTAACTGACTAATATGACACACTGCACAAAGCAGTAATAACATTACACGACTGGATGAAAAAGTTTGCACATGCTTTTCAAGTCTCAGATATTCATAGATTCAGGAGACCTATCTATTCAAACATTTTATAATAAAAGTGGAAGATGCATAATACTTGGTGTCTGCTGCTGGAAATTTTGTGCCTCGCAGGGATGAGTCACAAATTCCTTGATATGTAAAGTACATATCAGAAGTATTACACGGCCAGAGATGTGCAGAGGGATCAGAAGTAAGAAATTTTACAGGGGTTTTCACAGCAGGAGCCAAATTCTCTGTGTCTCGATATTTGATTTTTATGAAGTTTGTGTTGATTCTCCTGCAAAATTCAAGAGACATGCAGGTGATCTTATTGTACATATATATGCTGATGGATTTAGGAGTCTCACGCAGTCGCTGGGTATTTTGGGTTTTTCAGTGTTAGACGCCCTGTTGAGATGATCCTCTCTGACCCTGGCTTTGGTCAGCACACCACGTGTTAAAGCCCCTCTGCTGTGGTTTGGATGACCCTCCTCACATCAGTGACAGTGAGGATATTATAGACCCAGCCAGCAGAGAGACCCTCCTCAGCCCACTTTAATGGACACACACACTGCTGCCTGTGGTAGTGGCATATGTCCTCATACTTGGTCATCCTGTCATTGGCTTCTCCATCCAATCCTGCAGGGAAGAATCAGCTCCAGTGCAGCCATCTGTCTTAGTGTTTAAGAAAGTGGCACAGTGTCAGACCTGAGTGCAGTCATTTCTATGATGTCTGGGAATTTGGGCTGCTTCCCTCCATTAACCCCAGCTGCAGCTGCCTGGGGCCTCCTTCACTTTGATTAAAGCAATGACCTGCCCCGCTGGGTGGGTGAGGGAGGTAGGGGGCTCACCTGGGGTGATGCCTCTTGAGATGGTTCCTGCCTCGGACTTTGGCAGCGCCTGTCTCTTAGTGCTTTCAAGCAGTAGCTGCTGGTGTTCTCCAGCATTTGTCTCTTAAGGCACAGGCAGCTGGTGACTCAGCCTCGCCCCAGCACAACAGGCTGGATGGGCTTCAGAGGACATTGCGGACTGATTGAATCAAATTCGATATGGTGATGCTGGGCCTGCCAGAGATTTCACGGTCCATGGCTTGCTTCCATCTTGTCTGTGCACCTTACTGCCACATCTCTTCAATTCTAAGAGCATGCTTCTCCTCCAACACTTTTTAAATCCTCCCTTTGACCATTATGCTGGTAGTAAACAGAAAAAACGAAATCCTCAGTGTCCTTGAAGCCTTTAAAACATCTATGAATACAGATTGATACAAGGGATTCTAAAATAAACCTAAAAGCCAACAATGAGGAATTATCTGCATGTACCCCATACACCAATAGATAGACTATAATCTGTTCACAACTGTATGGTCAGGAATTAGTAAAAACATGTAGCATATAACCTCAAAAATATAACGGCCTCAGACCCAAGGGGCGAGATGTAAATGAAGTCTGCATACAAAAGAAATTCATATGCTTCTCTCCACACAGAGACTGATATTTATAAAGAAGACTTTTATGTGTTAGCTGAGCTGAGTTTGATGTAGCAATGTAGCAAATACAAGGATAACATCAAAGACTGAATTTGGATGACATTTTATATGGAGCCTTAATCTTGTCAGCACATCATAATAGTCTGTCGTAGCCTATTATGTCTTATAGCCTTCTTTCTGCAGGGGTGATTTTTATTCTAGTGCAAGTAAATAGGTTCACAGTACTACAGGAATAAGAAGAATTTATATTGGATGATAAATTAGGTCTTGTTATAAATTAGTTGGATATTATGGCTCACAATACTGTGAGTAACTGCTGACGCAAAGACTGCATTGGCAGGCATAGAGGACATTGCCAGTGCCAGACTAAAGACAGAGGAAGTCTGGTTTATGTCCAAATCAAGTTAACGAGGAGTCTGTCAACATCCATTTATGGCTAATTGTGGGAATGCAATGTTTGAATTTCGGTGTTTAACACTGAACAAAGCAGATGTCTATTTTTATTTTATTTTGTGAAACAATGATTAAACCTAAAAACCCGAGTAATCATCTTCATATTTAATTTAATTCATGTTATTATGGCTTCAACTATTGATTCTTTTCATTTATCTGTCAATTGGATTTTTTTTATTGATCAGTAGTGTAGTCAATAAAATGTCAGAATAAATTCTCATCACTATTTCCCAGAACCCAACATGACAGCTTCAGATTGTGTGTTTTGTCCAATTAACAATCCAAAACACAAAGATATTCCATTTATAATCATATAAAACAAAGGAAAAGCAGCAAGTCCTCACATTTGAGTTGCTGGAAACAGAATGTTTAGTATATTTACTTGACAAATACTCAAATGCATAATTTATTGTCTTAATTGTTGTCAGTTAATTTGTTCATAGATCCACTAATCGATTAACTGACAAATTATTTCAGCCCAAAATGTTTTGTTAGACTTGCTGAGTGAGGGAATTTTTCAGTCTGAATGATTTTTGTCTCTGTTTTTTTGTTTTTTGTTTTTTGACACATGCAGGAACCTACATCGGTTGCTTCCTGCACAATGCCAGTGATCGAGCCCTGGGAGGAACCATGCTTTATGACCTGCGCAAAATGACCAGTTCTCTGTGTCAAGACACCTGCTCAGAAAGGTAATGCATTCGCGGCGGGCTCCTGTGAAGGGACCACAGAAGGCCTGCTGTTTGAGTAAATGCTTTGGATCTCAGTCTCCTCCATGAATGCCTCCTGTGTTTCGAGCCAGCGCAGAGCCAGGTGGCTGGATGACAGTAAAAGATGAGGGGGTGAGAGAGGGGAGAGTGAGGAGCAGGCCAGGACAGAAGGCTTGATCTGTTGCAGAAGAAGGAAGGAGGGAGGTGTGTATGTGTGAGAAAGCTTAATGAGCTGACAGCAGTTGGTGAATAAATTGGTGGTGAGGTATGTACGTTCCTGTGGCCATGGTGTGAAAATCTTGTGATTGGGTCAGAGTGAGCTGACTGTGCAGCATTGCAGCATTGAAAATGTGGATAGGTAGGTGGATTTTTCAAAGCAAACTCAAGGAATGACCTCCTTGAATTATTCCTTTTAATATCTTAAGGAAGTAGTGTAGCCCTGCTGAAACAGAACAGCAGAAGACATATGGATACGGTCAGACTTAGAGTTAGTGCTCACATCTCAAGCCCACCGAGCCCCCCTCCCACCACCAACCCCCATCCACATAGAGAGCACTCGTGCTCGTTACCTGAGCAGGCCAATTACCGCGATGAGCAAAAAGTAAAAAGTCAAGACAATTTATGGGGAAGCTTCAAAGGACATATATGAAAAGGTCAATTTTGATGAGGTCTCTGTCTTTCCTTATATGGGTGGATAAAGATGGAGGAGGCGGGATGAGTCATAACAGCCTTGATATGTAAAGCACAGATCAGAGGTGACCGGAGTTCAGCTGGAAAAAGGCATTACACGGTCAGATGAGTGCAGAAGGGAGAAGTACTGACAAATATCACAGGGGACGTACCATACTGCAGATATGATGCTGGGAAGTTTGAGTTAAATGATAAGTTTGAAATGTTAACTAATGTCCTGTGGGATGGCTTAGCCTGAGGGCAATAGCTTGAGGTTATGGATTGATAACTGTGTGACTATTGATGTGTGTGTGTGTGTGTGTGTGTGTGTGGTTAGTGGGTACCAGTTTGCAGGCCTGGAGTATGGAGCTGAATGCCACTGCGGGAACCGGATCAGTAGCCCGCGGGCTCCTGAGGAGGATTGTAGTCTGGTGTGTCGGGGTGAGAGGGGGTCCCCCTGTGGCGGTGTGGGCCGTCTCTCCATTTACAAGGTGGAGGAGCAGCTGCCAGGTCACAGAAAATGTGAGTCAACTTCCCCTCAGGGAACACACAGGACAGTTTCTATTTGTTCTTTGCACGAGCTGCACAGTGGGTGACTTCACAGATGAACGAAAAAATAACTGAACTTTTGAATAAATATGCATTTTTTTTGTTCTGTTCAAAGGTAAAATTAGCTAGATTTTCAAGGATAAAAGCACAGACATGACATTATGCACTGATTCTGTTTTTCAATCTTAGTCGCTTGTAGCATTCAATATCTTTAGAGATAAGCATTCAGGTGAGAGACAGCCATCTTCCCGTCTCCATGAAAAGCTGTAAGCCAAGCAGCTTTCATCTACACTCTAATTTTATGTCTTTTAGTCATCTCAGAATGTGTTGAGAGCTGAGATGTATCAGCATGTCTTGGACCTCCGTTTAAAGTGACAAATCTTTCCATCACTGCTCTGACTGTCGTTGTTTCTGATTGCTGTGCACCTTTAACACTCACGTTCTGGAAAGAGTGATGTGTAACGATGATAACCGGTAACCGTGAGCTGTTGTCAGCAGTATAGCTGCATCATAACTGCTTATTTTACAGAGTTTTGATTACTGTGATTTAGATGTTTATTATTCTGTTTTGTCATATGAAAATGTAGTTGATGTAATGAGAAAATGTGATGAGAAAAACAGAAACAAATCGTGCAGCACCTTTATCCTGTCCTTAAGGCACTAAATGTGTATTAATACACAGCTGAAAATAGTCCCCAACAAATGCACTATTCAAACTTGTATGATGTTTAAGTTAATTAAGGAGCCTCTCTGAAAAATTTACAATACATTTTTGTGACTCGTTCTTCTATTATTATTATTTTAATAACATAGATTTTGTCTTCAGTAGGAATCAGTGGGCTTGGAGCTCAGTGTCACAGACGTGTGAGGGAAGTAGAAAATACTGAGAGATGGACACAATGATTTTGTCTTTTCATTGGATTTGTTTAGAAATATAGAAAATCACCAGCCCTATCTTTTAACAATCTTTGCTTTGTTGTATTTCACTTCATTACTTCACTTGTGGCAAAAGGATTTTCTTGTTCATAATGTAAAATAATTTGGGCAAAGCAGATGAGTCGAGTCATTCAAATGAGTGATGGGACTCTGCTTTGTTGTTGTCCCACTTCATGATTTCGGCTGATAAAACAGGTGCGGTTTTGCATAAAATCATGCTTAGCACAGCTTTAAACTTGATTGATGACATTTGTTGAAGATTTCCTCAGTGGAGAATATTCTATGAGGAGGAAACTGTAGAGCACAGACAACTTGACATGAATTCTTACACTGTAGTCGCATTATTACTATCTGACATATCTGCTCCATGATTTACGATACTGTACATTTCATTTAAAAGAACAAGATATGAAAGAAACATGTCAGCATATACCCAACTATTACAACTGTGTATCAGTCAAACCAAAACGCATTCTTTGGATGTTGTCATCAAAGTCAAATATTTGATATCATATAGATAATTAATATTTTTGGTTGGAAGACTCAACATCTCCAGAGATTTGCAGCTGAATGGTAAATGATTTATAATACCATGATTCAAGTCAAATATAGGGATATAATCAAGGCAGAAACACTTTGAATAAATGGTCATTTAAATTCAATACTGATTCCAAATAACACTTTTTGAAAATCTGTCCATTTATTTATCAGTAAGCCCTTTATATGCCCAGTCGCTGGTCGATGGAGGTGAAACTTATCAAATACATTTTTTTTAGTCTGCCACTAGTATGCAGTGCAGTGTGTGCAGCCTATAGGCTATTGTTTGTTATATCCATGTGTATTTTTCTCCTCCCAGTCAGAAATGTTCATTACCGCGGTTGCTTCAAGTTGCCGAAGAACATCATCGGCACCTTCCCCGTGGACTCTTTACAGCCCAACCTCACTACACAGTCCTGCATCGAGACCTGCACAGACAAGGTTTGAATTAGTTCCCTGAAATCAGAGACCTGATGATCAATTGATTGCACAAAGCTCTCTGTAGTGTACCAGCGGCTCTTCACTCCCAGGAGAGACTCTATAGCTCAGAGAACCGTCTCTGCTCTGAGGAGATCACACAGGAGCACAGAGATCTTTGGATTTTGCTGAATACTTAAGGTTTAATGTGCCTCTAATGAGAAGGATATAGTCTAGATCCTGCACTGGGTTGTGACTGCATGCAGCTGTGTCTCCTCCAAAATCAGAAATGTCTTGTATAAATACTGCATGTCATCTGGTTGTGTCTGCAATTTGATTTATTCTCATTGTATGCATGTATATCTGACTGTGTGATGATGAATAACTTCTCCAGAGAAATTCACTACAGTGTCTGTCCTAGTGCTTTGACGTGGAGCATTTTGACCTTCTGTAACTGAGAAAATAATGAACAAAAACAAAGCGTGGAGTGGTGATGTGATGCAGACTCTCATGTTGAACTCTGTGTGCTTTTGGTTTGTAGGAGCTCCTGCTGGCTGTGTTCAAGAAGCCGCACTGTTTCTGTACGTGGACGTCCTCTCTCTTCAGTATCAACCAGCAGTCTGAAAACCAGCAGTGTGTGGGGAACACTGGTCTGAACCGCACCAGCACCTCCACACCCACAGCTCCCACTGAGCATGACTACTACCAGGTGTATCACACACCTGTCCTTGGTGAGATATTTGTTTGAGTACAACACTGTGTCAATCATCTGCATGTGACAGGGTCGTGTTTAAAACCAAACTCTAGTCATGTAAAGCCTCTTGCAGATTGGTTTAAGAGAGGGAGATGGGACAATGTAGTAATTAGCAGACCGTGTCTGCATTTTAATCCTGTTCCATTCTGCCATGTCTGTAATTTTTATGGATCACACACAGCAGTTAAAGTTCCAGCCTCTCTTTCCTCCTGTAAAATGGCCTGTAAAAATAACCTCAGAAAAAAGCAGTCTATTATTCCCTGACTGTGTCGGTGAATATTGTGTTTTGAGCTCTATGCCTCCTCACTTTTTGATATATTCTGACCTGGTGCAGTTCTGCTTTATTTTGTAAATAAAATTGACTACAACAACTCTGTCCTTCTAGATTCCAGGTGCAAAGAGAGGATGTTTTTGCCTCAGAGATCCAGCTCCCTGGTGGCTCTTTCTAGTTTTCCTGGTGCAGGCAACACCTGGGTGCGGCACCTGATCGAGCTTGTGACTGGCTACTACACTGGCAGCTTCTATTTCGACGGCACACTGTACAACAGAGGTGGGGATGGCACCGCCTCACTGTTCAAACGAGCTTTTGAGTGAGTGCTCAGTGAGATATTGCCTTGCAGCTGACCATTATCAATTCATTTATTCATCTATACCAGGTTTCAAAGGAGAGAAGGACTACTGGAAGAGTGGCCGCAGCATCTGTATTAAGACCCATGAGAGTGGTCAGAAAGAGATTGAGATGTTTGATTCTGCCATCCTGCTGATTCGAAACCCTTATCGGTCTCTCATGGCTGAATTCAACCGCAAGTGCGCCGGACATTTAGGACACGCCACAGATGCACAGTGGAAAAGCAAAGGTAACACAGTCCCACCCATAAAGACATGATGGCTGAGTGGATCTGGCTCTGCTGAAAGATACTATAGTTACTGCTGCATAATGTTATGTTGTTGATGTGATAACAGTAGGCCAGAGGGCATTCAGTGATTGTGACTGTGAGTACATCATGAAGCCGTTTCACATTTACAGTGAAGACCGCACTCTTCAGTATTACAGCTTTAACCATCGTCAATAGCATATAGTTCATGTGATGTCTGAGAGGTTTTCTATTAAGTGGTCTGCAAACACAGGAATAATACAGCTTTCATGTTAAGCACAAACTGGAAAATGTCATACTTATGAGTCATAAAAGTCCACTTGAACAGCACTTCAGTCATTCCTTCACAGAAAATCACATGTTGGACATAGCGTAAAAAGCCACATGACACAATCTTTAACAACAAAAGTTTACAGTATTTTTTAAAGGGCCAGTTCCCCCAAATTACAACAGCAAAGAAACATTTCTCTCCGTACCTGTAATGATATCACAAACACATATTTAACTTATGTTCCCAAATCTATGGTGGCACCTAAGGACAAAACAAATACAAAAGCAGAAGCACAAACATTAAGGAAATTGTAGTAAATATTACTACACATACTACAATTCATAGCATTTTCTTAATGTTTGTGCTTTTGCTTTTATGTGTTTTGTCTTTAGGGGCTACTGTACAAATCAATCTTTTGAACACTGTGAAGAAGGAAATTTTGCATTCTGAACTTTCAGAGATCCAACAGTCATATTAACAAATCAAATCATGTCTGGTTGAAAGTAGCTGTTGTCTGAATGTTCCTCATCTGTGCCCTCTCCCACCTGCAGAGTGGCCAGAATTTGTCTCCAGCTACGCCCCCTGGTGGGCATCCCACGCTCTAAGCTGGCTGAAGTTTGGACGCCGCCTGCTGGTGGTGCATTACGAGGAGCTGCAACGTGCTCTTCTCCCACAGCTCCGTCTCATCACAGCCTTTCTGAACATCACAATGACTGAAGAGAGGTTGCTTTGTGCCCAGAGCAACCAGGATGGCCATTTCAAACGCTCAGGGGCTCAGCGGCCCTCCTTTGACCCATTTACCCATGACATGAGACAGATGATTGACTCCTTTATTGGTACTGTTGACCAGGCGCTGCAGAGCAGGAACTTTAGCGGACTTCCACAAGAATACCTCCCCAGATGATGATGTGAAAAGGTCATACATGTAGTTCTTTAAATGATTGGTTCAGCAGGGGTTTGCCAAAGAGAGGTTCTTCACCAAGTGCTCTGTGGGGAACACACACACGAACACAGGCTGATGTAAGTGGACCACCTGACAGTTTGATAAGGCTGATGTACTGTGAATGGCTGTAGAGTCGCAGAAACACACTGGAGGTCACTGGAGAAAACATGACAATTCATTGTGAAATCCAATGGGGAACACAGAAGTCTGTGAGGAAGCTTCAGGGCCAGAACTGCCTCTCTGAGAGCAGCAAATGTGATGAGTACTCAGAGAGGATTTGACATGATTTGTTGGCCAACAGAGTTGGGATTATCTAGCAAAGTAGCCGACACACAAATATGGGTGTAAATCAAAGATGGACTCATTTTGGTTAAAGAGGTTTTCTCTGTGGCTCTTTAATATTTCACTTTAGTACATATATTGTGTTTTTAGTATACACCCATGTTAATAACAGTTACCAGTCATACTAACACAGATGACAACCACAGAAGCATTACGCAGATTATACTGAATTTCTGTGTGAATCCACTGGTTGCTACAGGTTTGCAATCACGATGGATAAAAGCCTCAAAGCTGCTAGATGTGGCTGTATGGACTCTCCATTCTACCAGTATGACTGTACATGAACTCAGAAATATGTTGATCAAAGTGAAACTGCTTTCAACTGTAAATAAAACATTTTATTTCATTAAACGCATTCAGTTTGAATTGTGAGAGAAGTTGTTTACATTCGCATTAATTGAAATGCTTTTCATTTAAATGGACCAAGGTGAGGCAGTATAACACTGTCTCAACAAGGTTTGTGTATTTAGCTGTCAGACTTTCACACTGAGGCAGTTTGTCAGAGCACCTCCAGTTTAAAGGACGATGTTGAGCTGGAGGAAAACAAGCACTCATGTTCACTGTACAAATCAGAGTAAAATAACTCTCACTTGTTCAGATACTGTACAAGTGTACATCTACCATTTTAATTACTCCCGATAAAGCCTGAAAGAAAAGTGCCACCTGCTGGTTAAATGCAATGACACTGCAATGATGAAACAAGCTTTAAACATTTTGAGGCATGTGTACCTGATTGTAGTTCATAGGCAGAGAGGATGGCATGAATACTGTGTGACAAATATGACACAATTTTCTGAATTCCATGATGATGTGACCAAGATTTCTTTTTTTTTTTTTTTTGAAATAGCTAGATTGGAAATTTAGGAACTTCAAAAATCAGTGAGAAGCTGTCTGTAATAGTGTTAATTAGTAACAACAAATATAATAGAGTGACACATGTAAATGTCCAAAGATCACAATGGAGGTTTGCTTGTAACTCTACAAGGAGATATACAATGTCATTAACACTTGTACAAACTAATGCAAGTCAGTACAGAATTGCTTCCCTGTTGAAGCTTATGCTTTCTAATTTTGGTTGAGACTGATTCATTGTATCAGGTTTTACACTTGAATGTAATGAATTCCAAGAGAACATCATGCACTCTGGTCTCATATTCAGTCGGTAGGATTCATTGCAGGGCTGTATTTCCATCATATTGTGTTCACTCACTGTCACAGAGGCACAGCCAACTACAGATTCCAGCTACAAGCCACAAGGTTGAAGTCCTTCCTGAGTATCAACAGTGAATGTCACACCAAAATCCAATCCCTGGATTTATGAGCTTGTTCACGACCATGCTGTGAACAAGATCCTAATAAAACACAATTGCAGCTTTTCACAGGAGCTTCAGGTACACCTCTTCCTTGCGCACATGTCTGAAACATCTGAGACACAGCTCTGACTCTTATCACTTGAATGCAAAGAGAATGAAGATCTGGAGTAGTGCGGACTTTTTTCTGGCAATTCAGCCTTTTCTCATGCAGATGATTTTACAAAAACAAAGAGCATTCAAATAACAATCAGGATGAACAAGAGGGTGACATGGTGCTGCTAGCTGCTCTGGTTGACTGCAGTTTGAGCATAGCTTCTTAGTTTCATGAGCATGTAGGGAATGGCATGACTGAACACAGAATGCATAGCTCTGACAGGATCTCAAATAGATTACATATGTGTAGCATATGAAAATCTGATTCTTAGAGATGTAGTAATAACTCTTCCTCCTCACAGATCCATCTCGACAGAAAATAATGCATTCAAAGTAATACATAGACTGCATCAATTTCACATTGTCTAATTTTTCTACAAACAAAAACTTTAGCGACATGTAAAAATGTGACACATGGCACAGGAAAATATCAATGACTTTAAAGTTGCTACAATCAATATATAGTATGTATTAACAATGGATTAAATGACTATGTGTAATGTGAAAAGGGTCGCTCGTAGTGATGGACCCATAGAGAATTATCACCGAAGTCTGCAGTTTCACTCAGTTTCACAGAGCATTTTTATCATTTTTCAGCTCATTGTTGTTTTTCTTCACTCTCACCGTTCTCATCAGTGTCAGACACAGCAGACTCTGTATGTTATCTACCCAGCACTGAACAAAGACAGATAGTGAGGCATTTAGCAGCTAAAAAGACCAAAACAGAGCTAAAAGAAAGTGAATATTGGACTTACATTCATCAGGTGGACCCCAAATCAATACTAATGTTACTCTGCAGCTGCTGGATGTGTAAATAGGTAAATGTTGCTGACATGTTATGCATGTCAACTTTGTGAGGTGATAATATATCCATGTTCAGATTGTTGTGTTGCCCCAAAGGGACAAAAAAAGTTTTGAATATTTGGGTTGCTGCAGGTGAGAAGAATTCCATTCATGCAATCCATCTCTGGAGCTTCCCAGTGCAAACAGTAGCTGTGTCTCAGTTTAAATTAATTAAACATCTCTCAAAAAGAAACAACAAATAGTCAGGCATGATCATTAAATACAGAATGTAAATCTGGAAATGAGCAGTATCAGTTGCTAAAGCTGAAAGTAGTTCACTGAAGTCAGGTTGACAAGCATGCAGACTCATCATGTTGACTGTCTTCAACAGTTGCGTTATTCCCAAGGGGTCGAACGAGTTTGAGACTAAGCTTAATTAAAGACACAGTGCCATAAGGCCTCACAGTCAGGTGTCTGTCATAAAGACTGAATGGACTGACAGCTAGTCTGGGTTATATTAAGACACCCGACACCATCTGCTTTGGAAATATGTGATGTCAAAAGTGATGTGTTTACTGGCTTTTCCTCCTGTTGATTTGCACACCTAAAAAGGATTAAAGAGGCAAAAAAATATATAAATTTTACCACAAGGATAAAGTTTCACTGAAGGAGACAGACAGAGATAGAGAGAAGAAGGATGTAGCCAGACTGCAGATGATGTATAGGCAAAGCGAGCCTCCTCTCCCTCCTGTCACATGGACAGGAGTCAAGCTTGTTACCTGAGCAGCACAGGCAGTGAGATGAGCCAGTCCTGACAGCTCAGGAGGAATCTCTAAGGACACACAATGTCAATATCAGTCAGGCTTCCGTCTTGTCACAAAAGCAAGGATAAAGAGAGAGGACGAGGGTTTGGCCCTGACCACTAAAAACTTGCACATAGAGAAAAAGAGAAATCCAAAGCCTGCACGTGTACTTTGTTAACTATGTGACACTTTTAATGTTTTTCTTATAGGAGTTCTGCATGTAGCAAATCACTCTATGATATAAACACCACATGATTTTCTCATTGCTCACCTGAAAACCTCAAACCTAAAATAATTCTGCTGAGATTTAAATTGTTTCAAAAATCATATCAAAGCCTGATTTTTATAATGAGAATAGTGGTTTATGGGAGGCGTTTTATCTACAGCAATAAATAGAGAATCTTCTGTGTTATATACAGTGTATGAAAAATATATTAAAAGTTCATCTGGTCTGAGCAGCATCACACAAGCAAAAAGGAAAAGCACTATGTCTATTACTACCAGTCACTGCTGCATTAGATCTATGGAGCTTCTTTTCTAGCTCCAGTGGTTCATACAGAGTATTACACAGTGCCACCTTGTGATCAAGTCTGGTATATTATGTTACCAAAATAACATATTGACCTCAGTCCTTAACAAGCACCAACACAGTTCAAACCGACACCTGTTGTTTTCCTCATTTGCAGCCTCTCTGCTCTCATCAGTGTATTATGAAACACTGAGGAAGCTGCGTGTTGAGTGTCACAGCCAGTCAATTTAGTGATGGAAAACCCACATACTGCTCATGGTCCTTTAATATTTCAGGAAATATTCAAGGGATTGTCAAAAAAGGAACATGTGTTCATTTATTAAATATATCATCTACATTTTTTTTGATGAGGAAAAAACTGGGAATGAATTTAAATCCAAATGTATCATCAGAATAAACCCTTAGATATGTATCATCTTTTTTTCAAGGGGGTCACAGTGAATATGTAATATGTATGTCAGTAAGAGCCTAATGATTACCATGGCACCCAGTTAGTTTAATTTAAAGTTTGTTCTCAGTTTGAAGTGGAGTTCACACGCTTTTTACTGGTCTCAGAAGCACTCTATCTAAACCGTCTGTGTTCTATTATGTGATAATCATTCTGTCCTTCACGTGTGATTAGATGGACAATGATAATCACACACCAGCATTCATTAGTTCAATGAAATTCATTCATTTCAGCACAGTCTATTCTAACTGCAGGTTTGAACTGATACTACAATGAGGAAACAGTGATCAGTAGAGCTCCTGCTGTCATCTGGAGTGAGCTGGGAGTCCTCTGCTCTCAGAAAATCTGACTCAGTACATGCTGGGAGAAAATTGATAACAGCTGCAGACGAATACAATGAGAAGATGGTACTTCACACTAGACTGATGTTGGGAAGTCCCACTGTTCCTCATTTTGACAATAACTTTTGTAGAAAGCTTCTATATTTCTTTTTCTTCCTCAAACTCATGTCTCGGCATACAGTCATATTGCTGCCACAAAACCCATACTAGCAACTATCACCATGTTCTGCTTCTGTTTGTCTCTTGGTTGCAATGAATTACACATTGCCTATACTTTACATACACACACACACACACACACACACACAGCTTGTAAGGACCACGTCAACATAAGATAAGATATATAAAAAAATAAGATACTCTAATGATACTTGTGTGATCAGTATTCAGTCATTAAGTCAAGTTACAACAGATTCTTTATAACTGCTTGTGCTCTCAGTCATTTGACTGCAGACATTAAATCAGGTATTTTCATGATGGATTCAGCTTTGCCAGCATTTTAATTCCGTCCACACAAAGGACCGTCAGAGTGAATAGTGATTATGTCAGTAGTGAAGGTGACATTTCTCAATCAAACCGACTGCAGACTCAAGCACATAGAGAAGTCCATCTGAGAAAGCCTCACACAAACTAATCAAACACTTGAAGAGAAATTAAAGAGCAGGTCAGTGTGTGTGTGTGTGTGTGTGTGTGTGTGTGTGGACAAGCTGAACTGGTAAATTAAATCAACTAAAATTAAAGAGAAATGCACTTACTGTTTGCAATCATTGTTGTGAATTCATATAAATAAAAGAACAAAACAAGTCTTTATATCTTAACTCCAGATCATCAAGATCAATTAGCTGGCATAATCAATACAGGTCTCCTGGGCTTTAATATGACTAGGCCCTGCTTCCTCACTTGATTAGAAAACTAACCAGCACTGACTGCTCTCACAGTCAGCCCCTCTATCGGAGTATAAACACTCTGAATCTTGAGCACTGCTTCATCATACACACTTAATCTAGATGCACTGACGTACGATGGTGGAGATGGTGCTGTCAACTGATCTGGGTGAGTATGTTTATGAAAGTTAATTTAGGATCTGAGACCAGTCAGCAAATACACACTTTCAAGTTTTGGAAATGTATGAAGTTGATAAAAGTCTGTCCCAATAACCACACTATCTGTACAACCTGAGAAAGATCATGACATGATGGATTCATCATGAAAATGAGTTCACATATTAGTGTGATTCTTCTAATGTTCACATGAACCACATCTCTATACATTATAAAAGGTGCAAATATTACAGTATATTAACTGAGCTGTGAAATCAAAGAATTCAGGTGAGTTTGAAAGACAATGATTATTGAAACATAGAAATGCTGAATCAAAATGTAAACTCTTTACAGAAGTTATTCCATGTGGGCTCAAGACTAACAGTCTACAGCCATGCTAGAAGCTCTGTGGGGTTGTAATTAGTCATAGCTTTGAACTAAATGCTAACATGCTCACAATGACAATGCATGCAATGCTAACATGCTGCTTTTTAATAGGTATAATGTTTACCATGTTCACCATCTTAGTTTAGCATGTTGACATGCTAATATTTGCTAATTAGCACTGAACTCCTGAGGGTGATGGAAATGTGATTAGCAGGTGTTGAGTCATAAACTAAAATTCTGGACCAATTAAAAAACTGATTGTGGTGGTAGATGAAAAATCAGAGGATCACAAAAGTCATCAGGACTCATCCTCTGACCTTGACTAAATTTCACAACAACTCAAAACCAAAAATGTCTCATGGTGGCAGCAGAGGAAAAGTTTGAGGATCACCAAAGTCAGTACGCTTCTTCCTTTTAAAATCTGTTCAAAAGTTCATGGTAGTTCATCCAATAGTCGTTGAGATATTTCAGTCTGGAACAAAGTGGTAGACTGACAGACCGGCACTGCCATATCATTTAAAATGGTTCATCTATCCCTCTTTAACTTATTTAATATATTGATATGGTTAACATAAGTATAATGTTGGTTGCAGTGAATGATGGGGATGATTGATGTGCCACGTCACCTTTGGAGGCCTGCTGCTGGCTTATTCAGAGCTTTGAGGGATTGTGGTATTGTGGGATAAAACTGTGGTCATTTTATTTTACAGATTAGGAGTCACTGCAGTCAGAACTGAAGAATAACACAAAGACTTTTGTTAAAAGTTACTTTAAGTTTCTTTATACAAATTTTGTTGGTCCTACTTTTAACTAAGATTTTTTTTTTGCTCATTTTAAGACAATTTCTGCTACGTTTTGTCCTGGTTTGTATCCCAAGACACTGCACTATGTGATTCCTCTGAGCTCAGTCTCTTAAAGTTGAAGATGTATTCATTAGTTTGGTTGGAATAAAAACCTGCAGCGACTACCCCTGTTGTAGTTTTTAAAAGCAACATGGAGCCCTTTACCCTGACACAGGTGAAGTATTATTTCATATCTCACCAGTTGTACCTGTAGTCTGTATTTCCATCTGCACCTGCTCTGGAGACGCATGAAGTTCACACAATTCCTTCCTTGAAACATTACTTTTCAAAGTATATAAAAATTTGTCAATGGTGTTAATGGACTATATTACAGTTTCTTTCTTGGCAGGCTGTTCCTCAAATACATTACAGTATATGAGCCATTGTAAAATATCTGATAGCCAGCAGCAGACTCAGGCTTTAGGACAAACAGAGCCAGACACTGTAGAGAGACTATGCTGTGTTTGTCATCACTATTCCCCGGCTATCTGACCTTCTTTCTTTTTATTGTTTCTTTTATGCTGTAAAGATAAATCAGTAGGAGTTACAGGAAGGATAAACCACAAAAAAAGAAAAAAAACCAAACAAAAACAAAATCATAAAACCGTCCGATGTCGACTAGATCCTGGGTGTTGTAGCTTCAAGTATCATCTCCCAGCTGGACTGGTAATATAATACTTTATGATAACATGTCTGGATGGGTACTGGGCTATAGACTCTTCCTTCTGCAAGCTGGATATCAACACTGTCATGGTCACTTTGATGTCACATTTCACTCACTGATAAAAAAAAAAAGAGAGAAGACATAAGGTCTCCCTCGTTCAAATGGAAATCCTTTGGCCTTTTACTCTGCATTAGTACAAGATGTATCTGCACACTTACCATGAATGGAAAAATGTTACATAGAAACAAAAACAAGCTCAATTCAAGTGTTTTATTTCACTGTAGTGGACAAGTCGCCTCAACTGACTCGCTGAGGCATAATTCTTCATTAATGTAAAACCCAATTTAACATCATTCATCCCCATGTTCCTTCAAAGATCCAGTCTGACATTTAAAGGGCGTTAAAAGTAAACCTCTCTCCTAGAAGAGTTACTGTAAGGTTATAAACAGATTTCTGCTCTACACTGCCGTCACAGATGCTATTAGCAGCATTTGGATTTTTACCCAAGAAAGTATGAGAGTAATTATTCATTTAAATAAGGATGACAATGATGTATTGCGCAAAGTTAATCAAACTTGGAACACTGCAGTTGCTGTAATTATCTGTGAAAAGAAATACACCCTGTGTTCATTTTTTTAAATAAAAAACTATTGATGCAATATTTCTGTGAAACAAATGTAATCACTGCACAAACTAAAACTAAAATTCTATATCTAAACTCTGCCCCTCTCTAACACTGTTAGATGCAGAGAAACTTGTCCATGCCTTTATCGCCTCGAGACTGGACTACTGAAGTGTGCTCTTCATAGGGATCCTTGGCAGAAGCATCCAGAAGCGCCAGTGCATTCAGAACAGCACTGCCAGGATCCTGATGAGACTGCAAAAACACGAACATATAACACCAACTCACTACTAGTCACTACTCACGTAAAACTCCATCAACGGACATTTGCCTCGCTACTTACAGGAACTGATCATACTACAAACCTTAACCTGCACCCTCAGATCTGCCAGCAGCTTGTGCCTCCCAATACCAAACTCCACACCACGGGGCTCCCAGTACTAAGCTCCCACCATGGGGGATCGAGCCTTCTGTTCTGCTGCACCACACTTGTGGAACAGTCTTCATAACCATCTGAGGGCAGCAAAGACTCTTATTACTAGTTTATTTATGTTGTGTGTTCTATGTTATTAATACTGTAGCACTTTGAGTTTCACTATGAATGAAAGGTGTGGTACAAATAAATGTATTATCATAATAATAATAATAATAATAATAATAATAATAATAATAATAATAATAATAATAATAATAATAATAATAATAATAATAGTATGGGAAATGTACATGTAGGGCAGCATGTAGGTCAACAATAAAACTATGAGCCTGCAGCCATATAGCAGCTCTGTCAGGCTGTACTTAGGCACAGTGATGGAAGAAGCACTCTGATCCTTTACTTAAGTAAAAGTATTAATACCACAATGTAAAAATATTTCATCATAAGCAAAAGTCCTGCATTTAAAATCATACTTAAGTAAAAGTATAGAAGCATTACCAGCTAAATTTACTTAAATTACTCAAGTAAAAGTACTCGTTTTGCAGAACATCTGGCTTTGACTGATATATTAAATAAATATAACAAAGTACATTATTAATACTGATGAGTCGATACATAAGCAGCAATTTATTGTTGCAGCTGCTCAAGGTGGAGCCAGTTTGAATTGCTCTGTAAGGGTCATAAAATAAATCTCAGGGGTCTTGAGATGATAGATTGGGTAGGAAAGAAGAAAAAAGCAAAGTTCAGCCACATAAATTTGGATGAATTTTTCAGAACTCTTCTTTAATCTTTGCATTTTTGTGAAATATTGGAGAGTTTTACTATTTTGGGCCTGAAAAAAATATTTTTTGAAACCATGTGAGAAAAATGTCTCATTGGTGAAACTGCAAACAACACAAAGACACCTGAAAGATGACAAAAAGACACAAATACACACTGATTTTTTGTAATGGCCCACCAGCCAAAAAGGTGGGGAACCACTAGTTTAATCTTCAACAATGCAGTGTACTTTATAATCTTATTATTATGTTATTTTATGAAAAATAACTAAACTGTCATATATGTTATGGAAATTCGAAATTTAGGGGTTACAAATTGGGTTACACTGGGTGAACCATGGGCTTTGAGGTCATAGAGTAAGAGACAATAAATCTTAGGCTGAAGGAGATACTGTCTCCTCTCCTTGAGACTCAGAGCAGCTGTCTGTGATGTCTGGGGAAGCGGAAGCCTTTCTGATAAAGGGTAAATCGCCGTTGCCGTGGTTACCAAGGTCAGAGGGGGTTACTGCCCGCCTCCCCAGACACCACAGATAGGTGATTGCGTAGATTGGCATAATCAGACAACAGTGGCTCCAGACCAGACTGTGCTGACGGTGACCTGAAGCTCCATGCAACGTGACCTGAACTAACACGGGTAAAGCACAGTTCCTTGTTTAGAAACTAATGAACCAATAGACTCATTTCTCATATTGTAGATGCACTGGGTTTGACCATTTCTGGGTGTATAGTATTTGTGGCATGATCTGTAGGGGTTTAAAGACCAAAGTCAGAGCTGAGATCCTCAGAACATTAGAGATGGCATCATGCACATTCAACTGTGATTGATAAAGTTTCTGCTCTCCGCTTGGCCAAGTGTTGAATAAATTTTCTCAGCATAAGACATCAAAGGCTCCTGTTCACTTTCTTCACTGATGAGTTGACCATTGATCAGCGTTTCTCCATAACAATATAAATATAGTGGAGTAAGAAGTACAATATTTCCCTCTGAAATGAGTGGAAGTATAAAGCAGCATAAGATTAAAATACTTACGTAAAGTACAAGTACCTTAAAATTGTACTTAAAGGTGCAGTGTGTAGAATTTAGTGGCATCTGGTGGAACAGGCTTGGCAGAAATGGAATGTAATATTCATAAGTATGTTTTAATTAGTGTATAATCACCTGAAAATAAGAATCATTGTGTTTTTGTTACCTTAGAATGAGCCCTTTATATCTACATAGGGAGTGGGTCTTCTTCCATGGAGCCTGCCATGTTGCACCGCCATGTTTCTACAGTAGCCCAGAACTGATAAACCAAACACTGGCTCTGGAGAGGGTGTTTTTTGCGAGTTTAGTGGCCACCGTAGATTCTCATATGCTTGGAAGCCACATTAAGACAAACACAAAATCTGCTTAATATCACCTTCAGAATATATCAAGGATTAAAGGACTTAGGTCTCAGCAGGATTTGGAAAAAATTTGTCAATATATTTATCTTCAGTAGACTCGACTACTGTAACAGTGTCTTAGTGTAACAGTGTCTTTACAGATCAGACAGCTGCAGCTGATTCAGAACGCTGCTGCTCGAGTCCTTTTAAAGAACTGATTTTAAAATACTGCTGTCGGTTTATTAAGCACTGAATGGTTTAGGGCCGAAATACATTTCTGATCTTCTGCCATGTTATGACCCAACTAGACCTCTCAGGTCATCTGAGACAGGTCTGCTTTCTGTCCCCAGAGTCAAAACTAAACATGGAGAAGCAGCGTTCAGTTTTTATGCTCCACGTATCTGGAACAAACTCCCAAAAAACTGCAGGTCTGCTACAACTCTCAGTTCTTTTAAATCAAGGCTGAAGACTCAAATCAAATAATTATTCATTTCTTACACTGCACTGTAACTTTTATTCTTATATTTTATACCTGACTTTTCATTTTAGCTTGATTTTATTTTCTATTCTCTTAGCTCTTTAATGACTGTTTTTGATTGTATTTAAGTGTCCTTTTATGGTGTGTATCTTTTGTACTTTGTCTCAATGCTTTTGTTTTATGTAAAGGACTTTGAATTGCCTTGTTGCTGAAATGTGCTATATGAATAAACTTGCCTTGGAAGGGGATGGGTGAGGCAAGGGGTATTCAGTTGGTTGCAATCTGCAACTTCACCACTAGATGCCACTAATTCCTACACACTGCACCTTTAAGTACAGTACTTGAGTAAATGTACTTAGTTACATTCCACCATTTCTTAGGCACAGAGGTGCTTTGAGCTAAATGCTAACATCAGCAAGCTAATATGTTTTTAATGTTTACCTTGGCCACCATCTTAGTTTAGTGTGTTAGCATGTTAATTAGCTCTTCCACCAGGTATAACTGAGGCTGATGGGAATGTTTGTAACTTCATGTAATGAAAGTAGTTCTGCAAGTATTAAATCTTAAACTTTGACCTGATGATGCCGCTAAATGAAAAATTAAGGGATCACCACAATTCATCCTGAGAGGCACATTAATGTCTGTACTAAATTTCAATCTGCCCAATAGTCTTAGAGACATCCAGTCTGGACATTGTCATCCCTAGAGCCACATATGCTGCTACAGTGGCTAGGAAGATGTTAAAAGAAAAGGTCTGTCTGTTCAGATTTAGTGGAATACACATTCTGCATATATATGTTTTGCCAGTGTTTTCTTGGAGTGGTTCATGATCCAACTTTGAATTGCTCTTTGCTTGACTTCTTGTGCTTTTGGTAAATACTCAGTAATCAGTGAAGTAATGGCACACATCTTTTTTACTTTGTACAATGGGGCTGTTTTGATTGCGTGCTGATTCCCTAGACAGCTCTGGCACTGGCTGCTCTTGGAAATACATCAGTATTGTGGTGAACCACAAAGTTAATGGCATAGATCTTCATGAGAGCACCCCTGCCCTTCCCCACCACCACCACCACCCCCATCAGGCTGAGGATGGGCTCCTCAGGAGGGTATTTGCATAAAGCCACTAAGCCCAGCTGCAGTGACAAAACACAGCAGCCAGTCAGGATTCAAAAAGGTGCATTACTGTCACCTGCTGGTAGATGTCTGTGGGCAAGAGCAGTGTCAGTCTAATTCACACTGACAGCATGGCGGCCAGCAGAGCTCGTTCTTCCTCTGAACTTGTAAACACAGTGGTTCTGCACATTAACCTCATTTACATCTTAAAGCTTTCGTGGTTGCTCACTTTATCCCACAGCTGGTTACAATCCCACCATGTTTGCTCACTCTGCCACATTTAATACCGTGATGTGTTGCATATTTTCTGTATTGCAATCATGAAACTTCAGCAGGACCACCATAGTAACAAAAAAGAACACTCCTCATTGTATGATAATTTGGCGTGATTTAAGTAAGAGTAATGCAGTGTTAACTGATAGCAGGGCTGCAGAAAAACACATTTTCTCACTTACCTCACAGTGGTTTCTAGTCCTGTTGGGAGTTTTGTTTTTTAGTTGTCTAGGTTTCAAAGTATCTGTCTCTAACATTTCTGTCTTTATGTTTTAATCTTGATCTACCCCTGTTAAAACACCTTGTAACTTTTTGAAAAGTGCTGTATAAATAGACTTTATCATTATTAATATACTGTATCATTACCACATGGAATTTGGTGAGGTCATGTAAAACACAGTATAGCTCTGCCCAAAATACAACTTAAACAGAGGAAAGTGCAGGGCCTTCAAATAGTTCAACAGCAACATCTCTTTCAAGATCCCTGTTATTCTGGATGTTAGTCCTTTTTCCCCGGAGACATTTGTACATGTCACAGTAGGAAAAGCACAAGTATAAATGATAAATTAATAATGGCTGAATTCCATTCAGCTGAGGCTCACTGTCACAGCCATTGTTAATGTTATCAGTAACACTTAAGTAAGTAAGTAAGTCCAAATGTGGAAAAAGGGAGATTCCAGAGACCTCACGGGAAACACTTACAAAGTCATAAATTGTTCTTATGAAATCATTTGACAGGTTAAACAATGAAAAGAGATATTCTTTAAATTGGAAGAGCTCATTCTGGCTCGTTAGTAAAAGGAATAATTTCACTTCTTGGGAAAACATTGTTGCACAACAAAGATGAATGATTAAGCTTTGTTTGATATTAAAATGAAACTGATTTCTGTGATCGCGAGAGGCTATTGCACAGAAGATCGACACCATTCTTATGTTTGTACAGTAAAACAGTCTGCTAACTTACAGCCAACAGTCTGCTAACTTAGCTTAGCACAGAGAACTTATCTCCAGGAAGTTACTGCACCTGGCCAAGAAATGTTTGTAGTCCTCGTGCTAATCTAAGCTAAAAGAGCATTTACCTTTCTTTTTCATTTAAAATTAAACTGTAATTTCTGTGAAATAACTGCATATAATAACTGTATATTCTGTTGTGTTGAGATGGGCTTCTTTTATAACAGACTCCATAAGGGATTAAACTATGTAAACAGAGACATAATGGTATAATGGAGGCTGGATGGTTGGTCAAACTGTCACAATATTGGTTACAGGAAATGTGGCATATAAATGTTGATGTCCTCACATCTAGCACAAGATGGCGCCAGTGCTCTCTCTGGTTGTAAGACAGCACTGCAGCTCTTTCATCCAATTAGCTGACAGTAAGGTCTACACACCAGTATCAGACCAGAGAGAAATAATCTTAATGTTACTGTGATATTTCCTATTGTATGAAGCTGAGGAACATCTTCAGAGGACATTGAATGTTGTCACCAACTGTCATACTCACATCTATTTTCAGAGGTTTACAGCCTACATATCTGTAGCTATTACAGTATATAGGCCTCTGGTATAAGCTGTCAGTCACTTTCCCTGTCTGAAATGTTCACACCTCTGAGTTGAGGCTTGAATTAGCTTCTCACAGATGATACACTGGCTCCTTAACACCCAACAGCTCTGTCTTCTCTGTTCCAGCGGCTAATTCTGACACAAGTCTGTCCTCCACAGTCGTTTAGGCCTACATCACTGAGACAGAGCCGCAGTGAAGCAGCCGTCTCCTCCGTCTCTGCACTGATGGATGTCTGTCTGACAGGCTGTTGCCTGAGCAGCAGCAGCAGCAGCAGTGCTGTGTGTTTTCTGTCTTGCGTGCAGGCACCAGTGAGCCTGTGAGGGACGGAGACATCTGTATATTTAAGTTTTCTGCTCCTGCAATGTGCTGCTCAGTGTGCATGGCAGGACACGGGGAGGTGCACGCTCGCCTGGCTGCGTGGCGAGCCGTGGCCGCCATCATTGTTGTGTGAGACTGTGAAATAAAGATGAATCAATAAACTGCAGATATATACTGTATGTGTGTGTGTGTGTGTGTGTGTTCAGTGTAGAGGCCTATAGGCGCTATGTGTTTGTTGTGTCAGGGCCTTAACATCTGAACATCTTCTCATGTTGATGTTGTAGAATTGCATGAGACGTGATCAATTTAAGTCACTGTCACTACTGCATAGTGTAAGATGAGTCAGCTATCTACGTATTTACACTAATAAAATAAGATAAGCACTTAAATATCAGCTAGTAGGGCTTCAGGTGGAGTTATAAGTAAAACTACATTTCTCCATGTACACTAAACTCTTCCATGCCTGTGTCTGCCCTGTGTTGCTCTATGCTGCTGGTTTGTGGGGCTTTCAAGCTCACAAAGAATGTAAACAGGTTCAAAATAAAGCTATAGGGCACTCTTTGGGGAGTGAATATGTTTTCTCCAATCATATTGTAGCTGTGACAGGGGACCCAGGGTGGGAACCTTGTGAAGTATGTTGGGCTGTTTGTATGACTGTAGAACAGACTGACTTTCACTGGTGAGTATGAACAACAGTAGACTGAGCAAGAAAATCCTCATGTGGGACACTATATGCAGTCCTTGGGCAGAGTACATGCACATTTTAAACCTAGGGAGTAAGGGAGTAAGCACATTTTGAAAGAAAAAGTTAATATTGGTTTGATTGAAGATTTTGTTCTTTGGTTGTTTGAAGAAAAAAGAAGTGCTTCTGAGATTTGGGAGAAGTCAGAACTTAGAACAGATGGTTTAATCAAAACTGAATTTAGTACTGAAAATAATGATCTGAGAAGTGTGCCAAGATGATGTTTGGTATCTACTACTACATCTGGTAACAGGATGTTCTGTTAGTATTGATGAATATGGCTTTTGTGAGTTATGTGATATTTTTTAAATTAAATGTGTGAATATGTATATATATAGTTGCAGTTTGAAAGTGAACTCCAACAATTACATATTTTCAGGTGTCCAGGTGTTGGGGAGTACTACTGTGTATGTGTAAAAAGTAGTATAAAGCCTTTTGTGTCTCCAAATTGTGTCACTTGAGCCAGTGTTGGTTGGGGCTGAAGACTACAAGTTTGAAAATGAAAACAATCTGGGAGTATGGAGTTAGAAAGAAATGAAGTTTTAAAAAAAAATCCATTGTGAGAGTCCGACAGTGTTACAGAAGTGCAAAATGCTAAACCGGTGGAGTATCCTTCCACCTTCACTGTTAACTTGAGTGCTATGTGCAAAACTGAAGCTCTTTGCTACCATTTCAGATAATAGGACACAGTCCAGTCTGTGAGCTCAAATAATGTCATTTATAATGAAAGTCTTTTTAAGGAGGGATCCAACACTTTGTAGTACCAACTTTAGAGTGACAGTTGAGGTGCTATTATCATATGTAGGCAGTGGAGGTCTCATAAGTAGAGCTGGCAGGCCTATGAGACATACAGGTTAGCTTGTTACTGGGCCTCGGTCTGTTATTACATAAAACTCTAATAGTAAATGTTACTGCACATTGAAATGCTATGAGTTGATTGGTAGAGAGAATTATTAGTATTATAAGCTGGACTCACAGTATGTCAGGAGCTACTGTATGTTAACAAATGTTAGCATGCTAAATGGTGAACATGGTAAACATTATACCTGCTTAGCATCAGCATGTTAGCATTGTCATTGTGAGCATGACAAGTAGAGCTGCTAACATACCTGTAGACTCTTAGTCTTGTTGCTGAAATAATGGGAAGATGAAATGAAAACTAACACTGCATGCTTATTTACTGAAAATGCGTTTAATATGTAGCTTTTATATAGTGTTTCTATTCTATGATGTTACTGTGTAAAATATGTTATTTTTCTTCTTTTTGGGGGGGTTCAGGTTTCATGTTTACCATGTGCCCTGCAGCCATGATTAATTTTGTTTTTTTCCTTTGGAACATGGATGTCAGATACAGGCATTATTTATGAATACATGGTATTGTCATATGTCATGAAATACCATGTTCGATGGACCTTTATATTCATTCCAAAATCCGTTTGATATCACCTAAAATTAACTATAATTTAATGATATATACGCATTTTTTTCTGTTGTGTGGATATTGAAAAGCAGAAAAACTACAAAGTGTGTATGCTGATGAGTTTAATGCTGAAACCACACACACAGCCACATGAATTTTTAGGTTGTAAACAAACATACACACACACACACACCCATACTTTCAGCTGTACTCTGCGGCTGAGTTTATGTGTTTTCAAGCCTCATTTGCAACATTTGAGAAGCTTGTGTTATTTTTTTTCTCAGTGTGAGATTCCCGGAGGCCACTTAAGGAGACACAGTCAGCAGATTCTGATAACATGTACAAGCATGATGTTTATTTTACTCATCAGAAATCAAAGTCGTCTTTGTGCCAAGCAAGGGTTGGATTCCCAGGCTGCAGAGAGGTCTCTTTGAGCTCAGCGTAGCATTTGCAAGCTGTGGCTGAATCACAGTCACAAGGATTTCAAAACAGCTGGGAAGCTCCATCCAAAACTCTCACACAGTGATGCAGTGAGACACCCAAGCAGAGCTGAGAGAGAGGGGTTTAAAATGTGGAAACTGTTAATCAAGAAGAAGCAGGCTATTTCATCCTGAAATGCTGCAGTTGGCACTTTGTTTTTAAGTGTAGTTCATTTATTATGCACTGTTAAAAAAGCAGGACACATGGAGTGAGGAATATTAATTGTTTTGATTATGTGTCTCTTTAACTGGCACAGACATGTTGACATGGAGACACCACCTTTTGCGCAATTATTTCTGTGTAGTAACGGCTCTGTGCTCAAAAACAAAAGGCTCATGCTGTGTTCATGTCATGTGGGGATAACTGAGGAAATTACTTCTTGGTAAAAGGCAAATAATCTCAAGTGTTCATATTTGAAGTGCTTTGAAGCTGTAAGGACACAGTGATTGCAGTTGTCTGTAGATTTTAGTTTTCTCCTCATAAGCGTTTTCACATGTGCACTTGGTTATGGAGTTCATGAGTTCATGTTTTACAGCAAGCCAAACATAGAAATGTAAACCACAAATAACAAATCCAGAAAGTTGTATGCCCGCATGTTTTTTTTTTTTTTTTTTCATGTCAGCAAAAAATAACTGAGGTCATGCAGTTCTTTTTTAGTTTAGGTGGATGTATCACGTGACTCGAGTATTTTTGTTGGTGACACCAGGATTCAACCCACCTTTTTACCATTTATAGGCAGTATATTAATAATTAATGAAGCGTCTATTACACACATAAACAAATCCTTACAGAGTGTTAAGAATCATTTATTGACTGTTTACACACATGTAGAAATTATTCACAGGCGGGTTTAAAACCATTGTGTTGTGCTCATGAAGAAACGTCAGAGTTCCTTCTTTAAAATGGAAATAGTAGTTTTAGTAGTTTAAAAAAATTCTTAACTCGAGGTCCACTTACTGGATTTCTTGTGCTTTCAGCTGCATCTGGTGGCCTTCATCAGTGGATGGAATTTGCTCAGTTGTAAAGGAGAGTGAAGAAGTGTTCACAAATAAATGCTTCATTGATATGGGATTAAATTATGTGTCATAATAATTAAATAAAATCTCCCAAGCATCAAAAAAATGGAATGGTGAATAAAAATAAATTGAAAGCAAAAAAATGACCTTTAAAGGCAAAACTTACAATAAAACTTTCTTCAGTTTTGCTGCTTAATTTTTCAGTTTCAGTTCTGACATAAAGCTCTCATGTTGGCCAGGTGTAAGGCCGGAGATATACTTGCTTTTAAATACGCGTTTGTGTGCTCATGATGGCTGCGTTGCGTATCCTGTGTCTATTTGGAGCATTAGTTGTGCCCCATCCTTGGAAATTAATGCTACATATCCGCAAGATGAAATACGTACAGGAACGGTAGGGAAAGTATAGTGGTGTATAATCGATGGGCTAATTTGACAGAGAAAATCATCAAACATCCTGGTGGACATTCGAAAATACTGGTGGTGTTTCTCATCATCAGTTACTTGCAGTGGCAGAACGAGAGAAACATATTTGCCATTGTCACAACGTGCTTGATTTAGGGGCCTTGCCTACCATCTACAATGGCGCCGCTGTCGCTTTCTCTGCCGTGGTCTAAGAATTAATAAAACAGTAACCTCCTCGAGTGTCTGTTTACATCATGCAAATCTGGGAGTTCTATTCATATCCTTAGTTCTCTGGTAACTCTAGTAGAATCCTCCAGTAACAAGCAAAGTCCATCTGCAAGTATCTGAACAATTCTGTTCATGAAGCAGCCGGTTGTCTACGCGAACATGTGGTTAAAAAGCAAGTGTGTCTCTGGCCTTACAGAGCTGTGTTCTCATTAGCCAATTACTTTTGAAGAGACAGCTCAATGGTAAGTCGTACTTGTTGCACTTCCAGACCGTTGAAACTGAAAAATTCTGACCTGAAACTGTAAAGTTCAACTGCAAAACTGGGAAATTAGGCAGCAAAAGAGAAATCCTGATCAGTGAAAGAAAAGTGGAGAATATTATAATCAAATGTTTCACTCTTGTAGAGTTTTATCAAAAGTTTTGCATGAGGTCACTTTCTTGCTTTCAGTATAATTTTCACTTTACTGTTAACATAAGTATGTGGAGTGTAATTCCTCTGTGTAAACTACAGTAGCTGGATATCATTCATTACCTCCCACCTAACGTGGATGTTTTTGTTCAATACCGAATGTGCTCTAAGTTTTGATTTGTTAACAGTGATCAAAGCACTAAAGCAGGCCTTGTCCTCACATCTTTGATCATAAATTCATGGGTTTTAAAGCCCTTACAGTCGTTCTCATATCAGCCCTAATCTGGGGTAAAAATGAAACTCCCCTGATCATGGCAGCTTGAATGAAATGTGCTGAACTTTCTCAAATCCTAAACTGTTTATTACCATCGTCACGATACGCAGCCCGCTGTCACTATTGAAAAGTTTGTTCAAAGCATGAATCTTGATATTAATGTGTTGATTTTTATATTTTGACAGGCTAAGCAGATCAATTTTATTTTGAGCTAATAATTCTTATGGTCTAAACCGCTTAAATCAAAAGACAGACACCCAATCTCAAAACAGCATCGTTATTAATTTCATCCAGCTTCATCACTTCTACGTCTGCATTGAATTGACGTCTTTGTTAATAACAGCTATATTTCTTTTAGAGGGAAATCAATTCATCTTTCGATTCATTAAATGTGAACCTTTAGTGGAATGTTTTGAATAGTCATGTTGCTTACAATGAAGAAATGTTTGTTTTACAGGCAACATTAAGATCAATGAGCAAAATGAAACAACTGACATTGACAGAAAAAGCTGTGAACTATTTGTTTAAAGTAGATCAATCTATTGCACAGTTTACATGTGACTTAACAGCAAAAATACAGTTTCACACATTTTTTGCACTACAATCCCTCTACTGGGAAAAAGTTATTCACATATCCATATTAATTTACACTTTCATTTCATACATTGTGTTGAACTCATGAAAGCATTTACTCATTATCTCATATACAGTAATTCAACTTGAAAATGTGAATTATGTGAGCGCTGCCTCAATTAAGTTTTTTGGAAGCTTTTTAACGTCCCCAACGACCTAATTTAACAATCAGCAAAGATTTACATGAATTTTTTTTTTTTAACCACAATAGCAAAAGTCTGAGTGAGAACCTCCAAACAATTTCACACAATGAGTGCTAATTTAATCCTGATGCCAGTGTTTATTTGATGCGTGCAGAGATGAAGAAGAAGAGAACACTTGGAAAGTGCTGGTACATATAACAAAAGCAATGTGTGACAACAGCTTTATAGCACAATTAGTCACGGCTAACCAGAAAGCATGCACTTCACAAATGTGAAATCACTGCAGTGTCATCAAGTATCAGTCTGTGATGTGACCTTCTAATTTGATCTGATTTAAGGAATGATCTGATCTGTGGCGTTCTTCGATAAACGTGCAGATTTACTGCGGCTTTCTGAGAATGTTTTCATACAGTGGAGCTGATGCAAAGTGGGTTGCTGCTCAGAGACACGGCTGGTGGATGATGGGAGCCGATACGACTCGCAGCCAGCGGTGGCCCGGCTCAGCTCGGTGCTTTGTTCCCGGATCGTGGGGTTAATGGTTTTCCGTACTGGGTGGTGAGGGAGGAGCACCGCAGGTTTTTCAAGCATTCTGTGTCGGAAAATTAGGATGCAGCCTCTGTTGTCAGAGCCGGGGAGCTGTCTGCCACTTTCCCAGCAGCCCTTAGGCCAGTGACAGGGAGATGGATGATATCTGCAGCCTGGCCCCACACACACACACACACATACACATATACACACACACACACAGAAACACACTCAGCCTGTTTCTAGTTCCCTCTCTCTCATGTGCACACACACCAATACAGTGGAGCAAACAAAAACACACCTACACACAGACTCTCTTTCCTCCCTTTCTTTCCATCTTTTCGTATTCTCTTTTCTTCTAACACACACACACACACACACACACACACACACACACACACACAAACACACACACACAGAGTATGAGTATTTGTCTAATACACCTCTCTCTTTGTTGCCTTTGGCAACAAAACCAATATCCTACATATCAAGGGGAATGAAAACCTCACAAGTGAAAACAATGAAAATGTTTTGAGGGGAAACTGCAGGATTCCTTCATTGTTTGCTTACATGGAATAAAACATTATATTTCTAAATAACCAAACTCACACAACATATTCAACTGAGACATTTATTGAAATCACTCTGTTTACAATATGAAAAATAGATATTGCAACATCTCCAGTCAGCACATTTTCTATTAAGATATAACATGCAAGAAGATATTTATTTGTAAATCAGTACATTTTGGAAACTGCAAACACCAACAATGAGTATTTTATTAACACAGACAAAACTGCAGGAGTGAAGATGTTTATTACTACAATAAGTCAACTGGCACGACTCAGCACATAGTGATGAATATTATAATTAAAGAAAATACACACTTATACTGTACTAAACTGTTAGAAAACATGTGTGTCCACTACAGCCATGTGTAAGTTTGTTTATGTGTGGGTGTGTTAAGTCCTTAAAAGAAGTGCTTCCTTTTCCTTCCGCCCCTCAAGCCCCCCCCCCCCCCCCACTCCCCATCTCCTTCTCTCTCATTGTCCTTACCTGCTATCCCGCTCTCCACCACACTGCTGATGTTCCTGCAGTCGGGACCGAATCCAGCGGCCGTGTCACCTGAGTAACAGCCGGTGCATACTAATGACAACCGGGGGGGTGAGTTGGGGGGCTCGACTCTGCTCTGGCAGGAAATGCCTCGTCCACTTCACTTCAACCCCCCCCCCCCCTCCCTCCTCCCAACCTTTCTTCTTCCTCTTCCTCCTCATCACTCTGGAAGAACAGAGAGAATGGAGGGCTGTAAATGGCAAAGGATGGTGGAAAAAACAAGAAGGAGAGGAGAAGGGACAAATAAGGCGAGAGTGATGTTGGAGCGGGTGGAGGGAGCAGGGAGGAGGGAGGGGGTGAGATGAGGGACAGAGAGAGAGAGAGAGAAAGAGAGGGAGGGTGGGGAGAAAAGGAGAACGAGGGGTGGAGGGGAGCAGGGTGTTAAGGGAAACATCCATCACTGTTTTAAGTGACTGCAGTGGGACGGAGCTGAGTAAAAGGTCGTCTGGTCTCTTTCTGTGCACAGTGGGCACCTGGGCAGAGCTGAGCAGCTTCCAAATGACTCCAGGCTAATTATCTCACGCAGACCGTCTGTTACAGCAGTCTGACACTTTTACTGACTCACTCGTCTACCGCAAGTGCGCAAGCAAAACAAGGCAGTCATACACCCAAATACTCTCCTGCTAACAAAATGGAGCACGCAGAAAAACAAGAAGTTTTGGACTTTGTTGTTGTGTTGCAAATGTAAGTTGTGATTTGTCTTACCTGTGAGAGCAGGGAGAAAGACAGACAACTGCCACGGCTCCTAGAGAAGAAAAGATAAAGATAGCAATTTAGCATAAGTGTGGGAAAACAGAAAAATGTAGGAGGGTTGACCGTTTTCGCTGCCTTTACAAGCACGAGAAAACCCTCAGAAAAACTGGAACAGAGAACAAAATACAGCAGAGTTCATCTCTAAAACATCAGTTCTTTTGTAGTCCCTGCAAAAGAGTAAACATGCTGTGATTATCCAAGTGTCCACCTGCGCAGAGCCTGAGCGGATGCACTTGAGGACACACTAGGAATTTTGTGGTCATGACCTGTTCCAGCAGGGACACAAAGCAAACCGCCAGTATGTGACTAGGCTAGCTGAACATGTGTGTGTGTGTGTGTGTGTGTGTGTGTGTGTGTGTGTGTGTGTGTGTGTGCTAGAGTTCCAGGGAGAAGTTTGAATTCTAACCAGAATGCAAATCATTTGAATCTTCAGTTAAAGAAAAACAGACTGCAGCACTAATGCAGCGTCGGCGTACAAAAGGAAGAGTCATAGAGTGGCTCAAAGTGTAAATTGGGCATCTGAGTCAAATTGTCTGGTGGCCAAGGGGTTAAAAGCTTTTGCCTGTGGCGACAATGCCAGGCCAGCTATAGGTCACATTCAAGTCCCAGCCACTGGATAGCCAACCTGCAAGACAGAGCATAATTATCCCAGCCAGTTACAGTTCAATAACTCCATCAAGCTGCTAGCCAGATACCAGGTTTCCCTGGCAACGCCTCCGAAGTGAATCACAGATCAGAGAGAGAAGGGGAGATAACACCGGACCCTGGGAGGGAGTGGGGCCAGGAGGACGGAGGGGGGGGGATACACCCTCAAATACTGTGTGCCTTTAAACAATACAAAACACACATGTGCGATGCTAACACGTAAACACACACACACACACAACAAACCAGGTCTGAGAGCATTCCAGGTGGCTGTGCTGAGACTCGGCCTGTCAGGCCTTGAGTCTGCTCCCTCTGAGCTCTGTTGTTTGGTTTTCAATCATCAGCTCCACTTTCCAGACTCCTGCTCTGTGCCCACAAGGCCCGCCGTGAAAATCCTGAAGTCTCAGAGCAGCTCAACTGTCCTTTCAATAGACACCCCCACCTCCCACAGCACTTACTGTAATCTGAAAAACTTAATGGAGTTTATCTCTCATCCCTGTCGCCCTGAGAATAATAGAGAAACTTTTGTGCTTTGGATGCACAGGGATAATTACATTACGAGTGGCACTACGATTTATACCCTTGATTGAATTAAAAACAAAATTGAATTGGCTTTAGTGCAGACTGTAGGAGGCGAGGCTCCGTGTATGAAATGTGTGTCCATGTCGTTGAACAGGTGTATGTGTGCGGTGTCATCGGCACACTTTTTGTGTGTGTTCAGGTGACTGTCTGGCCTCCTGCCGCAGTGTCTGGAAACTCAGACGCCACCCACCCCCAACCCCTCCGCCCCCCCCCCCTCCATTCCACACTGCTCTGCTATCAGGCATACCTGACGCCCCCCTCCTCTTCCTCCCCCTCCTCACCCCACCTGCACCTCCTCCTCCTCCTCCTCCCTGCAGTGATAAGAGATCCACTGAACACTAAGCTGCTTCACCAGACAACACAACCTGACAATCAATGCAAAAAAAAAAAAAAAAAAAAGCCCTCTAATTCACTAAATCCATCTGATTTCCATGTCAGCTCGAGCCCAAAATCCAAATGTGGCGGATAAATGCTAATCTGTCCTTATTACTTTTATCGGGGACCGACGTGGCGGCGCAGTGTGTTACATGACCACCTCTGAACAATGGAGTGTAATCTCTCGCACACACTCGGGTCCATCAGCTGGAGCCTTTGGTTTATCTACACCTATTCAAGGTCTGAATCAATCTTTCCTGCAGGAACTTGAAGACTAGCGGACTATAGAAACCGCATACTGAATGCTGTTTATTTAGGACATCTAATGATAAAAGTATTACAATACATTTAGTGACGTGTGCATAAAATGAAGCAAAAGCAGAGTTTCATGATTATTAGTTTCATGACTTCACTTTTTGAGCAGATCTTTAACATCTCACTTCCTCAGTATTTAGTGATGTCATCTGTCTAAATTATAACTGATTCATATTTTTTGTATTTTGGTGAAACAGTTTGATTGGACCTGTGTAAACGCAACACAAAAGTTTTACAAAAAACATGACAATTAAAAGCTAATATTGCACATGATGCTCAGTAATTTGACCTAGACGACTACTTCCAGCTCTACTGTCATCTTATTATATTAAAATGAAAAGATATCATGAAATGAGCATTTCCAGAGTCATGTAATATTACGTAATATATATAAGCAATGTCCCAACTTTAAATGAACCCATTCTTATGTCAAATATATTCACGTTCCATATACTTCATTAATTCAATTCACATTACAAAAATGAAGCAAAATATTTGATTTCATTCTGCATTTCCTCTGAAAATATTTATTATCATTATCATTATTATATTAAAAACTCAAAGATTCAAAAGACAATCAATTTGCTTTTTTCCCAAAGCCAATAAAACAGCTGCTTTAACAGAAAAAAAGTGTAATTTTTCCCCCGTTGTGTAAGATGCAGTGTAATGTTCAGATGGCACAGAAGAGATCAATTTGGCAGTTGCTCACTGAGAACTAGTTTGACTTTGAATAAAGTTTGTATTCCCCATTCAGCGGAGTTACAAACTAGCTGGGAGCTGATTTTTACGGGGTGATATTTATTGGATCCTTGGCGGATTGCTCTGTGCATGCTGCTTTGTTACTGTTGGGGGAGCGGTGAGGATTTCATCAGTGGGCTCGGGTGCTGCCAGACTTTGCTGCGTGTCAGACAGACCCTAATAAAACTGTCTGGCTGTTTTGTGGGCACCAGCACTGCTCTGGCTGTGCTGCGTCTGACTGCTCAGCACTTGTCGCACTGTGCCTGGCTGTTTGGTATTCATGGGGCATGGCACTCCTTCAGCTGTTGCTGGGGGCTCTGTGGCATAGGCACAGACTGATTAGTTGGCATTGGCATTGTTCACTATGAAACCAAATGGGGAGACGAGAAAAAAAACATAATTAGGCAGAGGGGGATAGTGGGAGAGAGATGGAGAGGAGGGTATTAGAGAGAAAATCAATTGTTTTGAACTGCATTCCTAATATGGGTAATTTAGCAGAAATTAGGTTTTCAGAAAAGCATGCTGCCTTGGGAAAAACTGAAAGTTTAAAAATCAGGTCAAGCTGTAATGGTGAATGAATTCACACCTTTGAATAGCATAAAGGAAAAGAACTATTTTTTTTCAGCAGGCCTAATTTATTGTAATTGCTCTTCTATAGTCATGTCCATAAGAGACCAATTCAATGTTTTCATTTTCTATTCAATGTTCAATCTTGTCCTTTTACCAGCCTGTCTTGCTGAATTACAATGTCTGTCTGAGTCGTCCCGCACTTCCAGTTTAAATATTGATTTAGACCATTAACCAGTTTGGTTGTGACAACTCATGACAATAGAAAATCTCAGACAGAAATGATCAAATTAAGAGAGCAACAAAAATCTAGTGGAAATGAATTAACATTTTACAAGTGCTCATTGATTTTTATTCAACATATGTATTTCGTTCGTTCGTCTCTGCTCTGATTTTAACAAGGTCTGCGACTTTATGCAGAGAAGATATCACTCACTGTCTTTCACTGACAATTTGAATTAGTTATCATAAACATAGAGCAGGTGAAATTATTTGAGCAATGACAGTTACTATCAAAATTTGAATTTGTTTATAAAAGAAACAATTGCCCTGTAATTGTGATAATAAATTAAAAATATATTTATATATACATGTATTTGGCTTTTATACCTGGGATGTGTATATATTTGTAAATCACTAAATAAAAACTTTTTTAAATGAGCCTACTTTTTAGGGAATTGTTTCAGATTCTATATTCTGATATTAATATTTTGAAAAACAATATTATAACTGTAAAATATTTTAATACTTTGTGTTTGTTGTGAAGAAATGCGGCAGAACGTATATGTGTTTGTAAAAAAAAAGAGAAATGAGGAGTTCAACTGGTTAGCTGTTGGCAAGGAATTCAGTAACATTGCTAAAAATCCAACTGTAAAATGGGTATATTAGAGTTTTTATTATGTTGAAAACAGCAGCGGCAGACTGCTGCTGTGGCGTCTGAATGAAGCAGGAGTGATCAAATTCAGAGCGACTGCCTTGGTAATAGAGGATCAAATATATTGGCTGGGTCTCTGCGATACTCTGCTGTGGTGGTGACAGGGGTTAATCAGCATGAGTCTGGGGTGTGGTGGTTTGGAGTGGTTGGTGTCCTGCCATTTCTAATCAGATCATGTGTTACTTGTATGGTATTCAAACAAAGATGTTGACACAAAGAGAGATTACAATGTGGGTTGACAACGCAGTGCGGTGTCGACGGGTATTCCAGGTTTTACAGCGATGACACTGCTGCGATCACCAATGGCGTTCTTGATTCATTTTTCTAATAACAAAAAAAAAAAAATATTCCGGTTATACCAAACATGCACATTCCTGCGAGTACAAGTCCGTCATGCTGCTGTTTTTTAACACTAAATAAATGATGCGACGGAAGAGCTGATCGAAGAAAAATCCTACAAAATTCCCACTTTATTGTACTCAACTACTTCCTTCCGTGTCAATTCTTCTTCCTTTCTTTACGTTGCCCCTAATATATGTGCATTTTAGCAGTAAATCAGTTGCTGCTTCATTCCGCCTCCACCCTTGGAACATTCGGTAGAAAGTCGATTGTGCCCTCCGCCCGCGTCCCAAGAGCCTAACCCGTGATTTTTTATCAAGAGAGCTCACAAGTTAGGGTCTCAGGGAGCAGGTGAAGTACGACAGAGTCTACTGAGGAGCCGCAGTCAGCTGCAGGGCACTGAGTGGCACTGACACCTTTCCTTCTCTCTCTCTTTCATACACACACACGTACGCACGCACGCACACACACACACACATGCACACTGTCTTTCTCAACCACTGCCACTTTAAAGTACCCACTGTCTGCCCAAAGGCACCCACAGCCACAAAGTCTCTTGTCTTTTGTGAGGCATGAGATGCAGTCAAAAAAACAAAACGGATCTGTGCCCTGGACAGAGAGAAAAAAAAAAATGCTGCCATGTTCCTCCTTTCCTCCACTGCAGATAACTTATTTTGTCCAGAAGGCTCAGCTTGATTCCTGCGCACACACAGACATGCAAAGGTAGAAACATTTTCACAAAAATGCTTACATGCACTAAATAATACGAGACACCAGACGACAGCGAAGGAGAAGAGAGATGACAAAAAGAGAAGACAAAGAGGTAAATTCGTTGGAGACAGCCAGACTTAAATGATCTTCATTGCAGCATCGAGATAGAAGCAGAAGCAGAGGCTCAGACAAACACACAAGCCTGCACTGCCTGCTCTGTGCTAACTAGCCTTTGTGCTGGAAAAGGAAAAGCCCCCCAGCCAAGCAGCCGGGCTCGCCTCTTTGTCCTAAAGAGCGTCGGCTGATCATCAGTCTACATTTTTCTCTTCTAGGATGGCTGGACCCGGACCCGTCTGTTGGACCGTCTGTCTGTTTGCACTGACTGATGGACGCAGCCACCTAGCAGCCTCAGCCTCTGCTTTCCACCACAGGGGCAAACCCCGATAGTGCTCGGTCAGATTTTTGATAAAAAAAAAAAAAGAAACACAAGAGCTCTGAGGGTCTGCTCTGTAGCTGTTCAGCATCGCCGCAAATGCAGGTAAAATCCCACATAAAAGAAGCTTTTTTTTTTTACGAAAACCAGCATCAGAAGAGAGCAGGTTTGCCTCCAGCACAGGTACAGGTTTACAAGCTGCCTCCAAAACTTGTTCCCCCCTTCACTTTCCACCACTGACTGCAACACCCTCGACGCCAGACCCTACCACCTACCCGCCGAACTCTGCCGCCATAGCAGCAATGTTGGCAAGCGATAAGTTGTCAGTGTCAAAGGCAACAAGCTTCAGTCAGACATAAAACAGCTTCTACTGAGCTCAAAAAAAAAAAAAAAGCTTCAGGTACAGTTGGAACCAAAGAATCCAGACATTAATCTCTATATAATATAAAATTAAGGTTGCATTAACAAAGTAACATTGGAAACATTCCCATGTCATTTTTGCCCGTCATGTACCCAAACACACCGCTGACTGCCCCCACCCCCCTCCTCCCCGTCCCCCCCATCATCCCGCCACCCACCTCACGACTCCTCCCCCTCAGACTAAGAGAAAAAAAAAAAAAGAAAAAAAAAAAAAAAAATCGGATAGATGTCTCTGACTGTCTCCTTCTCTCTGGGGAACGCCAGGCAAAGTGGAGGCTTCCGGAAATGAATGCTCCGCGCCACCCGACGTGTTGCCTCGCACGCTCACTCTTCTGTCTGCCACCGACTACGCCTTTTGTTATCCGCCTCTGAGCTGAGGATGAGGAAGAACAGAGGGAAAAAAGGGCAGCGGTAGAAGAAGGGAAAAAAGGGGTGAAAGAAAGAGGTGGAGGGGGGGTGGGGGGAGGAGGGGGGGCGGGTGAAGCCGAGGTGTCCGCGGGAAGCTGCAGCCAGACGCAGGTCAGTGAGGTGGGACGCCTCCCCCCCCCCCCCCCTCCATCCCCCCTCCCCCCACTGCCCCCCAACACAGAGTGTCGCTCCATCCCAGCGCTTGCATTGTCAGCTCCATCTCAGCATCTTAACCCCCCCCCACCCCCCACTCCCACCACCACCACCACCACCACCACTCTTCCTCCTCCTCCTTCTCCTCCCTGCTCCAGACACTGGGACACCAGCCATGTCGTGACACTGTCATCTACACCCTCTACTTTTATTTTTCCACCTCTCCCTCTTTCCTTTATCGTCACAGGTCCAAAGCAATGGGCTGCCATCACTGGAAAAAACAAAAAGCCAAAAATATTTGCTTCCTCCAGCTGCTGCTGCTGCTGCCGCCGCCGCATCCAGCTACCTTGCACTCCCTCACCCCTCCTCCCCCATTTGACCCTTCCAACCCCCAAGCCCTGCCTCTCCAGCATCTACTGCCCTCTACCACTATCTCCACACCCTCAACCCCCACCCATCCCCTCCCATCACACCAGGTCTGTACCTGTCTGCTTGTCTCGCTTGTCTGTTACTCCCTGTCTGCAGCTTCTTGCCCAAAGTGAGATACTGCAGCAGGAGTCTGCAGCGACAGCCCTCGCTCTTTCTCTCCCTCTCTCTCTCTCTCTCACACCCTCCATCCAGCCTTTGCTGGTGAACACGTTCCTCCCTGTGCTGATCAATTTCTTCTCTTTTCCAGCGGCATACAGACACACACACACACACACACACACAGACACACACACATACTGCAGTGAACTGGTTGGCCGTGGAAGAGGGTGCACTGTTGGCGATCGGTCTTGTAACATGGACTGAAACATGAATGCAGCGAGCGCTCTCACATGCAAACACATACACAAACACTAATCAACAGACACAGCCTCTGATGCAAAACTGAGTGCAAACAGCAATCTGAGACAGCACACACAAACAAGGGATGTGCACACACAGACGGAACCGGCAGCACGAGCAACAGCAAACAACTAACACGTCCACCACAAGAAGACAGACACCCTACGCCGCTTGAATGGAGAAGCAAGACACAGGACGCTTAGTGCCACTACAGTTGCTCTGCTCAGCTAACACACACACACAAACTGTCACACAGACGGTGATGTGGTCAGTGCAAGCATGAACACAAACAGTCACTGTCACAATATTGTGATCGAGAGCAAGCGGCGGCGTAAGGAACACGACCGCCCGAGACATACGGGAAAGCGATGCAAGATATTGTGTCGAAGAATTCCAAGATCACAGGACACTGGTCTTATATTTCCAGCTTGTCAAGCATTGCATTATTTAATCATGATTTGTATAGTTCAAAATTTGCATGATGTACAGTACATATGCAGAAAGTGTCCTCCTCTAAATCCACATGCAAACTGATATATGTCACACAGAAACACACTGAGGGCCTTTACGCAGAGAAACCATGTCATCATACTGTGGACTGCCAGCTGAATACTAATCTTACATATGTATACACACACATACAGCTATTTCAATTTCACTATGCATTTCAAACGTCACAATTTAATATCCAACTGTTCAACGCCAAGATTTCCAGACGTCAAAGAGCTTGCAGGGGTTACAATACAGGGTAAGTTAAATATGTTCATTCCAAAGTTCATTTATTTTTCAGGAGTAAATTTTCTTTTCTTTGCAACCAAATGTTCTTCAGATGGACATCCCCAGCAGCAAAAATTTCCAGAGACTGTAAATGTGATGCATATTTTATATAAAGAACGCTATGATCTGAAGGGGAAGGCAGTAAAATAAAAATGAAAAAGAAGACATTTTTCTTCTTCTCCTTCTGTCTGAATGAGATCTGCCCTTGACAGCTTGTTCTAATCTCAGAACTTAATCACCTCCAACACCCTGGATAGATTAGGGTTATGACCCCGTGTGACATAGAGGGGGGCAGGGAGAGAGATCTGCAAATGTTATCATTGATTGATTATGCCCTTTAATTCAAATGGAAAACAGCAGCTTTTTTTAACTCTGCTGCAACACAGAAAAAAGGCTGAATTGGAAAATGTCACTTCATCAAAGACAGTGAATGCGTCGCTACCTTCCTGTCCTACAGAAACATGCAGACACAGGGCGAGCCGAGCGCCGAAGACATACAGAAGTAAATCCTGCGAGCCAATGTCAAAACCGTGGCCAGGTTGAAGTCTATGGGGGATGGTTGGTCTTCGCAGATTGGTTCGGTGATGGCGATGGTGACGCAGAGAGACGGGGGGTTGGGAGTTGCTGTATGCTAAAGCCAGCGGGGGCCAGCAGGCGGCCATATAGGTGATCAATCAGCTCCATTACAGCCGTGTCACTGCAGAGTCTGGAGCTGCCGCCGCATCCCGCCCATCACCCCTCCACGTACACACACACACACACACACACACACACACGAACATTGCTTGCTTCGTTTCTAGTCTAGACTGGAAATAGAACCCATTGGAGTGATGAAATTGGTCCACAAGAGCAAACATCCTACTATGGCAGAAATACAATACAATCTAGTCACTGTTACGTACCAATGACACATTTTCAGAGAAGCTGTGGCAATCGGGGCATGTAGGTATCTTATTAGACTGGGATTTGCCATCGATCAGAGAATACAGAACCAAGTTGTTGTGACAGAGTTGAAGTAGATTCTAATTCAAACGCTTTGAACTGTACCAAGACAGAGCTTTTCAAAGCACCCAAAATAGGACCGGCTTCATTGTGATTGGTAAGTAGCACGCACAATGAGCCAAGAGACATTATGCAGCAGTCACTTGCAATGACACTGTTTTTTTTTTTTTTTTGGTTTTGTTTTTTTTTACAATAAGCTCAAAATATCTCCAGACAGGCTGAAGATGCATATCTATGCCACAGATGCCAGGCAAGCATCAGACAGGTATCCAAACAATGGACTTATCTCAGTCAGTGAAAGCAGCACAGAATGGGAACATGGAGCAGCAGAAGTAGGAGGGGTGAAGGAGGAGAGTGGAGGATGCGGAGGAGTATGGAGGGGGGAGGGGGAGGGAAAGCAAGAGGCACGGAATATGTGATGCACAGCGCCTTGCCAGCCAGCCAGCCAGCCAGCCAACCAGCCAGCCAGCGGGACATTAATGACGATCATGTCTTGTCACACTAGCTGTCGGGCCAGTCAGCAGATCCTGCCCTTGTCCCTGTCCTTCTCCAATCAATGGCATTGATCTGTCCCAGGGGTCAAGGGGCAAGAGCGTATCAATAGGGGGAGAGTGGCTGATGCAGCAGGCGGAGAGGGGCTGACTCCAGACAGATCGATGACACCCCCCGTCTGCCATCGGTGTGTTATGATTATTCATTTGCCATTAACCCGACCACATTAAGGGAATATGTTTCCTTGGGAAGAAATAGTGCTCGAGGCTGCTGGCTTTTATAGGGAAGTGAGATTTTATGAGTTGGGGAGCTAAAGTACCAGTCTGGCCAGAACTGACAGTGTTCTGGTGTCAGGCGATTTGTTACTAAGGTCTCCACCCGTCTGTGACGTCAAGAACAGCAAACCAATCACTGCTCACGGAGTGGTTACCGACGCAAGCGGCAATTGGCTGATTTTACAAGTATTCTGTGCTGGAGTGTCACTCCCTGTGATAGATTTAAATGGCTCTTAAAAACTTGAGGAAGAGAAAGTATGACCCTCGTGTGCTGGGTCAATTCCTGTGTATATACTGCTTCCCAAACCTCTACACAAAAATGCAAAAAATGTAATCTGCTATGTGATCGTAATGGATATTCTGGATCTACTCCACTGAAAATTAAATAACTTCAGTTTGGGGACTGTGTGCTTTTGCTTTTCTAAGATTTATCTTCGACTGCACCTATAAAGAGCTCTGAAGCGGCAACATTTTCTATCTTTTCCAAGTTTTTCTCTTTTTAGCTCTACACACAATAGCAGACAATAAACTTTTTTGTCTCTAGAAGTAAAACACAGCAGTGAACTAATGCATATTGAACTAGACATAGATGAGGAAAAGATATTTGACATGATAAATTCAGGGCTTTGTGTTTTTAAGAAGAGTTTTATAGAAAAAAAGTAAGAAGTCTTGAAAAGAGACAGATACAACAAAACAACAACTGCTATCATTAAATGAAAAATATACACAATTCAGGTGTATGGTTCACAGCTTATGTTGTTTCTCATTTATACAATTTGGTGTAAAGGTGAAACTGAGTCACTGTTGAGCTCCCTGGCATTACAAGCACTTTCTGCTATACATAATTTGGATTGCAGCATACCAAATTCAATCAAGTGAATCTTTATTTTATTAATTCTTAAAGTCAGTCGAAGAACCTTGAGGCTCCTGGCCAACCGACTTCTCAAAGGGGCTCTTATAACCGTGGGGAATGAAGAAAAAAATCAGTGGCCTGAACCGCCCCTATCTAATCCCATAATTTATTTGTTCAACCATCCCATAAATGAAGGACCAGCTGGAACCAATGACTTTTAGCTGTGCTGCTGGGGCAGCTGGACAGGGGAGTGCTGAGGCAGCATAATTCTAAGCAGCGACGCTTTCCTCTACACATCTGGAGGAACGATTGGGGTTCAGAGGTGAGGAAAGATGAGAAAATCGCACTTCTTAAAATAAACTCTAGCAAGGCACATCCTGACTCTACTCTCCTTCCAAACTCTCCTCCATTAAATTTGTGAGAGCTAAGGAAGAGGAAAGACTTCTTTTTAGCTAGCTGTAAAATAAAGTATATATTTCTCATCTAATTAAAGCAGCTACATTTGTTCCTGCCTAAACTAATTCTTCATTTCAAGCCGACTAGCATGATATTCCCTCTGGGTCGCTTCGCACACCGTCCACTTTTAAGCAGTTACTTTGAATATTTTTCATGTGAGTCGGTCAGAACAGCAGGTGACATTCGGCTGAATGAGGAGGCGTGATCTTCCTGACAGTGGGGTTGCAAAATCGAAGATAAAGGGAGTTCTTGGGTTTCCAGGGATTTACCAGGATCATATTCCCTCACGGAAAACCTGTTTGATGACAATGACTCTGTTGGCAATGCGAGCCTGAGCAGGATCACCAGGCTTCGATGGAGGTGTAAGTATCACTCCAGATGTAATCACTGATGATCGAAAAAATAGCTGTTTCCACTTAATCGCATTCGATATCTGCAGTGGTTCTTAAAACACTTAAGGGTTTCCAGTGTTTTCTACACCTCCAGGATGATTTAAAGCATTGAATATCTTTATAAACTTTAAAAGACTGGTCTGTCTGTTAAGCTACTCCCTTGCTGTATAGCCTTAGGACTGTGGCTTAAGTTTCTCATTATTATTGTAAAAAAATAGCCTTTCTTTGTTATTATTCAAAGTCTAATGTACACAATCTTTTAGCCAAAGGGAATCTTAAAAAAAAAGGAGGTTAGAGGTTATTGTAAATGATTCCACATATGATTTGAAATTTCAAAGTACAACAACACATCTGGCTTAGTCTGAGGCCGGTTCAGTGGGAGTTCTGAGCATCAAACAACACAAAAAAAAAAGATGCAATCTCAACCACTTAAAAGCAAAGAGCTAATTGGATAAAGGACATAGGTTGCAGAAAGATGGTCCACTCAGCCTTTGCCCTAAACACAGCAAAAGCAGTGTCATTCATCAAAACGAAAAAACACTGTCACGATGATAAAGAGCTACAGCAGAAATTACAACAACGCTCCCCACTCAAGCTGCGTTTCAAATCAAGTCGTCCTAAAGAGTAACAAACTGTGGTAAATCTTGAGCTGATCCGTTGGGCCATTTTTCTCCTGTGTGGCGCTTTGGAGTCATTTTACAAGCCGTGGCTGAGTGCCAGACAGAGATGAAGTCAGACGCATTCAGCCTAGTGGACAAGTCTACAGTAAACAGAGACTTCAGTGTCGCCGAGGCAAGCTTTAACCTGAAACTAGACCTCATATCACAAATGCTCATTGTATGGAACAGTGGAAAATATATCACAAGGCCCAGAGACAACATATAAACATTCAGCTTTTCCCATGGTGGGAAACCTGGAATATTACTAAGGTCTACTGAGGCAGCTTGGGGCAAACCACTTTAAATACTGTTAGGTATGATAATCAAACCTCTAAATCCCAGAGAAATTTATCTAACCTGAGTCAGCTGCTGAAAAATGTTCAAATGTAATATGCAAAAAGGGCGACGCTGTAAAACCACAGCCACTTTGAAGAATCTGTTAAACAGAACAAGTCAGATTTATTATGATTATTATATTTCACATTTTTTGTTTATATAGAACCATCTGTGCATCTAAATGTTTGGCACACAGCTCACGTGCGACTGATTCGGAGGACGCCACGGCCCCACACTGAGTAAACAGGCTGAGGTGTAATACCGGAGCACAAAGATGGAGCAACAGTTCCAAAAGCGAAGCCATTATTCTGTGAAATAGGTTCCACTACACAATTACACCTTAGTGAGAAAAATGTCAATTCCAAACATGACCATAAATAAAGCATAGTTAGAACATTTTAACACTCCCTTTTTTTACATACTGAATTTCACAGTTCTAGTTACAACCGCAGCATGACAAAGTCTTTGTAGATTGAAATGCTACTCTGTTGGTTCGACAATTCAACATTTCATTTGGCCTTTTCGCTCGCATAAAACTACACTTATTCCTAACATTTGTCAATATGCCGGACTTGGTGAACTCAGAGAGCGTTAGAGGGAAAACAGTAGACGGCTCATTTGTTTGTTCTGTGTGTTTTGCAGTTAAAGGGACATCATTATGCAATCGATGCAGTGCGGTTACTCCGACTAACCGCAATGCATTCTATCTAAAAATAAAGCACTCGTCAAGCTAAAGCTAATTGAACATTTTGAGTCGCAGCAGGCAGACTGACCATGGCTAAAGGTCAGCTATGAAATGAGAAGACCATTAACACTGCGGAGAGGTATTTATACAATGCAATGCTATTGAAAAATATTGTATGTGCTGTGACTTTAAGCAGAGCAATTTTCAGTACAGACTGATGTCATACGTGTACTCCAAGGAAAGCTAGAAGGTTGTACAGTTAACTCCCAGGGTGTAATTCTAAACCATACAACCTACTACCTCAACCCGGATGCACACATTTTCAACTAAGATTCTTCTTCTCTATATATTGAATAAAACATATATATGTTTTTATCTAACCTGGCTGAAATTACTTCATCTCAATCATTATATTTCAGGTTTATGTTAGCATACGGCTTTGTAACTAACAGAAATGTTGTGCAGTGCTAGACGTAAGAGCAACATTTTTTTTTTTTTAAAATATGTAGTGCTATGGGATTATTATATGTATTATATTTATACATATCACCTATACGACCCAGCTTATTAAAGCAAAAAGAAAAACAAGGTTAAAGGACGACGTTCACACCACAATGACAAAGACCCACAGAGGCGAGCTTGTGCTGTCAGATTTGCCACAAGATCGGATCTACGGGTTTGTGCCAAATGGTTATGGCCAAAGTATCAAAATAATTAAATGAAAGGACTAAAAATGTAGCATAAAATCTGAGCACAGTACTCTCTGATAATGGGACAAACAAACTATAAAAGTGACCGTGAAGTTTCTCAGGTTATGTCATTTATAGAGAGATGCCAATCAAAAATTGGACGTGGCCTCGAAACTTCTTGCCTCGTGTACTGAACATCAGATGACAGTGTGGCCGCTCGTCAGCGTTCATTTAGAGCATGACGGTGACAGTGAATCGAAAACTCTGCAGCAAAAGGACTGTTTGAGTTCAACTCAGCTGGCATTTAAGTGAAACTGCAGCAAGAGCCTTTGTTCAGATTCACCCCGAAAATGAAAGTTCATGAAACAGATGGTGAGAGAATTGTGTTAACTTACCCTTCATGGATGTGTCTTACACAAGGGGGTTTTGCTGGCCGTGGTCAATTCTTAGTTCGCCTCTCTAAAAACAGGAAAAAGAGAGTTGTTTTTAAATACCACACAAAGGTATGTATCTGCTATTTTTCAAGGCCTATTACTGAATAGTTTTAACACTGAACACAGCTACAGTGCTTTATGAAATACTGGCAGCAGCATCAGTAAAGTGCGTGAGAAACCGGTGATGGTGAGAAAGGAAAAAGAGGACTATTACATTACAGAACATGAAGGTAACTGCCCTGACAACATCGGATCCACATGGGGAAAAAAAAACAACAACATTTGAACACAAATTACTGTACGTTCTTAAGTTGCTGTGCCTCAGTTTAGGAGCGTCACATGCCTCAGCAGTTCCCAGATATGAAATTAAGTCCATAATAATAACAATCATAACTCTGTTGTGGACTGCTATCCCCAAACTAGCCCACAGAATTGCCATAGCAGTCCTCTTCCTGGCCGGCAGCAATGTGGCTGTGGTGAGAGGTTAGCTCAACTTAGCCAAGACCGCAGATAGCAGAGAGCAGAGACTGAGAGGGATGCCAGTGTAATCAAGCATGCCACGGTCAGCTACCATTAACTGTGCCAGTGCCAGAGAGCCACAAACAGCGGAATATTCCTACGGCCGCAGTGCGACAAAGGAAAAGTCTGAAGTGAGAAGAGAGTGAAAATGCCACTTACCCAGATTTCTACTATCCTGTCTGATTTATCATCTCTATTTTTCTCTATCCGCACTTTCTACCTGGATGTAAGCAATGAGCAGTGAGCGTTAAAACCGTTTTTTTTTTTTTTTTTTTTTGGTAATGAGAGGAATGATGAAAAGACGGAGGGGCACTTCTAAACTGAGCTCACTGAAAACACGGGTTCAATTCAGCGATGCGCCATTTTCTCCGAAACAAACAAGAACAAGAGAGGAAAAAAAAAACTGGATAAAAACGGTTTGCTGGCATCATTATTCAAAGTTTCCCCCTTTTCTCCCTCTGTGTGTCTTTCTCTCTCTCTTTCTGTCTCTCTCTCTTGCCTGGCACCATTACAAAACCTTGGCTGGAAAGATCACATGATTTCCTACCAGAAAGCCACAGCATTCCCAGTAAGTATTCTGCTGACATTGTGAAGACATCTTTTGTCTAAATCAAAACGTTAGCCCGGCCTGCTCCCTCCCAAAATCTAGAACCTTCTAGAGGGAAGGGGGGGGGGCAGTGCAAAGGGTGGTGTTAGGAGTCATGGCAACCTCTACCTGGCAGGCTGCCCAGCACCCCGAGGTGGGGAGAAGTAGGGGCTAATGTGGTGTTGAGCAGGAATGCTTAGTGCCTTCCAAAGTCAACTCTATGGGCGTGCTGGTTGCTTAAGATTTCAGCTCAGATGCCAGAATTTTTTTGACAGGGTAAATACAAAAGACTGGATGCACAACAAACTAATGACACACTCATACTGTACCTCCTGATTCAAATATTTGGTGCTGGCTGAAATAAAGCCGACGAGCTTCTGTTTTAAAACATGGTTCATCTAAACCATGTGAGCTCTTTTAACAAACAAAACCACAATATGTCAAATAAGTTGATGAATTAATGCGGCTTTGTTGGAGAGAACAAAAAAATTGGGGTTCTAAAAGATAGAAGGAACTTCATGTGATTGTATACGCAATAATTCACTTTCATACACTACATTTAAATTCCTGTTGAATTCCTGTTTTTTTAAAATATGGCAGGGAGATCTTTTTCAAGTAGACAAGCTCTACGAAAATATTTGAATCTCTCATGCATCGACAGCAGACAAGCCTGTTTTCCCTATGTTGTGCACTTCTGCAGTTTAGCCAGAACAGTAGCCAAACACAATCGGGTGGTTTATTACAATAACACAAGCGTATGTCATGGACCTGTGACTCACTGAAGAGCAAGGTATCCGCCAGAGAAAAGATTAAAGCTCTGCCTCGAGAGCCTCTCATATGCCGGCTCCCTCACTCAATTTAACACAAAACTGTTGAACATCTGCTGTACTTGCTCAACTCTGTTCGTGATTAAATAACAAAATGTTCAGTTTGTGATTGGAGCAGGAGAACTATGGTAAGGACTGTTTGATATTTGTGTTACTCTGATTTTTTTTTTCTTCTCACAGTGTGTGTGTGGAAATATTTGTTGCTGATTTTTTGTTTCCACATATAATAATAGTATAAATGGATATATCACTTCCGATGTCAAATGAGCTGAATGCACAACAAACACCCAAAGGGACAGAAGATTATATTATATTGTGAGCAAATAGCATGCAGTGGCAAAATGTGTGAGTTTGTGCAGTTCCATTTATTATACTGTGTAGCGTTTATTTAAAATGATTTGAATTTTGTAAGGACCTGACTTAAAGTAAGGTAAGACTATTCAAAACAAATCATTGTGTATGTACTGGTTCATTTAAAAAAGCAGAGAGAGAAAATTATAATTGTTAGACAATATAATATATATATACAATCCAGAGCATAAACCAAAGAATATTCAACCAAAAGCCATTGTGGCCAGTCTGTCTGTGTTGGCGACCACAGACTGGTGTGGTGGCCAGTACAAGCAGAGAAACATCTCTTTTTTTCAAGGCGCTGCAAAGACCGTGGCAACCAGCATTACTACATGTTAGTAGATGTTTCTTTCATGCCATGCACAACACGGTTAGCACGAAGGTTGGGAGGCAGGTGCAACAAGTTTGGAGTTGAAAGCGAATCATCAAAATACCGAGATATGATTGGGTCTTCGATGTCACTCGTTTGATGATTTGGTGATTGGTCATTTTCATTATCAATTAATCTGCAGATAATGTTTTTGATTAATTGATTAATCAGCTGTAAAATGTTAGAATGTATTGAAAAATGTCATCAATTGTCAGTAAACCCCAAATATATTTAGTTTGCAATGATATAAAACAGAAATAAACCAGAGAATGATTTGGCATTTCAGCTTAAAAAATGACTGAAAACTATTAATCTATATTCAAAATAGTTGCCAATTCATTTTCTGGCGATCGACTAATCGATTGATTGACTAATTGTTTGAGCTCTCAGACATTCTCCAACCAGTAGACACATTTAGATCGACATCAAAGATACAAGCGTAATGTGGTTTTAATGCCAGTAAAGCAGTCTGCACTGAGCTGAGGAGAGCTGGAGATTAATGGGTGTTTCCTCCCATTATCTGTCATCAACAACAGCTTGTAACAAAGCTTTAACCTTCACTTGATTAAATCCGTACAGCCATCTGAAGGTAGAAGGACAGACATGTGTGTTACACCTGCTGCCTCTGACTTTAAAAGTGTTGTGCCAAAGCACGGTGCCATCACACTGGAGGATCCATTGTGGTTGATTAAATCATAGTCAGCCAACATCTTGCTGCTGCAAAACAAGCAAACAAACTTCTTCTTTGCACATCAAACTGCAAACTGCTTACACATATTATAGTTGTGATTTGTATTTCTGTTTATTGCAAATCAGCAGGTGTAGGAAATGGTGACATCCTGGGGCCACATTGCCACTCTGCACCACTCAAACAACAGAATGATTTTTAAATAGGACAGAGCTCCATACTCTCCAATGATGAGCCATTTTCTCTTATACTCCATGACATCTGTTTATCAAATATATGAAACAAGTGCTACAATTGGCTGAGAAGATGATTAACTGTCACATTTCTATATTCCGTGTCACACAACCCTTTTGCGCATACTGCATCTATATAAAGTGTGAGCGCACTTAGCTACACCCTTATTGTCCACACACACACACACACACACACACACAACGGCACTTTTTGCGAGTCATTGCGATTTCATAGTTAAAATAGAGCCTTTAACATCTCAACAACATGGCCATGCAGCCCTCTGAGGTCCTCATCTGCTCCAGCCAACATTAAACAGACTCAGCTAAAACAGTTCCAAAACATTCCCCCACTGAGGGGGTCATTTCATATCCCGAAAGGCAGGAGGCCGGGGTCAAAGTTCAAATGAGAATGGGGGGCTGGGTGTAGAGGACTTCCCTTGGGGATGGGATATACCATTACGAACCAGACAGGGGTGAAAAAAATCAGACAGACTTCTCAACCTGGTAATACATGTGATAAATGTGATAAATTGAAGTCAGTGGGCGAGGGAGAAATAGAGGTGGACACAAAAAACCACATCATATAAGCCTGCGTTGGTTTTAAAAATGCCCTGTTTATATACTGTGACAGCAACATACATCTGTGTAACTATAGAAACATTACATCATTCATCGACAAAAACAACAAATTAGGTGACATCCGTCCTTATGAGGAAAAACACCAGAAATACTGGATGTGATAGAAAAAACGATGCACAATAGTCCTTCAAAAGCAATGAAGGAGAATAAATGCTATATTAATCAGGATGTGTTCATTTGACAATTGGCATTTTTAAAAGTCGAACACATTTTGTTATCTTTACCAAAACCCCTGCATACTGACAGCCAAAACTCTGACGGAAGATAATTTGTGCTATTTTATTCTCCACAGGCTCACCAGAGACAGGGTGTTATTTTTGGCTCACAGCTCTTATCTCCATTAATTTAATGTTGCCTCAAGCCGTGACAGAAAAACAGTCAACAGGTTAATCCAGACAGAAGTTTATACAGTTTGGTCTAATGAGAGACATACCCATCCGCCCATTCTGTAGCTCGGAGTATGTGACTTGACTTGCCAACCATAGAATAACACATAATAAAAAAAAGCCCAAACGCTGAAATTTGACATTCAGCACAGAATATTTTGGATAACTCTGTTTCCTGAGTTGTTCTGCATATTGGACAAAAACAACAGACAATGATTGGCAATGAGAGAGAGCCGAGGCTGCGCACAGGATTTACTCCCCTCTGGAGAGGCCTCGCCTCGCTGTGCCCTGGTCTGGCCCCTCTGTCTTAATGTTCGAGCCACAAGGTTTCACCGAGAAGAAAATATCACTTTGACGTTAGAACAGTATGATTTGTCAACGTGAACAGGTGAGTGCAAAAACTAGAAACAAGGGAGTCACGACAGAGATAAATTCTGGAGCTGTAATTTTAACATTAATTCACTTGTAAATCCTGTGATATACACAGAGCATCTACGCGCAATAAAATACTACTTGATCGGGTGCAAAAAGCCAAAAATAAAATTCTAAGTCAAGAGAGCAGCTCCAGGTTCTCTCTTGAGTATTTCACAAAATCAAGGCAACCCTTCTTTGTATTCTAGCTTTCAAAGAGAGGCGTTCACAAAACATTCACAAACTCTTTAGCATGACAGAAATAATCTTTTGTGACTGCTAACCTAGAGAGTAATGCTGCTTTGAAAGCTAGCAGAGCTTTTTTGCCGTTCAGCCAGCCGGGGCCGATGACTTTGCCTGACCCACCTGTCTGTTGATCCTGCTGCCTAGCACCAGACTAAACACTGAGATTTTCACAAGGGCTTATTGGCTGCAGCTGACTGACCAACAGCCAATCAGCGCGCAGGGAAGGATGGATGGAGGGCGAGAATCAGACTGTGAGAGTAGAAAGAAGAGGAAGAGGCTGTGCAGAGACAACCAAACCTCATACAAAAAACTCCAAATAAGAAAGCACGCCAAGAAAAACGAAAAAAAAAAAAAAGGCACCAACCAGACATGACAGATTCTTCTGTCAATATTTTTCACATTATTTTCTATCACTGAACACAAAGGGTGTCTTTTGTGGTAAATATATAGAAACGTTTCATCTTAATTTAAAGTCACTTGGCGATAGAGATATAAGAGATTTTTGCTGGGGTATCAAATGTTGATGCATAACAATAACAAACTAAAAGGGCATCTGTTTCTGAATGGCACTGAATTGATTACCTGGCTTCAGACGAGGCTGCTATCAGACCATGCTTTTACCGTCGCCAAAAAGGGATCAATACCTAATGAATTCCAAACGGCGGATTTTCAGAAACATAAATGTATCCTACACATGAGTGCATAAAGTAACCTCTACAGATCGATGAATATGACATTACGCACAGCCAGAGGAATGCATCTTCTTAATTGACCTGAGCATTTCAAATTAATTCAAACGACAATTAAAATGGATTGGACTGTGTGGCACCTTCGTCTTGGAATCTTGGAGAGCTTTTTATTGTGTGTTCGGCTCACCTCGTGACCCGGCCTTGTGTTTTAATTATCGCTGTCCCCTATCAGCCGGCTCAGGCAATACGACAAACACAATAGAGAAATGAAAAGCTTAGTTTAGCATTTACATCGTGATGGAATTGGCGCTATAAAGAGATAAAGGTTAACGTTGTCATCAGATGTAATTAAAAAGTAGGCAATTGCTGTGCAGAAATGTTAGGGAAGTAAAAAATGCTGCAGAAACCAGATGAATCTCAGTCAACGTTCGGTTACAGCTGTTCATGTGTTGTATTTTCATGGCTATTATTAATATAAAAAAAAAATCCAGCTGAGTTTTAAAAATACCGATGCCAAAACCGTCCTTTTAGGTGCCACATACATTATGCTTCTTAGAGGTAGACAGAAGTTCTTTTAAGGTGCTTTAATGTTATAATTTGCAATGTTAACACCTAACTAAATATAAAATACAATTCAAACAAACATAACAGCTTTATGATATGTATAATCATTATAAACTCATTAGAAGTTATGTGCATGGTTTTGCTGTTATACACGTGGTCTGCAATTATAAAAGATGCTTGTGGAGAGACAAACGCTCTGACATTATCGTGACTGAGAAAAGGTAAAACATCATTTAATCTGGAGGCTGATACAGAGCTCTGTTTTATGGCTACTTAGATAAATAATGATAATAATAATAATAAAGCAGAGGAGGATAAAACAGCACATTAGTAGCAGGTGAGCTGAAAACTCAAGGGGCTCATAAAGAGAAACTCAACAGTGAGAGCACACAAAAGGTTATTCTAAAAAGGTGTACACAAGCGTCCTCTCAACCACCTCGAGTATTCCTCAAAAAAGCTTCAAAAAGAGTCCTCCATTTTGAATCTGGTAAATCCCTAAAGGTTATCTGAGGAGTCTGCACTCATCAGTACAGTGTTCCAGTTATATCAGTAGTGTTGCCAAAATACAACACTGACAGTTTTCTGCTTCTTTCTGCCATGTTAGATCTTAGTGACAGGTGTGTGCATATCAAAGACATGACTCAGAAGACTATATGGCAGAAATAGTTTTCCACAGGCTATCTCCAGAGGAGCGGAGCGTAATCTACTACATTAAGGGTGACTTCTCATTTAGGAAGGCAGAGGAGGCAGTTATCATAATGATACCTTTTCTCCGCGTGTCCTTACCAAGTGCTTTCCCAAAGATAATCCCTCTGAACAACCCCTCATTATCAAAGCAATCACCTGACAATAGGGGGAGAGAAAAAAAAAACTGGGAATTACATGAATTAGTGTAGGACTATGGAAAAATGATTGCAGATTCACAACTTTAATTAGGCTCTTGCAAAACAATCAGACGTACCAGTCAATAAGCTAAAACTCATAAGCAAGAGGAGATGAATTAATATTTGATGATTTTTAAATGGCTATTTGAGCTCAGATGCCTTTCGCTCACAGTTGGGTACTTGATGGTGGAAAGTCTCCACAGCTCTTATTGAGGCTAATAAAGCAGGTGACTTGCAGGTAAATCAGCAGGTGAATCGGCACTGCCTTCCAACGAAAACGACCATTAGCTTGTAATTGACTTCCTAAGCACCGTCTGAGTGGGTCGGGAAACATGCTCTGAATTCTTAAGACGTGCCCAGCGCACCATGCAGATTTCAGCGAGGTCAAACAACAACATAAAACTTTTCAAGGAGCCCAAACCTAGTCAGGGTTGTCAGATGTGATAAAAAATCCTATAAGGAACATTGCGATCCATTCGTTTTGCTGTCAGGAATACTTCCAAAATGAGTAACTCGTACAAGTGGAATAGTTGTATTTATTAGCAATTATTTAGGCAGTTCTTCAACCTAACTACACGCATGTGTAGAGACAGGGGCCACTGAGGAAATTACTTCTGTCATTTTGAGCTATCAGAAAGACATCAGACTGCCCTTATTTTGTTTTATTACGTTTTTACACGCAGAAGTCATGGTATTCAAGAAGACCAGCTACCACCGCAGAAATGTTATAGACAAGATTTCATCCAGAACTTTTCCAAAGTGGAAATCAAAGCCTGAACTGTCAGTGTTGTGCCAACCTAGCTGTCCAGAATAAGCACCTTCACAGCGTGTTACTGATGGTGATGTTTAACCTCCCCACAAATATTAAGTTTAGTTATATTTTATGTGCCGAGCTTCTAATGAAAATGGGTCTGAATTAAAGGACAGCTCATTTGGATTTCATAAACAACTCCCTTAATTTTCACAGCACAGAAATGTGGAATTCTTTCCTAATTTTTGAAGTCATGCCTGAAGACGAGTAACATACAAATATTTTATGAGCTCAGATCACACGTCACGTTTGAGCCTGAATCACTATGAAAAAAAAAACAAGTTTTCTCTGGTTGACTGTGATGCTTTGCTTTAATGCTTTGATTCATCTTTAAAAGGAGAATGTAATTGGTCACTCGGAGAACATGGCTACGATATTACATGAAAGAAAATGGCAAGCCAGATTGTAACTGGGCAAGTACAACACAGACAAAAGATGTGCCGCAAACATCAGTGGAACTGACAACTGTGCAACACAGTATTATCTAGTGGATTTATTCTGCTAGGCCTCTATGATCTGCAGCATACACTCGGATCCACACATGTAGACCTGCAGTATGCTGTATGATACTTCTAGATGTGTATGACAGATCAGGGTTTACAGCAAGATATCACATGCAGCTGGTGAAGAGAATAAAGCGCAAAGTTCATGTCCATCCATTCGTAATTAAACCATTTGTCTTTAATTATCCTTTCTCTAGCCAGCTTGTACAAAAGCGTGAAATATCCTCACATGGCCTGGGATGTGTGTGTGTGTGTGTGTGTGAGGTGGTGGAGGGATCTGCAGAGATGCTCCAGTTGAAAACATGTGGCTGCTCTCACCCTAAAGCCATGTAGTCCTACAGAGCACATGTCAGTCTGCCGTGATTGCAGGCAGAGCAAACGGGATGGGACAGAGCAGGGGGTTATAAGGCAGCCTGGTGTTTCCACTGGGGTCTCCCCTGCTGGGCTACATGGTCCCAGCTCCCTTTGTCTGCTGTTAACCCGTTAAATCCCGCGGAAGAGCCTATTCAGAAATGTGTCACACACCCCGGGGGTGCATTTTGTGTGGAATAATGATCTTAAAGGGGTTACACAGCATTGCCACTGATTCCAAATCCCCCTCACCCCCACCCCCTCACCCCCACCCCCGGCACACATTCATTTGTTTCCTGGGGTGTTTGCAGTTTCAATTATTGTCAACTCTTGTCTTAAGTTCTTGCAAACACCTTCAAACGATGTTCGTTAAGAGGATGCCCCAGCATCACAGTCGCTGTTCAAACGGCTCGTTGAGTCATTCTTCACGGATGTGGTTGAAAATGATTTTGACTTTTGCATTTTATATGAGGATATTACACCTTATTATCCTCTGGATACACACCGGTGTGCTGTATTTCAACAATATAGACCAGGAACTGCGCTGTTGTGTCGAGCATACTTTGCAGCTGACTACATCCCAACTGTGTGTGTATTTATGTTATAGACAGAGATAGAGAGCACACACGCGGGAAATGTTGTGGGTTCACTGAGAGAAAGTGTAATTATACTGCAGTAATGCCCTGCATGATTAATGATGTGGGCCTCTGGAACCAAACCATCGGGCCAATGGCAAATTACCACTATAAAAATAAACCATGATGTGAACAGGTCAGTGAGGCCAGAGCACAAAATGTCTCTTAGTGTGTATTTATATACAGTGTATGAGCGAACGGGGAATGAGCTCTAGTAACCCAATTAGTGTTCGTCCACTGTCAGAGACCGGCTCCATCTACATCAATGTTATGCAGCTCTGCAGTGGTACAAAAAAGAGTTTTGTTTGCGTTCTTGCATTCATATATGAGAGATTTATGAGAGCCTGAGAAGAGCTCACGCATAGACAATTAGAAGGGAAAAAAAAGACAAAAGTTGGAGCATCCTATCTCTTTGAGTGCAGTGCTTAGCTAGCTAGTCTGAGTAACGCCATTAGAGCTGAGAGAGAAAGCAAACGAGAGACAGGAAAAAAAAAAAAAAAAGAAACAATGATGTCATCTAAATGCTTGTTGACATTTTACCATCATCACTGCTCTGGTAGGGAATGTGGTGCAAATTAATATCAAATGTACAACTGTCTGACCTAATCTTTATGGTGCAAATTATTTCCAGAAATAAGACAGCTTTGGCTAAATCTTAAGTGCACAATATACCTACGACTAAACTGCTCAACGCTAAATTCCCGAAGGGTCTCTCGAGCGCTGCAGAGTCAAGTTCACATTTCTTGTCAAACACTGACTACACTGCTCTGCACATAACCACATTTGATTAGTCCTCACAGCCCCCTCCAACCAACCCTAACACACACACACACGCCCTTCTCGGATGGAGAGCACTTGACTCGTACCCAAACTGAACTCTAATGCACTCTACTTCTATGAAAGATAATGCCTTTTTGTAGCCAAACTGGAATGAAGTATTTCATTGAGAGCATGGCACTCAAAGTGGCAGCAGTAAGGGATTCTTGTGGTTGTGAATAAACTATTGGAGACGCCTGAGCTGTTGTCAAAAACATGACAACTGTGCAATTATTTGCCAGTGCACAAATATATCTGGCAAATTTATTTTCCACTCACTCGCTGCCAGAATGAAACCAGGAAGAATAATCTAAAAAAACAAAACAAAACAACAACAACAAAAAAACAGCAGAAATGAACATTTTAAAATTATTTTTAAAATGTGTAACAGATCATAGAGTGAGTGAAAAATAACTGGATAATATGGCCAGTAACTAAACACACACAGAATCAGACACGCACATCCTCAAATTATTAAAGGTGAGGATGCTGCATGATGCATGCATATTAGCAACTTCTAAAAAGAGAATACCAAATTCTACCAGAATATGAATTATACTGAGCCTCTTTGTTTGTCTTTTGCTGAAATCTGCACTCAGATCACAGAGGGGAATCCTTGAGTGGTGAATGAAGAGCTACCTGTCTGGACTTCATGCTACACTGATCATTATCCCACTTATGACAGTGATTTTTGTTTTTGTTTTTCATAATTCATTTGTATGGTTTGAAACGGTGTTTCACACTTGTCAGCACACCTTTAAGTGGCATCTTCATAAATTCCAACACGCTAAATCAAATGAGCAAAACACAATGTTTCATTGTAAGTAATCCATCTAACTTTATTACACGTTCAACCATATAATTAATGACCCATTAAATGCAAGGCCTGTGGTTTCTTATGAGTATGAATTTGAAGTGTGCATGCATCTTAGCATCAATCAGATGAAAGCCTGACAAACGGCCCCATTCTTTTTTAAAAACAATAAATCAAAGCGTGCACATGGCCGTCTCTCTGAGACAGAGATAATCAAAAGCAGAGAGAGAGAGATGGCCAAACATCATGTCTAATGTCCCAACAAACTGAGGATCAACTGTTTCCAATTAGGATTACAAAGACACATGCAAAAAATAGAATGAACCCATCCACCCTTTCTCCCTTTGCACACACTCAAAAAAAAAAAAAAAAAAATACAAGACATGTTTGCTGTTCTTCAAAAAAAAAAAAAAATCTAAATTCAAATACTAAATCTTTTTGTGTGTCTCCGTTTATCCCATTTTTCTCCCTTAAACAGGATTTGAGAAAATGCTCGCACTTGCACAAAACGTTGTGCACCGTTGTCCATGTTAGTTTTCATTTCTCACTTCTTTCATTGCTGTTTAATCCAGTCACATCAACTCCCTGAGCAGGTGAAGTCAGCCAAAGACTTTCCCACGGTCTGAGAGCAAATCCAACGCCCCGAGCCCTTCCTGAGGGCCGGCCATCTGTCCGTTCTGTTTGGAGTGTGTTAGGGGCTAAAGCGTCAGCTGCATGACCAAATTCAACGTTCCAACACACCCCTCCTTCATGAAGAAAAGCCCAAAGCATCCATTCAACTCAACACACACACAGCTTGTGCCCAAACACAAACAAATCAACAAACAAACAGACAGATGTGACTCCTCACATTCGACATATTTGCAATCCAAATCCTCCCCTATATTCTCTGTTATTGTAACAGTTATACGCAGTTTGCCAAGACTGATGTTAAACCTGACATTTTTAATTAATTAAAAATGATAAATGATAAAGAATAAATCCCTGTGAAAAAGTAAACATTTTTAAGCTTAAAAGCTGAACGTTGCTGGTTGAGGAGAATCCTCATTAAAATCATATCTCTGCCTCTCAAAAAAGGAGTTCACCACATAAACCTTGACCTTTGCTCCCTCCGAGGATAAATCATCTGTGCCACTGACTTCCACGGGACAATACAATTTCTGCACAAAAGCAGCTCAAACCGTAGACCCAGCAAATTTGAGAACATCACTGCGCCTTGCAGTAAAAACATCTTACTTTGAATTAGGATTTGCTACGATCATGTGACGCATTTCTTTCTTTCTGAAGCACATGCTGCCACCCCCATCTCAAAGCGTTCCCCCTACTCTTTTCTCCCTCCTCAAACTGACGTGCTATCATTTTATTTCCCCTCTCAAAGAGCGACTCTGCCGCTGGTGGATATGGTCCTCGCCCCGGCCTGACGCATTTTTAAAATGCGTGACATTGCCTCTGTGGGAGCATGAGAACGGAGCTTCCTCAATAGTAGGGTCCCCATACCCGGCCCGTAACCATGGAAGCAGATGCCTGCCCTCCCGGCCCTCCTTACCTCCTGTCGATCGCGGGCTGTGAGCTGCTTCGGCAGTGAAAAGAGGCTATGCCTGCCTTTCTCCTCGCTCTGACCGAACTTGCCCCACTTCTCAAAAGGAACCATTGAACAGGTCACTGGTCTAGACTTGTTTGCACGGTCCAGGGAGCAGCCTTGATGTAACCCTTGCTCTCCTCTCTCTCTCTTTCTCTCTCTGCCTGCCACACCAGCCGCCCAGCGACTGCAGACTGTGGAGGGGTGGCGGGGGGGACATTGGAGACGTGGATTTGAAAAGGAGCCCGTCCGATTTTGCCATTGTGCCTTTTCATTCATCGATCGAATGAATATCGAACCTTCTGTCCCTGCGTGTGTGAAACGGATAGCTTAGCAAGCATTTTTTCCCCTCTCTCTTCTCAGGTCTGTGTTGTGGGCCCAGAGCTGTGATTTCTTTTCTCAGTAGTTGTAAGAATGTCATTTTTGTTTTTTAAATTTTTTTTTTTCTCTTTAATAATTCTTGTTATTTTAATTTTGATGTGGCCTGTTATTTTTTTTTTATATGTGATTGACGGAGGAATAAGGTCTGCTGGCTTTCATCATTCTTCACTGGTCACTGAATAATCTGATGAGTTTCATTTTTTTTAATACAAATTTTTATTTACAGATTAAACAAATTTCTACATGTGTGCAAATAACTCAAATCATGTGATAGTGACGTTTTTTTGAGTGTCAAAATAAATCAAGAAATAAGCAACTGACATTGAGTGCAATCAGAGGTCTGAAGCTATTATATGCTCAATTTTTATGTATTTTCTACACTCAAATAAATCAAAACCTCTTTTTATTAAATATTTGAATCTTGTGGATAGAAAAACAGACAAAATACATAAATCTTTAAACTGAAGCTTGATTTCTAAAAGCTGCTGAGGTTGAAAATTCTGAAGTACTTTGTTATTTTCTTATTTTTCTACTCAACGTTTCATCTGTTTTATATTTACAGAATTAAGATTTTCGCATTAATCATTGCATTATATGACCCAAACTAGTATTTTTCAATTTAGAAAATATGACACATAAATAACCATAATTATCCTCTCAAGTCAAAATACACTTCATTTGTCAAGTCCTGGCGATCGACAAAAAAATGACTTAAATATAATCATTATTTTGAGGCAGCTAAAATGATATCTGTTTATATTAAGATTAAGTGTGTGTGTGTTTACATATTGACCCCGTGCAGTAAACGCTTCTGGGTGAGTATACGTGCGTTTGACAGGGCGATGGAGAGAGAGAGAGAGAGAGAGAGAGAGAGAGAGAGAGAGGGCAGGCGAGGGCTTCGATGACAGCTTTAGTAAAAGGTGAGACGATCAATGTCAACATATCAATATTGTTCAATCAGGGACGGGGCCGCGGATAAGGTGACTATTTGTTCAATCTGATTCATAAAGCAAAACTCATTTTGTTGTTTAATTGACGCTGGATTTTACGGCTGGACACCTCTGACTTACTCTTAAATATACTTAGAAAACTGGTCTAGAAAGAAAAAAATCATCTTTGGCATGTTTTTATGATTTATCTTAATAATCTTCATTAGATTTTGCAACAGAAATGTACAAAATCTAATTAATAAATGCTTAAAATGTTAATGTTAAACCTGTTAATGAAGTTTTAAGTCATCATGATAGCTTCTTTTTAATATTTTGACCAAATCTCTTAAAACAGATCTAATGAATTCTAAGAGCCATAAATAAATAAATGCATTTCAAGTGTGTTTAGCTGCGGAAAAATAAAGCAAACAATTAAATGAGGTGAAAAGGAAAATTGTAAAAGTTGTAAATGTGCTCTTTGCAATCAAAATTAGAAAGCAAAGCCTGAGGAGCAGTTATATCTTCCATGCTCCATGTGACAAGTTGCTATGCAGGGGCCAATCAAAGGGGGCAGAAAGGGGGAACAAAACAGGGCAGAAAATGAGCAAATTCAAAGGCAGAGGAAGGAAAGCAAAGGAACCAGTGAAGTAAGAAGGCAAAGGCATTGTGTTCACGCAACAATCAAGGCTGCTCCCACAGCGAGTACCAGGCCTGCCTCCGAAAATATTGCTACCACCACAACCCACATCCAGACAGCACCAAACCAAAGGGCTTACGGCAGGAGGTCTGCTACTGGTTTAAGAAAATGTTGCTTTATGTGAACATAAATGATGTCATTAAACAGACGGAAAAGCCATGTTGCCAACGACCAGTAAAAAGCCTTCTGCAACAATTCAACTGTAGTGCTTATTTACTTTGGCTTTTATGTGATTCAAATTTAGTAAGATCTTCTGAGAAATGTTCTCTAAATAATACTGAACACTTCTGTATCACAACCATTATGTAATATAGATACACTGTAATAAAAGTGGGAAATTTAGGACATTGCAATTCTTTATCATTTTACATTCCTATTTTAAACAAATATTATAATAACTTTAATAAAAAAAGAGTCACATTTTAAAAAGCAGAAAAATGTGTTATAATGTTATATATTTATAATATTATAAAGGAAAATCTTAAAATAAAGATAGAGTATAAAAGAGAATGAAATAAAGCACAAATCCCCCCAAATCACACATTATTATCATACATTATTCATCCTTTTGGTTAAGAAAAAAAAAAACAGAAGAGTGATATACTAACAACAGAAGTGACATGTTGAAAATAGAGCTGGCTGATTTGAGCAGGAACAATGGCTGAGATGGGGGGCAGGTGGGGGTCAGTGGGGTCTCGACTGAGCCGACATACAGCACAAGCGACAGGGACAGGCCGGCCAAATGTGCCACAAAGACACGCTCGACCTTCCTGTCTCATATTACACACCAGCACGAGCCCACGTTTTATACTGAGATACAAAATAAAAGTATAAAATAATATGGAAGCCTTGTATGTATTTTTCAGAATAAGATTTAAAAAATAAACGTTTTTAAGCTGATACTGTGGTTTTAAACAAATTCAAAATTGGTGGTTATTTCTTCATCTTGTCTTAGAATACTGCGTTCTAAAATAAATCTTTTGATGAAGCATGTCTTCTTTTCTTTATCTCAAATTATACCTGAGTGCTGCAGAGTGGAGCTGATGATGAGACTCATAGATCTGGTACTGTTCATACTGTATCTATGATATTTTGATTGGAACTAAATGACAGGCAGAGCATAAATCTATTAAAAGATAACAAAGAACAGCGTTGAATTTCTCTCTGTCACACACACACACACACACACACACACACACACACACACACACACACACACACACACACACACACAGACACGTACAACAGCTTTGGCAGATGTTCCCTGGGACATACAAGTAAACCCGGCGTCCCATCATCACCATCATCCTGCCTGGAAACAGTGGCAGCCAAATGCCAAGTGCAGCTCCACCGCGTCTGCTCTCACTGCCGCAAAGACACGATCCAGTGTCAGCTGCGCACACGCATCATTACAAGGCAGCGAAGCTAAAACACAATACAAGGGAGAGTTTGCAAAGGATGAGAAGTTCCAGCTCCCACTCTCTGGTTTATCTCTGTGATGTTTTTTTTTTTTTTTTTTCCTCCACTTTCAACTGATCCTGTCCCAGTTTGCAGTATGCAGATTGGGCAGCAAGCAAACCGTGAGACTACAGCTTACATTTGACATACGTATATCTGCACAGCTACCGTTCATTTAAATAGTAGGAGAGGATGTTAATTACTGAGTCTGAGGGATGTGAAGGTAAAAATTGTATAAAATATATATGAGGACTCATCTTTATCTCAGAATTTAATTTGTATAAAAACTGTTCAAAGTCTCTCCAACAGCATTTAGACCATCATGACACCAAAACTCCCCTGAAATCCAAACTAATGAAATTCTTTAAGGGTTGTCAGGGTGACGGACCTCACCGATTCAAAGGCGTGGAAACCCTTGGAGACAGCATGCCTTTAAATAAAGAATCAATTTTCAAAATTAATAATTAAACAAAATAATAAAATGTGTGAAGAAAATCTCATTTAATTGCAGTCTTTACAAATTGCTGTGGTCAGGGAGGAACCTAAGGATAAGACGACAGGCTGAAATGTAATTTTTAATAAAAGGTCTAAACGTCGCACCGACAGATCGGTCTAAACCTTCCATAAACCTCCTCGGCACACACACACACACACACACACACAAAAAAACTCTAACGTAGAGACCATTACTCATGATCCGTTGTCCCTTCTCCGGGCCACAAAGGCATGTGTCTCCCTCCCTCAGGTCAAGCCCATAGGCTGCTACACAAAGCACTGAGGGCATCATAATCTCCTAAAAACCCCCTCTGGAGTCGGCCCTGCTCAAAATCCACAATGCTAAGCAGATCCACAACATCTTCACTATATTATCTGGCTCAAATTGTTTCACTACGTTTGGCTTCCGTGTTAAAAAATCACCACATTTCAATTATGACTACTGATTAAATTGTTGCTTTGGAGTCTGAAAACGTAAAATTAATCGGACGGTTGTGATAGCGACTATAGACGTGAGGGATCTTCTTAGGAAAACTAAATCCTCTCTACGTGATGACTTGCAGTAATTTGCGAGATGAAATACAACATCGGGCGTCCCTGTAGATCACAGTCTGAAGAGCTGTGATCATTCTGTATGAAAGGCAGCTCCTGTATTTGTCACAGCGAGGCCCGGGTTTCAGGCGCGCCAACCATCACTGTCACCAAAGTCAAACATTAAGCTTTCGAAGGTGCTTTAGAAGGTGAATTGGAACAAAAGGCCCCTCACCATAACCACTACTCAAAGCACTGTTTAATTAGGTGTAGAGCAACAAATCCTCCCTATTCAGCGGCTGGACACTTGTGGTGTTGGAGTGGAGTGTATCGTCAGTGAAAGACTCCCGTCATAACACTAGAGGAGTGTCCCCTCCCTCACAAAGACACACACTGATTCACTAATGCCTGTCTGTTAACAAGCCCACTGTCTGCTTCTCTAACTCACCGTCTCTTCAATGGGTGCTAATGGAGAGACAAAACAGCACACACACACACACACACACACACATACACACTGAGGCCCTCCTGCAATGCGCTGCTCTTTTCATAGACTGAGGCTGGACACTTGTGTTTATAAGTTGAGGGACGGCATACCACGCTTCAGCCTGTCGTATATTACGCTCTGACTGGACATAAAAACAGAGTCTGAAAATGTAACAACAGGAAAAAAGAAAGTGTAAAATTTCAAATAAATACACAAATGAAACTCCAATAAAATTATATGAAGGCAAATTAGAGAAAATAGTGCTGAATTCAATTTTCAGTGTTATTTAATATTAAATACAAATGTAAAACCATGTTAAAAGGCAAAGAAACCTTTAAGGAGATTGTAATATGTCCTGTAAAATAAACAGATTTCAGGTTTCTTTCTATTTGTGTCACTGAAATTTTTAAAAGATAATTTGCTATTAAATTGGATAACTGGATAATTATGAACTGAAAAAAAGAAAAGCTTTTTTGCATGTTTTTATTTAATTCTATTCTGTATTTTTAAATTCATAAAATGTGTGGTTCACTGAAAAAGAGAAAATTGCAGAGATCATTTTGCTTGGAAACAAAAGGAAAGGCTTCTGTGTTACTAAATGAATTAAAACTCTACAGGCACACTTTTGGCAACTGTCTGGATGTATAAAAGACAAAGTAACTCAGACTAGGGTTGAATATGGGTGGTGGGCTCTAATCCTGAAGGACAAAACCAGCATATCCACCGAGACAAATCTTGTTTGATGGATCCCTGCTGCTAGATCCAACCACAGCAGTCCGGTCTGGGAGGCCCATTGTATCAGAGACGCTCGAGAAGGAAACACACTCAAAATTTATTAGAAACGGGACTCCTGAAATACAATATTAATTCACAGACAGCATAGTAAAAGCAAATTATCTTAATCCAAGCCAGGCCCACACATTCTCTCAGCAGGAATGCAAAATTTTAATATTCCTGTTACACTATTATATACTCACATAAAACCACAATAAACTGAAAAGATTAGTAAATAATTGTTTGGTATCTTTTGCTATTCTGATAATATTAAAAATGTGTTTATGTTTCTTACTGAAGTTTATATTTTCTGTTTTAATTGCAGCTATTCCAATAAAAAAAAAAAAAAAAAACCCTTTTATTTAGGCAAGACTTTCCCCTCTTAACAAAAATGCAAATAAACACATAATTTCATTGTTAAATGAGATGAAATAATACGATAAAATAAAACTCTCAGTGTTATTTAAATGTGAAGCACATTGTTATTTGTCCATTACGTCATTTCTTGGCCGGTTTAACAATAAAAAAATGCATTTAAAAATAACAAAAACAAAACATAAATTAAACTTAAAAGTCAAAATTCCTTCTTGCTGCTTTTGATGCACAATTATCCGGTTATGGTGACGTGAGTTAATGGCTTGAGTGGGTTAATAAAATAAAGAAAGGATTTTGAGAGAAAAAAAAAAAGAGTGTATTCCAACAGTGGCGTCTCCCTGGGATTTATCATGGCTGTCTGTGTATGTGTAACACAGAGACAGTGACAGAGAATAAGACGGCGCTCAGTGTTCCCAAGTGCTCAAGTGTATCTAATTGTGCGAGTACGATTATGAGCATCTGCTTTTTTCATCTTTAGTGTAAGCGCGTATATGTGAGCGTGTGTGTGTGTGTGTGTGTGTGTGTGTGTGTGTGTGTGTGTCGCAGCTGAAAATGTGCTCGGCTCTCAGCTCTGTGGTCTGAGGGCAGAGGCTGGGCAGTGCCTTTTAAGCCAGCTCTGGGTCAGTCCAAACACTGGCAGCTATTCATGACCAGATCAAGTTGATGTGAGATTCTGTCCCTCCTCTGCCCCCCATTTCCATATGAATGTGGAATATGCTAAAGAAAAAAAAAACAAGCAAGATCCTTGTCCCAGGGAGCCACCGCAGGGTGAGAAAACACACATTTGCAACGAGAACTCTACATCCTCCCCCATGGCAAATAACAGAAATATTGGCATCATAAGCACATTTAGATAGAATAATAAAAAAGAGGAAAAAACTGCTTTCACACACACACACACACACACACACACACACAGAAACTCTTTCTCTCTATCTCCTCTCTGCACACATTCAAACCCAGCCAAGGTCAACGCTGCTGTCAGCCTTGCAGCTTATGAATCAAAACACAATTGCATATACATATTTAGAAACGCTTTATCGTAAATGGACACACATACACACACACACACACACACATATACGCAAGAACAGCTCCATGCAGTCTACATCCCCACCACTCTATATAAAGGGTTTAGCCAGACAAAGGGTTTGTCCTGAAAGACAAACAGCAGGAAGCAAGGAAACGGCAATGAACGTGATGCACAGACGTACGCGTCGAGCAACCCCCAGAAGCATGAGACCACGTTGGAGAAACAGCAAGTGGATTGAAAAGACAGGAGAGTATAAATGAACAAATAGCTCAGATCTGCATACCCTGGATGTCCTGAATCCTCTCTCTGCTACCTGGCAGGCCCCTTGAAGCTGGGCGTATCGACACCGCACCGTCACGTGTTTTTACATGTGTTTCAGACAGACATGGGCCTCCTAATACACACAGACAATGTCACACGCTCCTATTGTTCCACTCCATCGTTTGGCCGGAGACAAACCCCAGTCCCCTTCTAGTTGTTTAAAGGTGGGCTCAAACCCAGAGCGATGAGGCCATCTATTACCAGGAGGGATGAGGGGAGGGGAGACAGAGAGACCCCTAAATGGGGGGGAAAGCTCAGTCAGCTAGGTTTATAACTGCCGATGAGCACCAGGAACCCAAAGCCTGCCGCCGCGTCCTGAGGAGCAGCAACACACAGACACAATGAACATCAAAACACCTTTTCACATTTACTGCATAGAGGCCTGAAATGAGAAGCCATTAAATCACATTTTTTCACTTTGGCTTGGCAGTAGAGAAGGAGAGCTAGTGGAAGAAAACAGACTGAATCATAGACTATCTTTCACATTATCAGGATAGGTGTGACCCACCTTTTTAAGCAGGAATATTTCTGCAATAAACTAAGTACATGTGGAGGAACATGGTAAGGAGAATTAAACTGATGGGAGTCATAAAAAGAGGATCATTTAGCTGGTATTATACAGATGATTTAGCAGAAAACATTTTTGGGCTTCTATTGCTGGCTCTTCTGATCATCAAATCCATTGGTAATCTATTACTGATAATAGTGAAAATCAGGTTTTGACAAAATCAACAAGAAAAAATAACAAACATATATGACATGCTATTAAAATGAACAAAAATATACTGGTTGCATAAGTTTGTATACATTTTATTTAATCCACCTTCCAGTTTTTATAACAACAGTCTTAATGAAAAACATCGACCAATTTTGTTCATCTACTGTAGATTTGGGATTTTTTTTTCTATTCTTCTTGGCAGAAGAGTTTATCATCATTCATTGTGCAATAGGACCACAAATCAGACTTAATTCCTGGCTCTAAGGCAATAACTAAAACCTTTCAAAGGATATGCATATTCTGGTATCCAGTGTAGATGCAATCATGCACCAGATAAAGGATTCACGGCGACATTTACAAAACAAAAAGAAAAACTGCAGAGAGGGAACCACTCTCATGTGAAGAGCAGTTTTCCAGTGAGAAATGTGTTTCAGTCCATACTTATTACCACTAATGTGTATGTAAAATTACAATTTGTGTAGGCTTTGTAAAACAAATAGCCTAAATCTGTTTTACTCATGTCAGGCGCAGCGTGCGTTGCTGGCCGCAGCGCAGTAATCATAAACAAAGCACCACAAGCAAACTCTAACCCTAACTGTACGACGAAGGGAGAGGCTAACAACCTGATATTTTGCAACAACACTGCAGAGTTATTTAATTACAACCATCCCATGTGCAAGTTAACTGCATTAATGTAAATTCAGTCAGTTCCAAAGTCCCTGTTAGTGCGATGATTCTCACTCCAGCTTTCCTTCATCGCTCATTTTCTTTACCTTTTTCCTGACTTTATCCTCTTGTGGGGGACCAACACTGAGCTCCATTACACAACTGTTGGGGTCTCAAGCCCGGTGAATCATGCTACGCAGAAATATCTGTCACTGCTAATCACTGGGGCGCAGCAAGATGTATATGTATGTGTTTTTATTTAGAAAGACCCAATCAGACAGCGGGGATTTTGCCTCCCCTGGTCGCCCCTTGTAAGACACAGGTGATATTTGTTAGGACCAGTCACTATGAGAACTTTTTTGATTTACAGAATACACAACCTGATGATATTTAACAAAGTTTGACTCTGCTGCTATGTTGGAGTTGGCTCGTTCTTTCGCGCTGTGAAAAACTAGTGTTATATGATGTTTCAGTGACCCTGACATATTTTAAAAAATAGACTTGTGCTTTCTGTGATATTGCAGCATTGATTTATTTTCCTGGTGCAGACATCAGTCTGGTCTGGTTACCATCAGCCCAGCACCAGCCACCTGTGCACGAGCCCTTCTGTATTTACGTTACGATAATCACAAACGGGGATCTCGACCAGATTGCGTGTCTTATCTACAAAGACCGTTCACTCCCCTCCGGATCAAAAAAGTTACAAGAGACTGAAACAGATTATAAACACGGAATGTTGGTACAAGATTTCAAATCATGTCAAAACAGAATCAAAGAGAAATCCAAAAACGAACAAAAAAAAGACTGTATTTTTGTGGCAGCGGGGACAAAAAAAGAAGTGATTTAATTTTATCCTATTTTTTGGACAATGTCCCACTGGGCTGTTCTGGTCTTGACTGAGTCACAGTATGCGACCCTCTCCAGCAGGCCGCCGGCCTCTGCCAGCTACACAAACAGTGAGAGAGAACATGACATCACCCCTCTATCATCCACTAGATACACTCGAGGCTCACAGTTCAGCAGGTTCAAATGCTCGATGCAGATGGAGGCTAATGTTAACTCACTGAAGCAAGAGATCCTGCGTATTATAGCCACCTTTTTAAAACTTTCCCTGAAGCGCGCTGGCCTGCTTAACAGACGCTGGAAGTCATTACAAGAGGATTGTGTTACGGTTCGGTCTGGTCTCCCTTAAGACACCGAACTGGTGACAGAGGGGGGGGGGGGGGGGATGCACAACAGTTTGACCATGCTGGATCGTTAAGGGACTACAGTCTCTCTGGGCCATGAGCCTCCGCAGGCATGTGGAGGATGTTCCCTCCTGACCGTGCCCACTGTAATAAGTACGACCAACCTCAGCAGGAGTAAACAGAGACACAAATCTCTCTTCCCTCTGGGCGGCCCGGGCAGGAGACATCAATTCCCGCTTGCAATCACCACGTCTACGCTCACAGATTTCATTACACCCTTGCGACATCACACCCTTCAACAGCTAACATGCGGAAATGATTTTGGATTTTGTCTCCGTTTTGATGAACAGACCCCAACGAAGACTCGGGATTTGACAGTTAGCAAAGAGCAAACAAGTGTACTGTTTTTTTGGTTTTTTTTAATGGGCCAGTTTGAAAATTGGGTGTCATTATCACGACATAAAACTGTCATGACCCTATAGTGCTTTTTTTCAATTTACCTATAACATAAAAACAGCAGTTTCTGGCAGGGAAAATACAACCTTGTCTAATTGAAGGAGAATAAAGGCCGGTGGAAGGAGGAGAAGGAAAAAGAGGAGAAAAAAGAGGAAGAGAGAAAAAAAAAAACAGTAGTCCACCATGTGGCCCACAATCTATTCATTGCTCCCGTTTAATTTCTTTTGGGTGCATAATCCTTTCAGTTTCAATAGCAAATTTAACAGTCCCCAAGGCCTAAGCACCAGACTGGTCAATACAAAACCAGACAACTAATTACTGAGCGCACCACGCTCTCTTCTACCCCCCCCCCTCCCACCCCTCCTCCCTTCTTCCTCCCTTTTTCTCTCCCTCTTTCCTCTCTCTCTCCAGCAGCTGTGCGGTTCATGTACACAAGAGCAGCAGTCAGGCAGTATTAGGTTTCCACTTCCCAGATCTCCCTTAAAAGCCTGTCCCATAATGGCCCTTCAGTCACACAAACACGCATAGAGTTTCATACAAAAAAAAAAAAAGCACACACAGTTGGACAACCACATGTGAATATATATACATTCACTTGAGCCATTTTGAAGATTCCTAAAATAGGTTTATTTGCCTGCCTACGTTTATTTTCTATTTTTTCTCTTTATTGGTTTCCTAAGCGATTTTTTTTATTTTTTTTTATGCAAAAAGGTTCATTTTAAACAACCCTAAAATAAATTATATGTTTACTGAGGGCGAACAACATAAATGTTTGTGATGTCTTGCAGTTAAGCAGTAGCTTTAAGAGCGTGTAATTACCATGTAATTGACGCCTTGTTTTCAAGCAATAAATTAGAGTCCAATTTGACAGACTGTTTAGCTAATAAAATATGCTAAAAGCTGACCTATAGCTCAGCACTGTAGCGGTTAGTACTTTTAGCATATATGTTTTTAGAAAACAAACCAAAAAAAAACTACCCTAATATTGTTGTATAATTAATGACGACACAATTACAACAATATCAATGATCATTTTCAAGGGGACTAAAATGTACAGATCTTCCCAAACTAAGCCTTAACTCCAATACCAAATAGAAAACATGAAAGGATAACGTGACTGTATTCTGGCTAAAACAGGAGTAGATGCATATGGCGTAGGAACCCTCAGCTGACCCTATGACATATGTCACTTGTGGTGTTTTTAATGTAGATGAGAAAGAACTTATCCTCTGCTTCCCATGAGTAAATACTCCGGCTGTGACAATGATAACATGGTCATGATAGCATGCTCAGTGCTAACCCTGCCCCATGTTGTGCCGTGTTGTGACTGCTGTCCTATGCTTTACAGCCTTCCTCTATAAACAGACGCTCTCTCAAGGCTTTGATCATGACCCAACACACACCAGCAACTCAGCACAGCCCCTAATTTGCTGATGGGTTTAAAAAGTCCCTCAGTTAAGATCACTTCCCTCAGATAATGGGAAGAGTTGGCCCCCCTGTGACCTGAGTGGAGTGTCCTTTGTCTCACTCCTAATGTTTGCCTTAGCCCATTGTGTCTGCATTATCCAGCAACCTCCACCCCTCCTCGCCACACCGCTTTGACGCGACAACCCCGCTGTACTGCACTGGACTGCCCTCAAAGAGGAAATGCTAAATGTATGGAAGCCATTTCCCTGTGTGCCCCTGAGCTCTCTATGGGTTCCCCTCCCCCAGTTCCCCACCACCACCACCACCACCACCACCACCACCACCAAACACTGTCTGTGACCACCACGTAGCTGAGATGTGACCACCACGTAGAGAGGTGGTTAAAGAAGCTGAGCTGTTTAAAACGGTGAAGAGAGTCATGTGGCTAGAAACACTGGGTCCGACACACACACACACATGAACGCACACACACAGCCGGTTCCACAAAGAAGTCCTGCACCCCCTTCGCTTGGAAACAAGGAGGATGAGTTCCTGTCAGCTCAAAGACAAGCAGACAAATTGCCTGTGATCTCTTGACCCACGAAACAGGCAACTGTCCAAAACAAACTGCTTTAAAATTGATGAAACACAAAATAAGATAATAACTTCTGTGAAATAATATGTAAATTGGCTTCAACAAAGAAGATCAGCACTTCTTGAAATAAGGTGTTTAAATAGCCAAGATTCAGGAGTAATTTTGCACCTTTTGCTACTCATCGGGACTTTTTAATGACAGGTATAATGTTGGCTGGAGGTGGGTGGGGATAAAAAAAATAAATGTCTACTCGTACGCTTTCTTTCTTTCAGTCTTTTGTTTTGTTCTTTCTTTCTCTCTGCTTTGTGTCAGTAAGGACAGCTGGATAAGAAATGGATCACTGGTAAAGGGACACACAGCCTCCATCACAGACATGACATCACCCCCTTTATAACCAACCCATTGGGGGCCATTTGTGCTAGAATTCAATGCTGTGTGTGTGTGTGTGTGTGTATGAGAGTGTTTGTGTGTGTGCGTGTGCATGCATGCAATAAGTTAGCTGTGTTTGCAATATTTTTTATTTGTTAATATAGCTTTAAGTTTGAAAGACCAACATGTTGTTCTAGTTTTCTTATTCATGTGGTAATAATAGGTTTAGCTGAAAATGCAGTCATGGCTATTAATTCATTACAGAAAACAATCAATGAACACTAAACATCTGTTATTTTCCATTCGCAAGGCCCAAGACTTGGCTCAAGTCATTAATAATTCAATAAAGAATCTGACTTATGATGCATATCATCTGTCATCATTATCTTAGTGTTAACTGACACCTTGTATCCATCTGACCTTCATACTATTCATCAAAGTAAGTCTTGCTCATGACCCATGAAGTCACAACTATCTTTCACCATATGAATAAAGTTTAAGTTGTTTCCATGACTTCCCTGGAATACATTAAAACATTCAACAACAAATCATGGTGTCGGGTCTCAGGTCCAAAGCTCCGTGCACAGCTTTAACACCACACCCTTTCTGATGGTACTTTCTTTAGATAATCACTGCTCACGGGGAAATGAGAGACAAATTAACTCTTTAGAATATCTCTTCTCGGTGGAGAAGCCTCTGAGTTTACTGACAGGTTGCCATCCTGGTGGAGGGCTGAAGGACCTTGACCACAGAAGCTTGTAAAAGTGTTAACAAGTCAATGAGAAAAACTCAAAGAATTACAAAACTTAAAATTCCTTATCAACATAGCACACAGAAATTGATTGGGGAAGTTTGGGTATTTTTGCTAGAACACCAGAGAGTTCTGCCTGGGCACAAAGTGAGAAAACCAATTATCAATCTCACCATTTGTTGCTCAGTTGCACAGTATCTTAGGAAAAAAAAAATGAGGAAAACCAGTTTTCCACTTAATTAAGCACAGATAAGATATGCACTTCACTCATGTGCTTGGCACAGCTTGCTGGGAGGAAAACCCTCTTAAGAAACATGATGGTGTGACCTTTGATCAGTGGCCTTGCACAGAGTTACTGTCAATGATCTAAACCAGAGAAGATGATTCAAGCTTTGAGCAGAATAAACCCTGACTGAAATGGCATGTCATCTCAAAAAAAAACTGTAACAAAGCATGACAGCATCTCCTGCCTGTCTAAACACAAACTTTGCCCTTCATTTTAATAAAGTTTGCCATCCCAATTGGGGCTGGACCTCTTGTTTGAGCATAACCATATGGATGATTATGTAATAGTAAAAACTTTGTGTTTTCAGAATAATGAAGGAGCAACTCTTTAAGCTCGGTCAACAAGCTGACAAAGTCTTTCTAAAGATGTAATGATTGTGCCAGTCATATCTGTCAATGCACTGACAGGAGACATGGGTGCTGGGACCAGATGGAGGCTCCTGTTCTCTTGGCCTTCATCGTTATGAACTCCTAAGACTGCATGAACAGCTGCATTGTTAGAGCAGTTATTCTCATAACCAGTCATATCGTACTCCTTCCTGTAACAGCATGGATTCACAGTCACACACTGTGTGCCCAGAGTAGTCAGCAAAATTTCTCTCTCTGGAGTGACTGTGGTCTATAGTCAGTGAGAATTCAGTGACGGACCTGTAAAGTATGAGGTTTGTTCCCCAAAATATCTCTTGTTAAAAGGGTAAAACAGCTTGAACATGTATCACAGAGGGTGTTGTGAACAGAGCAAGAGAAGCAAACAGGGATGTCACTCATTGGGTTTACATTCTCTGTAGTAATTTGATCATAACCCGAGTAAGACTATACTCAGATTATTGCGACTGTCATAAAAACATCTTAACAAAGTTATCTTACTTGCATTAAGGTTGTAATCGGAGTAAGCACAACTCGATTTACAGAGATGGATTCGTCATCAATCTTTCAAAGGACTCTCAGCATGTATACACCATATATCCTGGTCTCATTCACTGTTTTGCAACTAAAGTCACAACCAGATGCAATGTTTAAAACAAGAGCCTCCACATTAGCAGCTGTGGAAAAAATAAAACACATTTTTAGGGGCAACAGCAAATGGATTTCCAATTACAAGTACCACTGCACATAACAGAGGTTGCATTAAGGTGATGTGTAAATTAATCAACACGAAGCACTTCAATTTTACTTTTATATTCCCATTTCCTCTTTGCCTGAAGGCTATCACAGGTCCTTATGGGTATTAATTCAACTATCAAACAACTCATGGAATAGAGAGTAGTATAGATGTATCACTATTAAAATCATGGTAAATATTACATGAATTACATGCCATGTATTTTGGACATAACAACAAAAAAAAATTCCTCAGAGGCAGTACCAGTAGTTAAATCATGTAATTTCTCTCTAGGTTGAGTGGCAGAAAAGGAAACCACCTCCAGTTTCCTGAAGCAGTCAGATTCTGTCTGCTTTCTGTTTTCAACCTGAATGGCACCTCTGTCATTCACATGGCAGCAGCAGGCTAACAACTAATAAATCACAGCTACTAAGTGAGCTTTTCCTTTCGCTGCTTGCAAACAACAACTGGGCTAATTTATAACCAGAGGAGGCATGAGGGAGAGGCTAAAATTGGCTGTTGAGGTCAGGCAGGTTATCTGACAACATGTCTTCACCTGGCAAAAAGGACAACAAACAACTCAAGACGTTCATCTGCAGACGTACACCAGACGAGCACTACTAATAAAAACATGAAATACCTCCAAGATTCAAATAATCCGGTGTTCTTGATGAGAGGATGAACTGTTTCATACCAACTGACTTACTGGTAACCCACCAAAACACAGCAGCCTTGTTCTTCAAGCACCTGTACTACTATGAATTCAGAAACTTTTTTTTTACTCAGCTAAAAATGTGCTTGTTTTTATTAAGGCTCACAAATTATATTTTTACAACTGTGCTCTATGATTTACAGAAATGTAATGGGTGAATATCACTGCTACTAAAATATAAAACAGTAAAATCCAGCTATCTAAAAGCACACAAAATGCTGTTATTAACTTATTTTCTCTCGTCAAAGCACAGCTTGTAGATTGCAGACGACACAAATATGTTCATTTCAAGATTCGTTCAAGTTAAAAAATGTGAAACTCAGTTTAAAGCCATTGATCAATAAGCAAGTAATCCACAAATTTGTCTATTTCCTAGTGCTGAGCAGGCAATTTCTATTTCTATTCTATATTTTGTCATATTACATAAAGTGAGAATACAACTTTTTGACAGTAACTTCACGAGTCCTCATTAAGAAACTGTGTAGTTCTGCTGCTTCATTAGATTGTGACCCACATGCCCAAAATAGAGAACTAGATTCTGCAGCAGACACAGTTGTGTATTTATAAAAGAGCTGTGGTAGTGAGTGAAATCCAGAAAACCCTCCCCTCATACTATAAGTTATACAGGCAATGTGCTGAACAGACACAGCCAAAATAAATTCATACAGGCACAACTCCGCTCACCTAATTTTTTTATCCCTTTAAAATCTTGCCTTAGCACCACCTTTCACAAGAGAAATAAGTCTATTAACGCCGGTCGAGACACTTCATTCCCCTGTTACTTAGATGTCTAATGAACGGAGGGAGCGAGGGAGGCACAGAATGAGTCAGGCAGAGAGACGGGTTCTGATTTCCTCAAAGAGACGAGGGAGCAAGGTCAAAACCCCAAACTGCCAATGAACCATCGAGGTGAGACACATAAATCACAGCTCTGAAGTTCAATAGGTTCCTAAAAGGAGTACGCTCGCTTACTTAACTCAGCTTAGTTCTCAGACTTACACACACCAGCTCTTTTTGGGTTCAAATGTTGTTGTTTTACTTTAAAGTGAAAAGACTAGTCATAGTTTCAGGAGTTAATATCACTAACTTGTAAAGAACTTTTCACAGAAAATTGTGCTTTATTAAAAAGATATGCAAGTATATTTTAATTAAAGAAGATTATATTCTAACTTAAAGATTTTGATGAAATTTAGTAAAGGACAAGTTTTTTAGGGGATAAATATATATATACACACACATACACACACACATATAAATATATAAATAAATATAGTATTAATATTCAGTCTTAACCTAGTCAAAAATATTCATGGGGAATCTTACATTCAATAATTCCTCATCATCAACATTACTGTAAAATCGATCATAAATATACAAAGCTTTAACATCTATATGCAGGTCCAGTACTCATGAGGTATCCTTTACATTTATCAAATAAAGGAGTTATTCAGTGAGCCTGCAGTAATGCATTAGTGTTCACTAGCAGCAACATCTACCATCACCTGTTTTAAAATTGTACGGAGAAGAACCGACTGCTAATAAACGGCAACAAGCATCCTTTCAAGCATATTATCCTTGGCTGATGAAATCTGGATCTGAATCTGGCTTAGTCAACAAGAACATTGTGAACTTGGAATCTTCTGTTCTATTCTTCCGTTCTGTCTGACTTCTTTATCCAAACTAAGTCATCCACACACTTTTTATCTTGTTTTATTCTTGTCTGTTGTTATTTCTGTAAAAGAAATAACAGTTGAAAATATATAATGAGACAAAAACAGTTTTGTCAAGATGGTGAGGGTGATGGCGTGTCAAAACTTCAATACTCAGTCTCTCAGAACTGCACTCCACCCAGACTTAAGCATTTCCAAGCTCCTGAAAAAGTGAAACCACTGAGCAACTTATTAATTTCATTTGCTGTATAAACGGCCTCCACAACAAACCTCTTGCAAGTCAGCTGAAACGTGCGGCGGTTTCCAGGTTTTGAGGCGGGCACATGTTCCGCAGTGATAATGTCATACTAAAAAGTTTTTCAAGCTATTGTGCTGCCCGGGCCAAGTGCCATTCTCTTTGACCCCTCCGGATTCCCTTCCCCCAGTCGGCCTCCACTCCACCTCCCTTCTCGCTCTACCTTGACCCTCAAAACTTAGTACAAATTCAAAAGCACAAAGCTCTTATCACTACAGCTCACACAACTAATTGTTACAATGGAATGTGAACTTGAGTGCACTGAAAGAAAGTGTAGGAAAAAATAGTTTTCATTTTTATGAGAGAAAACTGGGCTGGAAGTCAACAATAAAAAAAAAACTCAAAATAGGTAACTACTGGCAACACATGAATCAAAAGCAAAGAGAAATGAAACAGACTGCTGAGAATTCAGGCATATGTTTGTTCTTGGGGAGTACAGAACTTAAAAAGTCAAAAGAGAGAAAAAGAGAAGCACTTACCACATAGATCCCGACATCCGAGCTCAAGAATGAAAGATTCCTCTCTTGTCTATCTCCGATCCACTTCCATTTTTCTGAGCTCCCATATGGCACCCCCACCCCTCGGAGAGGCAGAAAGCAGAGAGAGTGCGGCAGAGGGAGAGAGTCAAACACACACAGGGAGAGAGGGAGCGAGAGAGAAAGAAAGAGGGGGGCATTAGTCCTGGTGTGGAGATGGAGGGGACTGTTGCAGCTGTGCACCCCCGTCAGTATCTCCTCAAATCCAGTCCTCTCCTCCATGTATGTCTGCGGCACGGGCAACGGAAACAAAGTGATCCTCTTACACACAGCCCAGAGTAAGAGAGAGAGAGAGAGAGAGAGAGAGAGAGAGAGACAAACAAGGAGAGGACGAGGGAGGGAGAAAGAGAGAGAGAGAGAGAGAGAGAGAGAGAGAGAGAAATAGAAACATACGCAGGGAAAGGCAGGAAAAGAAAACAAGTGAGCTAGTTAGAAGGCCGAGGCAGCTGGAGAATAGCAGGTTCAAGTTTTCAGCGTTTCCTTTACTTTGTCGTGGAACTCTGCTGGCCGAGTGGGAGGGAACAAGCAGGAGCTTCTAGGAAGGCAAGGAAATAGTGCATAATACCTTCCAGCTTCTTTCTACCCCCACCTCTCCCTCTCCCTCTCTCTTTCTCTTTCTCTCAATCACTCTTTTTTCTCCGTCTCTCTCTCTCTCTCTCTCTCTCTCTCTCTCTCTCTCTGGTAATAAGCCTGGCTGCAACAACCCCCTCCTCCGGGCGCTGGAATGCAAGGCAAGAGTTTCAAGAGGCCCAGTTAGACAACCCTCAGAGTCACTGCACCTTGACCTCCAGGTCAGACGCAGAGTGTGTATATGTGTGTGTGTGTCTGTATATAGATATATATGCGTGTGTGTGTGTGTGTGTGTGCACACGCAGGAGGGGCGGGGAGTTTAAGTTGTGTCTGTGTATACTTAAATTTGAGGGGCCAGCTTTGCCTCACAAGATCACATAACCAAACCCGGACAGCCACTTTACAGATATAATCCCGTTGTGCATTTACACCACTGTAGGAAATCACAATCGATGTAACGCTGACTGTTGCTACATGGACACAATAGCTGCCCTCACTCCACAAGCAGTAATTGTATTAAACTGTTTGGTTGTGGAGAGAATATTACATAAACAGACCTTTTTCTTCACTTTTCAAATTAGTTTTTTTTTTTTTCTGTGGTTTTATGTTATTCATTTGTGATGGTTTTCTAAATCAGTTATTTTCTAGACCAGCAAAATTAGCTCCACAACAAAAAACATCATGAATGATACCACTGATGTGGACAGATAGAGGCAAAGACTACTGACTTCTGAAAGATTTATCCGTGTTCTTTCCTCCGCAGATTTCAGATAAGTAGCAGTTCAACCGACACAACTGGACTGGGTTTTGTTTGGACGCTCTGTTGAAACAAGTGTTTACTGTAAATCCCTCCAATCAGGCAGGTTTGCGTCATTTGAATCAGGGAAGCTGGTACTGTCTGCTAGCGAGGGCCCAGTATTGTGGCTGTTCAACATGTAAAAACCTATTCTTCAAATTCATTCAAGTGTCCCTGCTAATACGGGTCCCTCCTGCTCTCTCTCTCTCTCTCTTTCTGTCCATGTTTGTCTGTCTCTCTCCCTCACACACACACACACACACACACACATCAGTGTATACCTTTCAGCAGAGAAAGAGAGAAAAGAGTTTAAAGATGTAATTTACACATTTTTATTTCCTACCACATCTACTGCGGATGGTATTTAGGTATTTCAAAATTACTGAAATACAATGTCATATGTATAATGTCATACCCAAACTTTTTTTTTCCTTAACCAAAAATAAAAACAAAAACACTCACATACACAACTGCTCAATGATATGATAGTAAGAAGCAAACCAATAGAGCAGATCACTCACCGGCTGAAAATTCATATTTCTGCCTCAGTCGGACAGCCAGCAGGGCAGTTCTGACAGTAAGACCCTGTTAAAAGAATAATATACATTATGCATCCACTCCCAGGACCCAGCTGTGCTTATATCATGAACTGAGGTATAATGAGGTTATAGACCCCACATAAAAGGAGATATCGTGCCCAACTGGACACTAATGTGTTGACATAACACCCTGCTTCCATATATTTTCATTTTTGATTAGGCTTGCATAGCACAGTGAGTACGATGATGTTTCTGTGATGGAAAGTAGAAAATAACTGCTTTATTATGTATTTTCATTATTTAAAAAACACAAAAACAGTCATTTGAAGTTAGAAGTAGTAATTCGATACATTTGTTGAAAGAATAAAGAGCTTGTAACAATATAATGACATATTTTCATGTTTTAGTGAAGACAATTATTTGTATTGATAGAGAAGGCAAAATCTGCTTTGTCCATATATTGTTAATAACTGTTCAGTATTACAAGAATATCCTATAGAGCAATGTGAGTAAATATCATTTATAATATCTCACTACCATCTAGGTGATCTCTTTAGTCACAATGATCAAGCTTGTCTGCTCTTAATATGAATGTAGTTAGTAAAGTAGTGATTTCTTCAGAGAAATACCTGCATTTTTAGTTGAACTGCAATTCTTATTAAATCATTGATATTTAACCGATAGACTGTGATATTTTGGATCACATGCCCAATTTTGTGAATCTCTCTGATTAGCTTTTAAAAATACAGTTGGAAAAATAGGTTTGTACCCGCAGTTGGCACAAGTGAAGAGGGGATGCTTCAGGGTTCCGTCCTAGGCCCCATTTTGTCCTGACTTTAGCTGCTTCCTCTGGGTTATTTTATTCACTAAAAAGCATGTGTTTTTCCAGTATTGTTCTACTGACAGCCAGTTCTATTCAACTATAAACCAAACTGACAGCCATGGACACTAAATGAATGGTCAGATTCTCGTACCTATATTAAACAAGAACAAAGCTCTCCATTCTTTTCTGGTAAAAGGCTTTGGAATGCACAATGTTTGCTGCAGATGAAAACGTCTTTGGAAATACATTGCTAAAGCGCAAATTTTGTTATTGGAAATCTATTAGAAAAAATACTCTTATAATTTATAGATGTTACTAGTCATGCCCTTGAAAATGAAGCATAAGCAGTGTGGCCTTTTAATCAAGCCTTCAGTATTTAGTTCCTGACTTTTCACCATGTAAACAAGCTTGTGAACAATTAATGTAAACCCTCCATCCTGCTTAAAATGTAATGGCCAAAATAATTGTACAGTTCAGGCTATTTCTATTATCACATTGTGACCTTCACATTTAAACTTGATCCTACCTATATGCAATATTTCACTGTTACTGCATTGCTAAAGTACCACCCCAGTTCCAAGTTAGCTATATGAGCTTTTTACAGTTGAAATTTGACATGTCGTGGCAGGAAAAGCACAGGTGTGATTGATAACATTAACGATGGTTGCATTCCATTTAGTGATTGCAGTTTCAGGGCCATGCGACTGTGCATGTTTATACTGGGACGCTCAAATGGAATAGAAACATAATTAATGTTATTATCTACAACTTCTGTTGACGAGTCAATATATATGCTGTGAAAAGGCTCTATTGATATTATCAAACGCCGCATCAAGAAAACTGTAAAATGGTCTCGAATTTAACCAGAATTTTCATCAGGAGAACTTAACAGGCTGAGGTTAACCTAACCAAATGTTAACAGATTCAATTCAAGAGCCTCTTTTAAAATACATTTCCACATATTCATATAATAAGCCTTTATCACGGAAGACATTTTGACATGTCACAGTGGGAAAATCACAGGTGTAAAAAACAGAATTAATCATGGCAGATTTCCATGTAGCTGCTTCAGTTTCAGGGTCCTGGTACTGTACACGCTGGCTCACTGTCACACTGTCATGGTTTACTGGGACACTACGGCAGAGCTATTCAACTATAAATTCAACTGGGCCAGATTTTAAAACCAGGAAATGTAGATGGGCCAGACATTTTCAGCAGCCTATTCAAAACCATTTTTTTTTAGCTTTTGGTAATGACAAATTGTAAACAAACGCAAATGAATGTAGTAAAATAGCAATGTTTATTGTTTCACTTTTGAAATAAAAAAAAAATTTTTTGGTCAGCATATCTGGCCCAGATACATCACAAAGTGCGGAAACAGAATAAAAAAGAGCTAATGCACAATCACAACAAGTGGCAATAACAGAAACCAATAACACACTATCTCTCTCTACCAGTATCTCCATGTATGTCCACTAAAAGTGCTTGCTTTTGCCACTGACAGGCTCAGATTGTTATTAGTGTCTGATGACATTATGGAAAGGATCATATCGCGAGAGTTTAGTTATTGCAAGAGACAGCTAAATAATCAGCTAAATATTCAGTGATGACTTTGAAAATCTTTTAGATAACACTAAGCTATGCTTTCTGTACTCCTACACAACAAACTCTTCCCAGCACTCCTCTCTCCACCTCTCACTCGCATTTCTGCCATCATTGTCTTCCTGCAACAACTCAACTCTTCTCCTTGAGCGAGACTTTGTTGGACACAATACAAACAAATCAAGTCGAAATGTAAAGAAATATGAATATGTTTCTCATTTTGTTTCCTGACTGCTTATGGATTTTAGACCACAACCGCAGTGCTCTAACTATTTAGGCTACACAATAACATTGCTATTGACAAATATTTTTTATAAAATAATATTACAATTAAAATATCCAAATTGCTGTTAAAGTAGCCTATTTAATTCAAGCTCACTGGGCCACTTGGAGGTTGTTTCTAGGCCAGATGTGGCCCATGGGCCGCCAATTGCATAGGCCAGCACTAGGGCAAAGTTAGGGTTAATAACACCTGTTCCTTTATTAATATGACAATTCACAATGATCTGCTGTCTGATGAACAACTTGTTGTAACTCTAATACCTCATCAACCACTGTATAATTAATCCTTTTTTTACAGTACAATATACAGTATCAGACATAATCTGAACTTGGACAAATGTGGTCAACGGTAAAACAGTGAAAAAGCAGGACAAAAGCTGAACTGGGTTGGGACTTTTACACACAGTGTGCCATAATAGTATTATATAACAATTATTATTGCCATGGTCTTGTCGCAGTCTGGCTTTGTGTTCCTTAGTTGTTATTCTCCTCCATTCCACCAGAGACTCTCAGCCTTTTATCCTTGTTAAGACTGAGTTGGAGTAGGCTGTTTTGAGTTGTATCTTTAAATACTTCTGACATGATATCATTTCAGTTGCCTTTATTAGTTAGACTGTATTCATTGTGTTTCTAGGTTTTTGGTTTCTGCTTGCCCTGTGCTTTTCCTCCTGTGTCCCCAGCCTGTTATTTCCTCCACACCTGCCCTGCATCAGCCTTGTTAGCCTTGCCCTGCTCCCAGTGTTTCCCTCAGCCTATCAGCTCCTTGCCTGTTCTCAGCCTAGTCACCTGTTCCCCATTCCCTCATTAGTTCAGTTTGTATTTCAGTCCTGTGTTTCGGTTCAGTCTTGTTGGATTGTTGGATCCTTTGTTCTGTCTTGCTCAGTTTTGCTTTGCCTGCACTCCTAAGACTTAATAAAGATAATTCTTCAGTTCATGTGCCTGATGTCTCCTGCATTTGGGTCCACCTGCTCTGCTCCCTTTAACAATTATTCACAATACTTACAGTTCCTTCATACTTTGAACTTTTAAAAATATCTCTAATACTCTCTGTTGAAAGTTGATCTCAAGTTGTTATGGTTTCTTACTGAGTGCTACATCAGTTTGCTCTGCTTCAGCTTTTGAAAGCTGGTGGATATGACTTGATCTGTAAGGACTGAGACTGGGGTACAGTAGATGTACAATGTGTTTTTCAGCATAGCATTAGACTAAATTTCAAATGAAACACAAAAGGGGTGGTTTGTTGTTGTTCCTATTCTTATTCTTCTTGCAAGACTACATGCAGCCTAGATGCATCTCAAGCCTGCTGCTGCCCTCCACAGGTAATAAACAGACCTACCTATTCAGTTACTGTTCAGTGGGGATCAGACTGTGAATTTGAGAATGAATGTATTTTCTACTACAAAGCTTTTTTACATCAGTTAATAAAGAGCAATAAATAGTTTCAGTCCTGTTTACATGCTTGCAAGTGTTTGTGTTTTGGGTGAAATTAGGTTTTTTGAGAATAATCAGACATGTGATCTTTCATTAGCAGGACAGGAATTTACAAGAAATATAAGGTATACTGAATTCACACTTGATGTCTCACCGTCTCTCACTGGGATTCAGCACATTAGAAACTAAATTATGTGCCTATTTTGGAGAGAAAGGAAGGCAGATCTTATGTGTTATCATTATCTTTTTATGTGGCGCATACAGTATTTCCTGTGCTAAAATGGACAGGAAAGGGGTCTCAGCATCTGTTTACTTGATTCACAATGTGTGACGCCACTAGTGTTCGATTTCACAGCAGATTACAAATCTTCAAACCTTAGATAGCCTTTCTCCTCTTTATGGGAAAATTAAATGTTTGTGAAGTACATGCACAGCAAGGCTTGACTCAAACAGTCGGAGGAGGGTGTGAAACACAGACAGAGAGGGACAAAGAGTGCCAGAGTCTACATTTCATCTCTCCGTCTCTTACTTTTACTTCTTACTGCCCCTCTCTTTTTCAAAAACATACACACACTGTACTGTACTTTGTGTACTGTGATTTAATATTAGCACAGTCCTGAAGTTCTGAGGGCTTATGATTAAAAGACTGACTGCCGTCACACACAGTCTGTATGAGTGAAGCTGCATATCAATTAACTTGTGGAAAAATAACCAATGCCACTCCAAACCTGCTGGTTAATGTGACTGATGAATAACTTCTCATGATAAAGCATAGGCACAATACTTACCAATGCCACACCCCATCTCTTGCTTTCTCTACACAGACAGAAGTGAAAAAAAAGAAAACTGAAAAATGACAACAATGTCCGCAGATAAGAGAGGGACATCGAGTGCCCGCTTTTATCTTGATTTTGGCTTCTCAGTTAGGTTAATTCATTATCTATGCTTGCTATTGCTTGCTTGTTGATTGACAAGCCTGTGGTTCATCATATCTTACATTGTGCACACAATGTTAACAGTGTTATATACAATATAGCACGTCTGAACATTTCACTGAAGGAAGCAAAAATGATGACGGGGTGTTCCCAGTTGATTCAGGTTTAACCATGGTAAAGACTACTGCAGTCTGAGGTCTTGCACTCATCACCCTGTCAAAAAGTGTACAAGTGCATTTACATAATTCAAATATTATCAAATGGATTTCTGTGGCTCATGGACAGAGGTCAATATGACATGAAAATGACTGAGACAAACATCATACTGTATATAAAGATGGATGACGCATCTCTTGCCAAAGTGAAGCCAAATACCTAATTTCCAGGTGGCTACCATCGTGCCTGTGTGATGTCAACCAGAGTCTGCATAGTAGAGTCGGGCAGTGGGATGATGGCCCACAGGATCTGCCCCCTAAACTTGACTGACAGCTGTTTCACCATCAAGAGGAGCCGCCTTGGAAAGGTAAACCAAAACAGAGACAGTTCAGAAAGAAGACGGTGCACTTAAGAGTCTTTTCCTGTATCTGTGTCACATGGGTTACGCCACTGCTCCACCCCTTTAGGAGACTAGCGGCAGGCTCTGAGTCTATTTACTCCAATGTGAGAAGTGAATGTGAGCACAGATTATTACCGATTCTTTCGCTCACTGGAGTAAATATTGGACCCATTTTTCACAAGCCACATATCTTCCAAACATTCAGACACTAAAATGGAATTTTTCAGACAGACGAATCAGGAGAACATTAACTTTGTTGGAGACCTGTCTCTGTGTCAGCAACACACTCTCACAATATCTGGCAACACAGATACATGTAATACATATCTCTTCTCTCTGTCAGGACAAACTTTATGTAATTCACATGGAAATAAACCTGAAACCCACAGTAATCTGTGCAGCTCTGTGTTTGTGTCGTTTGTGTGTTTATCATTTTTGTTGTCATGAACTTCTGTTTTAACCCTAATCTCTCATCGTGGGAAGTTGCTAAATGCTAACTATCCAGGCACTAATGCTAAGCTATGGTCATATATCTACCTGCTTCCCGTCTCATATAATCAACATAATGCAATTTAAATAAAGATTAAACACACAGAGATCATTATGTTGTGAATTTGCACCTTGTTTTAATTAACTAAACCCCATGGGAGGCTGTGGTTGTAGCCTGGGGGCTAGCAGGTTGACTTTGTGGGGCTGAAAAGGCAAGGCTAGCCCGTTAGCATGGGTCATATCTACATAGGGTTAGGGGACGGGGGGGTGCGACCACACCCACTTAGGAGACAGGAAGTGTATACAATTTTATACCACTGGCGTAGCTTGTAATGTGTCATCTTTTGCTATAGAGCATCTTTGTCTCTCTTTTTTTTTTTTGAACACAAAGACTTGAAGCAAAGACTTCAAAAATAAAGGGTATACATCAAAACAACAAGAAATGAGATGTCCCCACTGATCTTTCTTGCTATTTTACTACATTTTTTAAGTGATGAGAAAAATAATTTGAAATCATTTATAAACCAAACAAAGGAGGGCTTACTATTTCTCCACTTGCTATAATGAATATATTTACCCATAAGAATGATCATATTATGTAGGAAATAGATAGAGTTAATGTCTGAAGTTGGAATGTCATTTACTTTAAGTGATAACAACTCACATCTAACCAAAATCTTTTGGACACAGGGCAAGAGAAAAACACCTGTTCTAATGTTTCATCTGTCACTTTACAAAAGGTACAAGGGTCCATTTTAAATTTGAACCTTTTTTTTAAAGAAATTCTGCAACCAGTAAAACCTTATGAATTATTTTGAGATGAGTTTCTTTGACCTTTTGGGAAACAGGCCATTTAATAAATTTAGAATGTGCTTTATCCATTATAGGCAAAGTTTCCATATCAGAAAACAACTACAAACAGTAAGGTCTCTGGTTAGTCAATGACTAAGAGATTTCTTCATATCTGTTAAGCTGTTGGAAATACTGATGTCTTTTCTTCTGATAACATTTTTAGACAACATTATTCCTAGATATTTCACTTCAGATTCAATTCTAATTGAAGCAATATTGGAATCTGTGCATGTATGAATAGAAAGTAATTCACATTTTTTTAAAATTAAGGGATAACCCTGACACTTCGGAGAAAATCTAAATTGCATTAAAGGCTTTATCTACCAGGGATTTATTTCTTAATAAGATAAATGTGTCATCTGCGAATTGACTAATTTTAAATTCCTTATCGAAAATGATAATACCTTGTATTTCAGGATGGTTACTAATAAGCATTGCTAATTGCGTAATTGGTAAGTCAAAATAAATAATTTTGGAGATATTGGGCAGCCTTGCTGAATACCATGTAGCACCTTGAACCTAGGGGTGATTCCAGGGTTCAGGGATACAATACTATATATGTCAGTGTAAAACATCTTAATTATATTACAAAAATTTTCTCTAAAACCAAGAAGTGTAATGTTCCAAAAAAAAAGGAATGTTCAATGGAATCAAACACTATAAAAATCAAGAAATAACACAAAAATATCTGTATCAATTAAATCTTGAAAATCTAGCATATCAAATATCAGCCTGATTAAATTATGTATACTTTTACCCTTTATAAAGGCCAAATGACATTCATCAACTATTTGCATTAAACCCTCATTCAATTGGTTTGCATAAACATGTGCCAATAGTTTGTAATCACTACATCATAAGGTTATCGGTCTCCAATTATCCAGTGAAAGTTTATCTTTGTTGTATTTTGGGATTAGAGTGAAAAGACCTTGTTTCATAGTGGAGAAAGATTTCTTGCAGAAATGCATTCGAAGAAAGCATTGTGAAGCAGCTCTCTGATATCATACCAGAGATCAGCCAAATTAAATTCTCCTCCAATTATGATTTTATCAGTTGTGTTGGACACTTTCCATTCCTCTAACAGCTTACTGAGAGATGAGAAGAAATTTTTGCTCTGAGCTTTTTTGTTATACCCATATACACAAAACAAAATATAGTTTACCCCATTAATTTCCGACACCACCATTAGCCAATGACCATTAGTATCACTTTTGTGGTTGATTATATTACCAAGGAACCTGTTAAACATGATCATTATGCCAGCCAAATGCGATGTTCCATGACTAAAGACAATAGACCCCCCCATTGCAGTTTCCAGAATTCAGCTGAATGAGTCTCTTGCAAGAAAACGCAATTAGCCTTTTGCTCCTTACAAAAGACAAACGTTGCCTTAAATTTAACATTATTTTTCAACCCCCTAGTATTTAAAGATATAAAAGACAACATTTAACTAATAAATAACCTTTAAGGAACGTGCAAAAAAAAATTACAATGGGCAGGAATGAGTAACTTAGTCCTTGTCATACATGTTTAGTGCTATAACCCTCAAAACCTTTGAACAAAAAAGTAGAAAAAATCTTAAGATATAAGCATACCTGTTTAGAACAAAGGAAACCTAAAAACGCTTGTTTATTCAGTGTCAACTCTTCAGTTGTCGATCAACACGTATCCTTCCTTCAGGAACACTCTCCGTCCCTTTCCCCTGGCTTCCTGAACCAACAGCCACAGTTTGATACGAGCCTCTCGGTCTTCTTTGGAGAAATCTTCTTTGAAATGTATGTGTATTTCACTGCAAACTCTTGCATCTCTTGATCTTTTCCAGATGTCATCCCGAACAATTCTCATCCCCAATTGGATTATAATTATCCTCGGTGTGTTGTTTGAGGTTGCCCTTTCTTCCCAGGCGGTGGATGGTATCCACTGTCTCTTGCAGCTGCCCCACAGACAGTAGTACAATTCTTGCGAGTATCCCAATGACAATTTCTCTTGTGTCCTCTCCATCTTTTTCTGGAAGACCATTCAGCCTCAAATTCCATCTTCTTTTGTAGTGGGATTGCTCCGCACATGAATCTCTTAGCGAGTTGTTTTCTTTCTGAAGATCACCATTTTTTTTTCTGAAGCACAACAATTTCCTCCTTGTTTTCTTTAACTGCTGTGTATTGGCTTCAATGCATTTTTCAAGACTTTTTAAAAGTTCAGTCTGTTCATTCATCTTTTGGGGTAAAGTTTGCACTGCGTGGGGCATTGCAGCACTGGTATTTTCATCTTCCATTTTGTCACTTTGCACTTTCTTTTTTTGGGGGGGTTCGACAAACAAAAAACTTTTAACCGTAGCCTGCAAAGGTGTTGCCACTCACTCTGCCATCTTGAATCCTCTCCGTTGGTCCCATCTATTGTTTTTCCGACCCAGTTTAGATGTAGTTTAGATTCAATGATAGCTGTTTAGTTTCCAAATTTCATCTAGCTGCTAGCTTCACGAAACCGCCTTTTGACAGCGTGTGTGTGATGCACTGTAACGTCAGTCACATAAGAGAGGAAGTATTCATTAATCTTGATAGGGTGGGTCACCATGACTGACAGATTGACATCTTGTCCACCCTATCAGATTCATGCAAACTTCTTCTCTTAAGTGACTGAGTGACTAAGTTTTCATAAATCTAACAGAGTGGACAAGCTGTCAATCTAAGTGGGCCTGTGCACATCCAGGCCCACCGGTAGATCCCTTGACGGCTGCGTTCCCATGGAAACCGCACTCATGCGGGTCCCGCAACATATGAAAGCTACAGTAGTTTGGAAAACAGCAATATCGGGCATATGAATTTACTATTTATCGGACCACAAAGAGACAAGAATTAGCCAGCTAGTGTGCTATTTCCTAATTTCCTAACATCCTAATTTCAGTGGGTGTCTGGTGTTGAGTAATGGGAAATGTTCATTCTGAAGGGCTATGAGTTAACAGTTTGAGTCAAGCACAGAGGCTTTATTATGTGTAGCTTGGAAAATAGCAATATGGGGCACTGAATTTGATGAATTTGCTGTTTACCAGACCACAAATGAGACAAGATTTAGCGACCTAGCATGCTATTTCCTAATTGTGGAATGCAGTCGATTCAAAGGTCTTTAGTAATGTTAACTTATTGGCGTGACAAATACTGAACGGACGTAATTCAGCATGTGTCAAACTTATCACTCATGAGGTACAGGTTTTGCAATGCTGTCAAAGTCATTGTTTTTGATAGAGACTGGCTGTGGGGTTTACACTATTCACATAAACTATACACCCTTTTATAGGAATAGATGACTATCACATCTGCTGTTTCCGTAAAGGTGTGCCCCCACTAAAGATCTTCAATCTTTCATTAACATTTTAATATGATACATGCACTTATCCAAGTCCATCAAGTCCATGATTAGGCTACTGTTTATGGATGTGTTGTCACAAAATCCTAATGCACTATGCCAGATTGTTATGAAATCTATTTTCAAGTCATTCCGAGTTAATGTTATGGTCATTGACTTGTTATTTTTCTCAGATTACCATCACTATTTTGCAATATTTTCTCAGAACATTTTGCATGTCAGGATTCTGATTTTGCTGCACAAGAAAAGGTCTACCAAAACCGCAACATTTTAGAAATGCAGACTTCTACCAAACTTCTACCGACTGACTGGAAACAAACTGGACAGAGAAGCCTGAAGAAAGATTTGCATTAAAAATTTCCACTTGTATCGACAATAAAGTTTTTCTACTTTACTGTAGCCTGATGTGATGGCAATAATTTATGAATTTGTTTTTTTACATTGTTCCCTGTAAGAAATGTGAATGTAATACTATGCATTTGTGTACACAGATTTGAGGGAGAATAGAATTGTTTTTAGGTTTCAACATTTGAGACAAGACACACACCTTGAGGCTTGATTTGGTATAAAACCCACTCGCCATGGCAAGGCACAAGCCACGAGTGGGATGTTAGGACAAAGACTGTTAACAATAGTAAAAACAGATAAACACAGGGAAGGCATACACATGTAAACAAGACACATAACGGAGGTAGAGGGGCATTAAAAATCAACGTCATAACATTAACATTAAAATATCAATTACCTCTACTCTCGTGATCGTCAGTCATCTTTGAAAAGTGCTGCTTTCCAAACTACTGTCACTGTCATATTTCACGGGAGCACGGTTCCCATGGGAACGCTTCCATCATTGCGTCAAGGCTTTCATCATAACGGAAGTGGGCGTGGTTTCATCTAAACTGGGTTGGAAAAACGATAGACGCCAGCCAGTAATTAGCAGTTACAGGTGGTAGTGAATCACAAATGAAAACGTACATTAGCATCTTCCATCAGAAACTGCTGCGGTCACTCAGCTCGTCTGACGGAGGTTTGAGAGTGACTGACAATCAGGACGTCACACCCCCTTTTTATATCATCAAATAATTAAATAAAAACAAACTTATCAGAAAAATGAGCATTTGAAAATATACATCAGTATGACAGATCAACCTGCCAACCCTGGACACATTTTTTGAACACCACTTCAGCGACCTAGATGCGTCGGATGTAAATACTGCTGTTCGCACAATGAATTATTGTACATAATTTGCATACATACGCATTACCGTAGTAAATCATTTGCATACATGCAGCAGTCAGACAAAAAAGTGAGGGATGCACTGTGCTGAAAATTCTTTATACCAATAACAGATTGTTTACAGAAATATCTGCAGATACCAATACTGTTAGTTGGTCATTTATGCCTATCCTTGTCCATTTGTCTTTTACCTGCCTATACATAGCTTACCAAGGAATACAATTTAATTTAGGCTACACACTAACCTACCACTGCAATTATATAGTTTCGCCTCCACTATAATCAAACTTTAATCCATTTTCATATTTGGAAATATGATTTTCAGTTAATTTGAAAAGATGATGACAATGGAGCTGTAAAACCCCAACCAGCCTAAACAGACTATTTTGTGGCTATGGTGAAATAAATAATTTAGAGCTGGTTAATACAACTCTTCTCATTATAGGTAGGCTATTACTTAATGGTATGATGACCTAAGAACAATAGGGGGCTGAATATAAACATGGCTGTAGAAATAATCACATCCCTCCTTATATATTGTACTCGATTTACAATGGGGGTATTTCCTTTCCTTGAAATTTTCCTTGAGTAGGCAAAGTTATAGACTACAGTGCCAACACATACACACACCTCTCTCTCCCCTCAGTTCTCACCTCTATAGTAACTTTTCCTTTCCTCCTCTCCTCACTTCAAAGTTTCCTCAGTGAAAAGCTGGCCAGGTTACTTCTGGTGTGTACGTGTAACCAGGAGCAGCGAGTAATGTAGGCTATTGCATACCCTACACCCCATACTGGTAATGTTGAAATAATGAAGACGCCTGTTACAACAGTTCAGCGGTTGAAAAGACAACAACACGTTATGTAAATGTTAGACCTGTTAGCTACGCAGTTAGCTAACGTTAGCGCAACTGAATCACAAGTATTCATGGTTAGAACACCGGTTTTGTCAGTCAAATGTATGTCAAACCTGTGAGTGTTATACCTAATTTCGTTCAGAAAAATTAGGAGTTTCCGGTCAATATAGTCTCACAAAAAACGGACATATCTGAGCGCATGACAGGTGAAATAGAAATAACTTTACATGGGCGTTTACTTATCTGGGCGACTTCCTACAGCAACTGCTAGGTCCACACAGTATGACATGACTGACATTAAAAACTATTGTATGAGGTAAACTATCATTGGTCATCTTTTTATTGGTAGAGTGTTTTTATCCATTACTTAGATGTTAAAAAAGAAAACTGGTCTGTTTTTGATTACCTTAAAGTCCATGTAAAGAATGAGAGATTTCTTTTCAAACACACGTTATAAAATAATTGCTGAAAACGTGAACTGCTGAAAACGTGAACTGATTGTGAACTATGCAGTACTGAATTATGGAGTAAGAGCGTTAATCTCTTTTTCACCATTTCTGTGTTCAGGATTTTTTGGGCAGGCCTGAAATGGTAGCTCTATGACGTAGAAAGGTGACTGGCATGAACACAGCATACTACTTATTTTCCCACGATTTTGAAACCTTACTTTATATACTTGACTGGGTGGATATTTTTCTGTGGTGTGACAAACTCAGAACAGTAACCATTAATACTTTACATGGACTTTAAAGTAACAACTCGTGCCAGCGTACTTTGAAACTTCCTAAAATGACAGAAACCATCTTTGGGAAAAATTTATTTGACATGCACTTTAATTTTTCAGTTTGGTCCATGTCCCATCCGCTAAGATAGAGAGGGCGGGACTTATGACCTATACTGCAAACAGCCACCAGGGGGCGATCAAGATGTTTTGGCTTCACTTTTGGGTCATCTTTATATACAGTCTATGACAAACACGCACACCCCACTTGAGAAACCTCTAATGGCATGCATAATTGTTTACTGTGTGATTTCAGATTTCCTTTATTTTCACATTCACACCTTATGTAATTCCATTAACTGTATAAAAATAATAGCCACCATGACATCACCCATTGTCACCCACAGCGTTTTGAAGCTTGGAGTTTGGCATTTTGAAGGTTGCCATCTTGGATTTTTGGAGCCAAAAGTGATGAGAGGTGCCCATATTTGGACGAGAGGGTGGAGCTAGCCCTAATGCTGGCTGCTAGTTTGGTTAGCAAAGTGCATTTACAGTTAATGGTTAACTGTGATAATACTAATACAAATGCTAATTTTCACTGGCAAAAAACAGGCTTAAAACCATTCAAACAAAATGTACTTACCGAAAGAACTGAACTTCTGACTCCTTAGAAGGTCTTTTAGTACAACCAAATGCTGAACAAGACTTTTTTAGGCGAAAAAAAATGTTAAAATTAACTTCCTAGAATTGAAAACACACTGAAATAGCGACAGTTAAGCCGATACTCTGTGAATCTGGGGTTACACCATGGTTACATAACCAACATTGTCGCCGTGGTAGCGACTTCTCAATCACAATGTAGCTATGCCCTAAAGCATACCCTGTTTTATCATCTATTTTACTCTGAATGGGACCATAATTTACAAAATGAACATCACTTGAAACTAGCGATTGAGACCATAAACTCATCAGGAAACAGTTTACTGAGGTAATACACCAAGTGAGAAGTAGGGTAATTTTCTTATAGCCTTTTATACAATCAGATTTCTTTTTGGAGCCAGTGGAGTCTCCCCCTGTTGGCCATTAGAGAGAATGCAGGTTTAAGGCACTTCCGCATTGGCTTCACTTTTCAGACCCGGGACTACCCGCTTGTGTATCTCATACACTTGACAAAATGAAAAGGTGTTTCTCATAGGGTGTAAGTGCCAAGACACCTGACATAACAGACACAAAACAACATTCAGTTAAAACGAAGGTAGCTCTGATAATAGTTAAAAATCTTATTAACAATCCTAACTTAATACAGTTAAAACGAGTACTCGTTTGAATAACTGTGGGTAGAACACTGGATAAAGATATAGAAGCAAAAAGCTAAACAAATCAAGTGAATAGATTCCTTCAGTGTCAAGTTGTGGCCTAAACAGTCGACTATCCACTTCTCCATTCTGTCACTCAGTAAATTAAAGAAGCCAGTAACTACTCTAGCCTCAAGATAGATTGACTTTTATATTTGTGGAACATTTATATATCAAACTTCACTAGCAGAAGTGAGGAAGCCCATCATTTGTTTGATCAGTCTTAAACAAAAATACCTCTTACAGCTGGAGAAATCCACTGGGCGATTTGAAATAAAGCAGTAAATGGCATAAAAATGAAGGACGGCTGAATCTAAGTCCTCTGATGAAAATGAGGTTCAATTGCTGGCGGCTGCTTGACTGGACTCACCCTATGGTTTCCTCTGTTGTTTTAGTGGGATGTCAGCTCCAAATGAGGGAGAGGAAGGATCCCAAACTTTGTTGGCTGAAGTAGCAATTTTCCTGGCAGCCTGCAGGTTTTTTGGGGGGGTTTTTTTGTTTTTTTTTTGGACAAAATGTATGTTCTTTCTATCTTTTATCCCTGCAGCGATAACAATGTGTGCAATGTGCCTGTAACCTTATTGTTACAAGGTTTAAAAGCACTTTGTACCTGGCCACAGTGAACACTATGATGTTACTGATATTCCAACTTTACCTTTCTCATGATTTTCTATCAATTTCATCTTACTGTGGTGTCATTTTAACCAAATGAGAAAACATAACGTGTTTTTAAATTTCCTGGATAATGAGCCAGCTCATGATAAATAGCTTATTAGCTAATATAATTAACTATAACTTAACTAACGTTAAGCTAGTTCATAAAACCTAAATAATACAAATTAAAGCAAATGGTATTTTCTTAAAGTTAAATCCACTGTAAATAGGACACCTACTAAATGAAGAAAGAGGAAATAAGCTATAGAAATAAGTCATAGAGGTATACACAAAGAAATGAGGAACAAAAGCTTTAAAACATTACTAGTGCTTTTAAACCTACTGTAACAGATGTAGCATCAGAGTTTGAGGGAAAAATGCTCAAATTCTAACTCAAAAAAAAAAAGTTTCTTGCAAACATAGCTTACCACCTGTAGCATTAACCTGGCAGTTATTATTTTGACGTTTTAAAACCAAAATAAACAGAGTCATTCTCATCAAATAGGCCTACTCTGAGTTCCTGCATGTCTAACAAGCCTTGTTCTTGAGGTTTATAGCCACGGATTATTTCTCATCCTGAGGCTTTACTGAGGGTTTTTTTTTTTATTATTCTTATATTTTTCATGGCTCCATCTCAACAGTTGCCAGTCATTATCTACAGTCAGGCAGTATGGGAATGTTTAGGATTAGGTTTTAAAAGCAGCAGCAATTTTCATAGTGATACAGACATCCATGCAGACAGGTCTGATCTACACTGGGCATTATAGTTACATCTTCTCAACTTGTGACTGGTTTGCATCAAATTTGGTATGCATGCTTAAAATTGGGCTCCGAGCATATTGACAATGTCAAGTTTCAAGGTGGCTGTGAGTCTCAGTTTCAGTTCTAAGATGTGATTCTTGTCATGTCATCAATGACTGCACAGTTTTTGATTGGGGATATATAAATAACATATGTATAATTTCCACAGTGGATTGAATTCCAAATGTTATGCTTGTTGCTATTATATTTTGTATAGTTTTATTAAGAAGAGAATTGAGGGGACCTACTACTGCAGAGTACAAAGGCAGGTAAACCTATTTCATTTTAACCTTGATAGGATATTGATATTTTGCCATTTTTCCTTCCTGCATTAAGATAAAATTAACTAGAATGCATGAATTTAACAATGCAGCTTAAATTGATTACATTTGAAAGAGGGAGCAACATACAAGAAAGACTGCCTAAAGGATTCAAACCAGGGACACTGCAGGGATGTGGTATATGTCCCAGACTACTGGTCCAACAGGGCACTCCTCCAGCAAAGCCACTACTCACTTAAGGCTCATTTAAGGCTGCTTGCTACTGATACTACTACTCACCATTTTAGGAATATGGATTTTGATTTAATTAAAACCTTTTGGGGAACTATTAACAGCCTGGTCATTTAGGTAGTTCCCAAACATTCTGTCTTTCATGGAAATCAGTTTTAAGAGGTCTGTTTAAATCTTTTTAAAAGGTACTATAATTAATACATGTTGGTTTGGCAGCATTCACAACCAACATCAGTCATATGGACAACTTCTTCATGGTTGCTGCCAACATCAAGTTTACTGTCACATGCATTAGTCAAACTGTTGATATAAAGAAAGGTTCTTTGAGGACAACCTCATAAATACCTCTAACACCGCTTATTCCCTCCTCCTGCAAAACAGCCAGAGGGTTCTAAATAAAACTAGATATGCCAAGTGAGCTGGCAGGAGGAACAATGCTCTTAGTGAGTTCCTCAGTGATCTGGGCCACGAGGTGGGGGAGGGAGGGCAAATTAAAGAAGAAAACTGCAGACTGAAAGGGCTTAAGGTAATGATTTATGGCCCAAATGTTTCTTCATATATTAAATGCATCAGTCCTTTTCTTCACTGACTGGAAGCCAAGACACTCTTTTTTTTGCTGATTGTGATTTTGCCTAAATGGGAAATTGAATGCAAAATGTCTGGAGTGCTTTCTTTTCTGTGGGAGTGTTTACTGCTCCTGCTTCGCTTCCTTCATTCTCTGTTTACGACTTCATTTCTTATTGGCTGGTTGTGAAAGAACAACATTCATTAGCACTTTGGACTTACCTCATCAAGTAATTAAGAATTTATTACAAAGGATTAGCCATAAGAAGTAATGATTTTAATTGATATAAAAGCACACTGAGAAAATGAACTTGCTGTCACTACAAAGATATGGAAGAGCTGACACTATTTAAGTTGTTTTGAAGGTAATGTTCTACAAATATCTTTGATGAAATAATATTTTGGGAGTATAGTTAAAATACAGCTTTTACGAATATTTCATCTCTATCCAAACTTTATGCCTGCTATCATCAGTGACTCTGCTATTCTCATCGAATGCCTCACTTGCTTAGCTATTTTTAAACCAACCTCTTGCGGCTGGTGGATGAAGTGTTCAGTGCCAAAGTCAAAACTGTCTTTAGGCTTGTTTGTATATGTCTTTATAGTGTCACTGTATTCAGATAAAAGGAGATTTCAGTGTAAATAGTGAAAACAATGAACTCTCCAATATTGATGATACAAAGCAGGCATCACTATATGTTCATCAGTGGTCAACTGAAGAGCCACAACAGGTTATGTACAGTCTGCATTACCAAAGTAGCTGCAACAGCTACTAAAATCCCATAATCCTCTGTGTCCATCTTGTGATGTCAGCACTTCATCCTGTTGCAGTCTTATCTGGGCAAATACATGTTGGGCTCTTCCCACATGCTGACTGAATTCACATCATGACCACAGTACCACACTGTGTGTTTGGAAGGAAGACTGGTGGCACTTGAGTCTTTCTCAGCCAATGTCACAGGGTCTATGATTAGAGGGAACAGACAGAGAACAAGAAGTGGTGAGAGGTATGGTCAGGTATGAGGTGGCAAATACTGTGTTTTTTTCTCCCTTGTCTTCTTGAACTTGGCAAAGAAAAGAATGCAGAAAACAGATCTCCTCAACAATACCAAGTTGATAGACTCATAAAAGTCGAAAAGGCAAGAAAAAGTCTTTGAACAAAACAAAGGTAAGTTACAGAAAGCGTGCCCAGTTTTGAGGTTGGCGTTAACTCAAAAACAAACATAAGATTTGAGGAGAAGCGCAAACAGACAGCAGCCTGCTGCTTACAGTGAGATGCTTATTTCCTAGGCAACCGAGCCAACAGCAACAACACATCCAATCCCATGAGAAAAGATTTATGCTCAACATCGCTCATTACCACAAGACGTTGATTAGTGTTGCCCTCACTGACGGCCCAGAGAAGCAGATCTCAGCAGTTTGGTGGCGGCTGCTGGGCTTCCAGTAATGAGGCAGTCAGACAGCCACCTCACCTTTTGTTTGTCCACTGATGGAAGTCTTGCTTGGCCCAGCTGGGTCTCCATGGAAGTGGTACCTTGAGAGGCACCCCCTCCTCACCTCAGTCCCCCTCTCCCACCAAGCTTCTCATCACATCCCGGTGTGAGGCGGTAGCTGCTGTGAAACACCAGCCCCTGGCACAGAGCCCAGATGGCATTTTTCTCACTGCACAACTTTTATCTGACCATAAAAAACACACAAGCAAGGGCAGGACTCCCCCCCCCCCACCCCAAACCAACTATTCTCAAACCTGACTATAAAGTGGTGCTTGTTAATTGATATTCACTTCAAGGAGGATTAAAGACTCACATGAACAAAGATGTTAAATGTGTATTCAGAATGGCTATGTGAAGAATGCCCTCCACTACTTTCTATTCATGCAGTGGCTGCAAATTGCCAGCAGCGTGAACTTGGAACAGGCTGTGCTCCGAGAGACGTTTTCCTGAGTCAGCCACTGCAGCTGCAGAGGGTCTGAGTTCCCGTCACACATCTCTAAAGTACACATTTTTTGATAAACACCAAAAGCTGACTCAACTGAAAGGTGAGGGGAAAAGAGATTGTGTAACATTTATGAGTTGCATAGTTGAAACCATGCACTCTTTCTTCTGCCATCTATCGGCTTCAAATGATCCACAATGCTTCCTGCCTGGTCTTTTAGCTAACTACCAGCTCCGAGAGGCAAAGCTGGTAGTTAGAGCTCATTGATTCAAACCTGCGAACCAGATACATTTATTTATATTTATCTTATTGCATTCAACTGGGCTCTGAAACGCCACTTTGGACTCTATGGCTATGACTAACGCTATGGCTGTGATTGTAGCTATGGATTTTTGTATGGCTGGGATCATGACTGGCTACCTTTTTGAGTACTTATGATAGTTACACTGACCAGGACAGCATTGTGAAGCCAGACACTCCCGCCAGGATTTGAACCTGGTACTTCCATCAGACATGGCAGCTGTGTTACCTGCATACACTACAGGAGTAAAGAATCAGTGCCAAGCAGAATGGTAATGCCAAAACTAACATTACCACAATTTTATGTCATTGAAGAATTTTTGCACTAAATTTTTGTAGGTCAACCTCTATATACACTCAACTGAGTGGCATTTCAGCGCCAACCCCACAGCAAAGTGTGTACCCACCTGTGCAGTTCTCACAACAGCAAATGGCTGTAGCTGCTGTCAGAGCTTGGTCTTTTTATTCTAAAGGAGTTGTAAACTGCAGCATCAAGTCCCGTTCCACAAGCTTGAGCTAGGTGTTATTCAGCAGGTTGTTGGATCAGTCTTCACTGGTCCAGTGATGGAGCTGGTCGGTGAGGACAGCAGGGCCAGAGGTGATGGGCATGTGGTTTCTACAACAACAGAAAAAATTAAATGTTAATATAATGTGGTATGTGGTGGAGTAAGATATAGACACTAGAGCTGCAACTAAGGATTATTTTCATTATCGATTAACCTGACAATTATTTTCTCCATAATAATTTAGCCTATAAAATGTGAGATGATAGTGAAAAATTCCTTTAATTTATTCAAGCCCATGGTGATGTCATCAAATTACAATCAAATGAGACCAAATCTTAGGAACAATTGGGAATTTTTCTTGCAAATGACTTTTAGGCATAGGTGTTTATAAGTGTGTTATATAAATGAACTTGACTCAGTGTTTCACATAGCATGGCTAAGTTAACTTGAAGATGGGACTTGAGTGCTTTAAGTTTACTGTCTTATGCTGTCTACAACGTTCATTCCTGATCCATAAAGATTCACACCGCCTGAAAGGTGAAGACAGCTTTAATCACATTTCAGGCAAAAGACAGTTGAGATAGCTGTAAACAAGACAAGCTTATGCATGAATCAAAACAAGCTTATTCATTCACTATTTATCCTGAATTTTTTGTTTAATTTGTATAATGTACCACAAATACATGGCCAGAATCCAACATTAACATGCTAATGCTTTCATAAGAACCTCTGTCACAACAGAACATATCACAGCATGTATGGTGGCGTGATGCTTTATGAGTATGCCTTATTTGGACATTTGAATGGAACTAAATGAGAAAAAGCTGATAGGACAGAGAGTAAACTGAAGGCACAGATGTTACTTTTAAATTTGCAAAAGCAACAAGAACATTACTTATAATTCCTCATGTGTTGTTTGTTTTTTTAAAAATGGAGCTGTGATCGAGACACAGCTCTCCCACTTTCTACAAAGGTTCAACAAAGAAAGTGGGAGAGCTGTGATCATGCCACAGTCTCCTACACCAAATGTGTCTGGTTGAGGCCGAGCAACTTCCCCTGCCCAACAGTCCTACTTATATATAAGCTGTGGGATGTGGTCATGGATGTATGGTGCGGTACATGTGCATATGTAAGATACATTATGTGTTATGGGACATTTCTGCCCTCCACTTGAAGGTATGAATCAGAGCTTAGAAAAGACATTATACAGCAGGACATCCTATCTCATGATCAATCATACTACTTTTGAATGTACATGCAAAAATCACAACAAACCAGCTCCTAAACTTATTTTAAACTGGGATTTTGGAACCTTGTTGGTTATGTAGGAGGAAAACACATAATCCGGCTCTCACTGAAACAGTTCTCTCTCTGGTTTTGCTGTGATTATGAAATGTCAGAATTAAAAAGAGAATGTGTGTATGGACACACGTGTACTGTATGACGTCAAGTATATATACAGTATATTTGACCTTTCAGCAAACTTATTTTGTCAATATGTTTGACTACTTTTTTGAATAATTACCATGCTCACTGAGGCGTGCAAATTGTCTGTTGTTCTTTTCCCCAAACAACAACTGCAGGACATGAATTGGCTCCATGGGGTTCAAATTTGGACGCTGTTGGAAAATCATTTCAACCACTAATTAAGCCTGCCCATCAGTATCATGGACTGTATGAACTGCCACTGTTTCTACTCTATAATCATCACAGAACTTGGCTCCATGGCCCACTTCAAGTCAATAGAAATAATGAGTAAAATTAGGGGATGCTGCTGCCAATAATGATAATTAATGCCCAATAAACATTAGCAACCCCACAAGATAGGTCTATCAAAAGGCCAACTCAAAGGTGGTTACACACAAACCACACACACACACACACACAAACACACAGCAATACAGATAATAACTCTTGACTTGGTATTTTTTAAACTAGGTTAAAACAAGGACAACATACAGTCTCACATACATTAGATCTCAAACTCATATTACTTGTTGGGTCTTATGATGATTAAAAACTCATAAACAGAGATTATTGATCTTCAAATAGATGTGAACCATCGTGGCTAGAGATGAGACAGTGTATCAGGTTTCAAAGTGCGTAGATGCTCAGACAACAAAGGATCCATATGGAAAATACTCTTGTCACAGTCAATAAGGTTGAGTGAACCCAGGTCTTCTAACAACACTCACTGCTGTTTCCAGAATAATAATATCTGATTCTTCTTGTAATCAGATATATTTCTTGTAATCAGATATATTTTTTTATATTAATCTTATTACATTAAACATGTTTAATATACCTCAAGGACACAAATGTGTTTTAGTGAATGAGTGTGCCTCTTTTTGCTGTGGCAGATTATTCCTGGCTGTGTGCTGGACTCTGAAACTCTACTTTTGCCAATAGAGTTGCAAAATGAAACTTAAACTTCCAGGTTCTGTTCCACAATTAAGAAAAATCCAAGACATTTGTAGTCATTTATGACTAAAAATCCTGCCTTACGTAGTGTTCCTCACTCCATATGTTTACATGAGGATGGTATCTTTCTAAAAAATATATATAATAAAGTTGTTTATTCAATACTTCTGTTTTTTCAAAGCTCACAGCATTTCCCATCAGCCGCAGGCCGTCGTAAATGTCACGGCTCAGCAGACGCGCAGAGACCGTGAGCGGGTCAAAGGGTTGCGGTTACTTCAGACATGTCTGTAAATTTTATATATAATATAAAAAGTTGAACAAAAAAGTTGAAAAAAAATACTTCAATAGAGGGAGGGAGCTCATGGAAACTCACAAAGTAATTAGTGTTTCACTCTTTTCAACTTTTCTTTTCAACTCGTGATAGCAAGTTGTGTAGTGGATGCCAATTTGTCTTGGAAAAGGGAAATTAAACCACAGGAACATGTGTCATTTTTTCATAGATGAATGAAAGAAATACTGAATGACAGATTGCACTGAGTTACAGAGGCTAGTGGAACAGAGGCTAGTCTGGACACAATATCATGACTTGGACTCTATGGCTATTTATATTTATCTTATTGCATTCAACTGGGCTCTGAAACGCCACTTTGGACTCTATGGCTATGACTAAAGCTATGGCTGTGATTGTAGCTATGGATATTTTGTATGGCTGGGATCATGACTGGCTACCTTTTTGAGTACTTATGATAGTAACACTGACCAGGACAGCATTGTAAAGCCAGACACTCCTGCCAGGATTTGAACCTGGTACTTCCATCAGACATGGCAGCTGTGTTACTTGCAAACACCACAGGAGTCAAGAAATAGCTTCACCACAATGCTCAGACAGCTCAACAATGTCACTTCACTGCACCTGCACAACCTCTGCATGTAGTTAGTGCTACATGCAGAGGTCGTGCTGTGTCACAGCTTAGGTAATCATAACAGCCACAGCAAAGCCCATATCTGCCACAGCCTAGCAAACTCACAACCATGGCAACAACCTTGTGAGGTTGTAGTTGCTGTAGGAGCTCAGCTTTATTATTCTAAAGGAGTATAAACTGCAACATCAAAGTTCCCATCCACAAGCTATGCTTATTAAGAAGGTTGCTGATGGCATCCTGCTGATGGCATCCAAACACCATCGTATCAGTCTTCACTGGTCCAGTGCTGGAGCTGGTTGGTGAGGACAGCAGGGCCAGAGGCAATGTGCATGTGATTTCTACAACAACAGACAAAGTTAATTAAGCAGTTTATCCTGGATAAGGAAAAAACTCACTCAAAAAGTAATTTGCTCATAAAGGAAAACTGCCTTCTAGCTGTGTGTTGCACCAAAGGAGAGCACCTCTGCACAGTAAAACTCTCTGATCCATAGCCTCAGTCAAATCACAACAGTGTTTGTATCCTGTATATGAACAAGTACACCAACACTGGTCAGACACTTTAGAAAAAACAAGTGTTACATATAAAGAAACTGAATATCAACATCCCAATATTGTTACATCAATGATTCAAAACATTGATTAGGCTATTTATGACTGATGATTTGTGATTTGTTCATGGTTTGACTAGTTACATTGAGATGTAAAAGGTTTTCACTCTCTGACTCAGATGTCATCCTGAACCGTATTTCCTAAAAAATTTCCTAAAAAGTTGGTAAAATGAGGTCTAAGGAAATTTTTTTCCTTAGATTTTGTCTTTCACCATAGTCTCCTATCTTTGATATTGAACCATAATGGTTCAAATAGCATGAAAAGTGAAGATAGTTTTCATCAAGTTTCAGGCAAAATGCAGCTGAAATAACTGTAAACAAGACTTACAAATGAATCAAAACCAAGCAGGCAGCTCCGGCTCTGAAAAGTAAAGCCAATGCGGAAGTGCCTTAAACCTGCATTCTCTCTAATGGCCATCAGAGGGCGACTCCACTGGCTCCAAAAAGAAGCCCGATTGTATAGAAGTCTATGAGAAAATGACCCTTCTTCTCACTTGATTTATTACCTCAGTAAACACTTTCCTAATGAGTTTATGATCTCAATCACTATTATCAAGTCTTCTTCAATACAGCATGATGTTCATTTTGTAAATTATGGCCCCATTTAATTTAAAGTTGACGATAAAGCAGGGTATGCTTTAGGGCGTGGCTACATCAATTGTTTTTATACAGTCATGTGTTTCGTGTGTAATAAGAAAATCACTACATTATAACATTGTCATACTACTGTTAAGCTTTCAATAGGAAACAGACTTTTTTCATTGCAGACATTTGAACATGTGAGTACAGGAGAGGCACAAGTGCAATTAATAATATTGCTAATGGACAAATCCCATTCAGTTTTTCTAATTTCATGACCCTGGTAGGGTGCATGATAGTTCACCAGCATGCCTTACTCAGACATTTGAATGGAACTGAGCCACTGTTAATGTTATCAGATCCACCATGGATGTATTAAAGGAACTGGATTCCAAACTCAAAGGTGGCACCTTTTGACTCCATTGAAAATAGCTCAGTGGTGGTGCCATATCTGGTGTAGGCACCGGATGTGCTCGGGTTTGTTCTGCAGAGTAATGATGATACACTTTGTTGTGGTCTTCATTTGTTAGCTAATGTTAGTCCTTTACAAAATGCCATGAGTTTGTTTTTTTGTTTGTTTGTAGTTAGTGCATGTCTTTGACATTAACTGTTCGGGTCACAGAGCGTATTCTTTGTACGACTGCATGCCATGCACCGAACCGTAACCTCCATACTGTGACAGTTCAGGACGGATACATGGTTCTAGGAGAGACTCTTAATTAAGATATTGTATTAGACAGTTGGTATGAGATCTGAGTGCATGAGACACAACTGAAGTTTCTTCTGTCAACACAGGACAAACTACTGGTTTGTCACACATTTGCAGCATTTTCGCCTTACTGATATCCATTTGTGGGTTGTACATGGAATTTGTTGTTGCACTTTTGTTGTACTTTTAGCCCTGAGAAAAGTTCATATGATACGAATGCTTTAGTGAGAGACAGCAATTTAGTGGATTCTCTGGATTCTCTGGATTGCTGAGAGTGAGAAATGTCTGATATTCTCTGTTGGATGAATTCTTCATAGGTAGCTAGGTTCCCCGTAACATTTAAAAGTTCAGTAATAAACACAATACTTTGGTCATACCAGTCCTTAAAAAGTAGGGTCTTATTTTTGTATACAACATGTTGATTGTTAGATAAGATACACCCATGTGGGGAGAAATTGTGCTTGAAAGCAGTCTTCCATGTGTCAAGGGCTTGTTTATGGAAGATGGCAAGTTTAACAGGTAATTTATCTGAAGTAAAATTACAGGAAAGCAAGAACTTCCACCACACTGATCAAACACAAAGTTGGAATAAAAAACTCAGGGGGAATTATTATGAACTAAACAAAAATTTTGGCCAATTAATCTTAAATATACTATTAATAGTCTGAAAATCTAAAATACTAAAACCACCCTCTGAGTATTGTCTGAAAAATGCTTTCCTCTTTACATACTGTCTTATATTTCCAAATGGATTTGAATAAGTGAGTCAACAGCTGCACACATTTTCTCATCAACATATAAAGATAAAGCTGGATACACCAATCTAGATAAACCTTCCACCTTAGAAAGTAAAGCACAGCCCATAACAGAAAGGCCTCTTTGTAACCAACAGTTAAAAATAGATTTTGACTTTTCAACTTTTGGTAAAAGAGTAAAAATCCTCTACTAAAAGGATATCAGAATTGCGCAGAATTGTCATTATTTCACGATTACTGTATCTTTATTAATAGTGAGGTCAGATGCAAGTGAAAACATTTTAAGGCATCTATAATAATCATCAGCCAGCTGGCTAATGGTGAGAACACTGTCATCTATCTTAATACTACACTTACGCAACTGATAATACACAAATTGAGAAGTTCAGCAGCAATTAAAAACAAAAACAGTGAGATAGGGCATCCTTGTCTAATCCCATGGTTGACATTAAAACAAGATTACTATTAATGTTAGTATAGAGTGTAGTTATCATATTCCTGAACTTCTCTTTAAACCCAAAATATTGTAAAGCCTCAAAAAATAAAGGAGTGTTCAACAGTATCGAAAACTTCCAAATGTAAGAACAATGATTTGTCACAAAATAATTCTGGGTAATCTAAAATGTCTAAGACAAGTCAGATATTATTAGAAATGTGCCGACCTTTCATAAAACACAACTGCGTTGTAGAAATAATTTACTCTAAACATAATTTTAATCTTTTAACATACAGTGCAGCAAGTAATTTGTAGTGCAAATTAAGCAAGGTTATAGGTCACCAATTATCAAGATTAGAAGATCTGGGATCATAGAAACAGTTAACTCATTATTTTTAGGTACAATCTACAAAGGCTTGCAATAATGTGTTTTAAATCCTCACAAAAGGTTATATAGAATTCATAAGGCAATCCATCTGAACCAGGACTTTTATTCAGTGGCATTTTTGTAATAATAGATTGTTGTTCCTCTAATGAAATTGGACTTTCACAGAGTTCACAATTTTCTCTGGAGATTTTTGGGATAAATGGGTTTACTTTGTCAAAAAACAAGACAAGCATGAGAGTCAAAGGAGGAAGTGTATAACTTAAATAAATAAATGAGGAGATGGCCCCTTTTTATTCTTAGAAAGACTGTTATCAATATATAATGCATACATTTTCCTTGCCTCACCACGTTCTTTCTCCAGATTAAAAAAGAGAGATGAATTTTATGAAAGCTCCTTTCGCTTTTGTCTGGAAAAAAATACCAAATTTTTACCGTAATAAGTGTAACCTCTCTTTATCCTCATTGCTTGGGAAAGGTATATTTAATATATCATTTACATCTTTTATATTGTCAACATGAGCCTTGTTTTGATCATCTGACTGCTGCTTCACAAATCATATTTAGAAACTTTGACATTCATATTTGAATAACTCTCATTTTCACATGGGCATAACTTCAGACATTGACTGGAATTTAATAATTTGCCTAATACCTGAGCAATAAGCTGATTGCGGTAGAAAGGAAGAATTTAATTTCCAATATCCAGGTTTGTTGCAAAGAGTAGAATTTGAATATGTGAAAGAAATATCTATTCAAGCATGGTCTGCTAAAGGAGCAGCAGTAATATTACATGTTTGGATCAAAGAGGCCAAATTATCAGAAAAAATCCACAAATCTAAATGGGATTTTTGTGTTAATTCTGCTTTGAACCAAGTAAAGAGGTTTGTTTCATGAGGGTGTATAATTCTTAGAGCATCTAGTAGGATAGCCTACCACCAAAATCATATATAACAGGGTTAAAATGATCTAGATTTCCTCTAGTAGGTTATCTGTCTATACATAAATTTGGAGCCTCAGTAAAGTCACTGCCAACAATTATAGATGCTGAGGGAAATTTGTTTCTTTGTTGCCATTTTTTTTGACAAAAATTGAAGGAATGTAATGTTAAAGTTTCTTGCATTAAAATCATAAACATTTACCAAAATACATTATCACCAGATTTAATTACCACCAAAATCCATCTGCCAGAATCCAATAATTCTGCATACAAAACCTCCCTCTTGAATTTAGGATGGAACAAAGTTAAAACACTCCATGATATATTAGAGCCACAAGAAAATATAGTTTTCCCTCCCCACTGATTATGCCAGAATGCTTCATCTTTTGAGGATGAATGTGTTACTTGTAAAAAAACAGACATCTTTATTTTGATAGCTACAAAATAAGGTTGAGAGAAATGTGCAAAACTTGAATTCAAAAGCCCAACTTTTAGATTAAGCTAACATTAAAGAAAGTGACTTGAGAGAATCAGATAAAACTGAATCACGTTACAAAAAAATAGAAAAATATGTATCCATCTTTTTATCAGTAAGAATGGTAATGCAAGTATTCACAAGAACCTATGAACAAAGTTAAAGATCTAAAGCTATCCTTCCATAAAAGGAAAAACCAAAAAAATATCCTTACACCATCTTTTGTTTTCAGAAAAAGAAGGAAAGTAGAGGGAAAATGAGAATAAGATCGCATGTAGTTTATAAGACAGCCTACATACTTTAAACTTAAGTTTCCCCAAACAACTGCTTCTGCTTAATCATACAGTCCCTTCATGTCAAATCCTCTATAAAGACCTTCTTACCAGCAATGACAGTAAATGGACCACTAAAGCCTGCTCTTTTGTTTTGTTTCTTCGCCTCTCCATCAGTGGCCGCAGCTTGACTCCTGCATCCGTCATATAAGTCCTCCGATATCTTTAGTTTCTTCAGCTTGAGAATCTCACAGTTCTTAGTGTCTACCCAGACTTGATCTCTGTGTGCTCGGTAAGAGAACTGATGTATGATGCAATGCGGCAGTTCCTTCCTCATCCGTGGACACAGTCTGTGGGCGATATCCACTGTCTTTAGAAGAAAGTTTGTGAGAACAGGAGAAACGATCAATCACAGTCATTTTAACATTGTCACCCTCGCACTCGGGAACCCTGGAGATCTTCAAGTTCCAGCGCCTGGAATAAACATCCATGTCATTCATTTTTTCCAGCAACTTCTTATTTTCAGCAGACAAAGTATTAATTTGGAGCTCCAAGGGATCCACTCTTGATGACAGCTCCCCTACCTTCTTCTCTGCAGCTTGCACTGTAGTAGAGAGAGTCTGGATATTGTCCAGGTTTTGGAAAACACTCTTCTGTATGGATTCCAGTTTCTCCATGAAGTAGCATTGTGACTCAGAAATCTCATTAATCGCAACAAGCAGAACAGCATTGGAGGGATCATTTTGGCGTTGTGCTTTTTTCTGTGGGCTATTGCTAGAATTTCAATAGCCACAGTTTGTTTTTTGGCATAGTCATGAACTCGTTCAAGATTTTCCACTGCCCCTTCCACTTCCATTTTCTCCCCAGTAGTCGGCATGTCGGCAGAGTGAGTTATTTTTTTGCAAGTTGGGATACCAAGCTAGCAAGCAGACAACGGGTAGCTTTAGCAACAGCGTTAGCTTGTCATAGGCAAAGTCCGACAGAAAAAAAAGTCAAAAATGGGTCAAAGTTTCTCAAACAAACCTCAAAGTATTGTTCTTAACGTTAGAAAAACTATTCACATGCTTCTTGCTTTTGGGCAAACAAATTCAAGCCTTGAACAAAAAGAGATTCACCAGTGCACAGAAAGAGTGTCTTCGAGTGGCGCCATCCTGGCTCTCCCCTCTGTGCACTATTGTATCCGTGTCGACACAACTGTATTTTCTTTATAGGCTATAGCAACATATTAAAATATATCTTCTAGAAATACTGAAAGAAAGAGTCTATAACCAAATAATATAACTACTAACTGTCAGATTAGTTCAGTTAGTAAGTTGCCTAATCAGTTGGGTTTAGTTTAGTATGCTAGCTAGTTCTCTGTGAGAAAAAGAGTGCTGTGTCAAGTCATTAGATTATTTTTAATGAACAAAAGAAAACAGCAAAGGTCAGATATAATTTGCACGTGTAAAAGCTTTTTGTAGCTGTAGAAATATTTTGCATGTGTAATTTGTGCAGGACAATTTTCATCAGTGAGATTTCAAAGTCTGAGAGACGGACACACAAATTTCCTACCTGTGTATGCGACACTGAAGTTACAAGCCACAAACTACAAGTTACTAGTATGAATTTTGACCATTTTTACAGCTGAATCTGATTGGTCAAACGCAGAGTTCATCTGTCCAATCAGAGAGCAGATAGTTCCTTTACATTCATCCCCCTGCAGGTCCTGAGAGATGGACGACAGGCTGCTTTATGTATCCAGAGTAGAACAGTAATGTAGCTTTAGGATGTTCACAAACATCTGCTAGCGTTACCAAAGTAGCAGCATCAGTGCTGGCAAGGAACTTTTCAAGCTGAAGGCAAACCAAGAATGGAGACATATATCGTAATTACACAGTTAGACATGAATGCTGGCCCACTTCTTTGTATTTACAATTTTGTGGATTTAGGACAGTCTAGCTCCTGTGAGATTACAGAAGCTTCATTGTAAACTTGAAGATAGTATCAGGTTCATATTGACTTGCTTACTAAGCTTAAGTTAGCGTTAGCTATTAGCTTAGGTAAAGTTAGTAAGCTTGTAAATTAGCATAGAGGATCAGGAGTGACACCCAGGTAACAGCTGACCTGCCAGACACAGCAGAGGATAACAGACAGTATTTGCATGGCAGTGTGGAACTCTTGGTCCAGGTCACATACTTTTCATCCCAAACTGCTGTTTCTGGAGAATCTGATATCCAGAGTGTTACAGAAAGCAATTAATTCCATTTTTTCAATGGTAAATAGTTTGGGGTGCTTTATACTGTAAATAGGTTATTTATGTACATTTTATTTGCTATCTAATATCTCTTGTGCTATTGTTTTTTTTTTTACAATAAAGTGACTACAGTGAATTGTTTATGAACAAATACATGTTTGTTACACCATTGTACTATTAACAATGATTACTAGACCCTCACATTCATTTAATCATGACATGCAGTCTTTAAGAAGTTAAACAAGATGAATTATGACTTTTTACAGTTGTAAAAATGTATTTGGCTCAAGAATAAATATACACAGAAGGTTGGATTACAAGTCACAAATAAAAATGAACAGCTATATAGATGGCAATTTAATATGGCAAATATGTAGTCTGATGTGGTGGGTGACTGTGGATATTTCACAGGTGGTCTTCATCTGATGCAGGGTCATCCTCTGTCTCTGCGGCCTCTGGAAAAAATACAATTAAAAATCTCAAAGAATCCACATATTGAATCCTTACATGCCAAGAGAAAAAAAAAGAAAAGTTACTGTTTGGAAACATTAATAATACACAGATGTGGCCTGTATTGTTTTGAAATACTTTGTTACTTTTCTGTTTTCAGAGAGCAGCACTGACACTTATGCCAAATAGATTAACTGGATGAACAATATTCATATTTTGTATGTATGACTTAAGTGTAACAACCACCTCTTGTACAGCAGTGCAGTCAGTGATATATTTCCATGCATGTCATGCCTCCTGCTGATCTGTGTGTCTACAGTGGCTCCTGAGTGGTCAAGGCTGGTACAGCAGACAGCAAACTAAACTGATGTGGATCATCTGGCCTTCTGGATCAAAGTTATGGAATCCTAGGTCCTGATAACACTCATTTTATTACCATGGCCCTCTGAACTTGTGGAATGGAGCTGTAGTCTTTGGCCTCTTTCTGTATCTGAAATATGAGAAAGGCAACACATGTCTACTAGCAAAAGGGTGTTATTATCAGGTCGCACAAAGCTGCAGATATGCTATCTGCTAATACAGCACTGCTTCTCACAGATGTATTTACTGTAGCAACTTACTTGTGGCACAAGGGAAGACTGGATACTACTCTTATTAGAAAGATCTTAGAAATAAAGCTTCAACATCATTAATGGCAGCGCAACACATTATAGTCCTACAATAACATCAAATGCTGATCCATCTGGTTATACAACTGTCCTGCTCAGGGCAATTTTCTCAAGAGCATGTTTTAATGGTTAGCTTAGCAATGTTTACATTATTTAAAGGACCAGTGTGTAAGATTTAGTGGCATCTAGCGGAATGGACTTGGCAGAAATGGAATATAATATTCAAAAGTATGTTTTCATTAGTGTACAATCACCTGAAAATAAGAATCATTGTGTTTTTGTTACCTTAGAATGAGCCCTTGATATCTACATAGGGAATGGGTCACCTTCCACGGAAGCTACCATGTTGCACTGCCATGTTTCTACAGTAGCCCGGAATGGACTAACTAAACACTAGCTCTAGAGAGGACCTCTTGTGAGTTTTGTGGCCACCTTAAGTTCTCCTACATGCTTGGAAGGGGAGGTTGAGGGGAGTTGTCTTCATTTCTCACTGCTAGATGCTACTAAATCTTAAACACTGGTCGTTTAATCAAACATGTTAAAGCAGAGCAACAGTATGTAATACGGCCGAGTAATTGGTTTGCTTTCAGCTTGAAAAGTTCCTTGCCAGCGTTAATGCTGCTACTTGTTAACACTAGCAGACAATTGACAACATCCTAAAGCTGCATTACTGTTCTATTCTGGATACATAAAGCAGCCTTCCTGAACTTGAAAATATGCATTTTGACAACGGTGTTGCCTTACAATAACAGCAAACTAACTACAAACTAAATACACGACACATCAGATATTTACCATTATTATAAATGGCATCCTCAAGTACAATTATACCCACCTGAGTTGCGGGAGAGCCCGCACTGTCGTCCATTTTTCAGGACCTGCAGGGTGATGAACGCAACGCAACTATCTGCCCTCTGATTGGACAGATTGACTCTACATTTGACCAATTGGACACATGCACAAAATATTTCGACAGCTGCAGAACTTCATCTTTTCACAAACTATTTCACAATCTCAAAATATTAATGACCTTTATTGTATTCCATACATACACCGCGCTGTTTTTTATCTTTTGAATCGCCCGCGTTTTAACCTATGGTTTTAACTATTTGACCGGTTTCGAGACTGGCGCCCGATGGCATTATAGTGGAATCCCAGCCAATCAGCTGTTTGGAAGAATTCAAGCACAGTCAGCATATTTGTCATGGATATATAATCTTGCTAATTTAAACAGGGCTCTAGCCATTTAACTGTTGTGAACAGCACACACATGTGAATTGTTAAAACAGTAAATGAAAGGCTGATGTTGATACTTGGACAGGAGAGTGTTAACTAAGCTAAGGAGTTAGCCTTAGCTAACATAGCTAACAGGTGGAATTGGAACCTGCACGTTTCTCTCTTAAACAAGTTTCTTGTTGAAAATACAAACTTACCTTTTGGTATGAAATCTTCTAGGTTTAGGCTTAAAATAAACAGTAAAAAAAAAAAAAAAAACAGTAAACAAAAAACCAAAAAACACGGTTTGGATGGTTCAGCCACAGATGGTGCTGCATATCTTCGTCGCCCCTCAAGTGATGTTGCTGTTGCGCAGCAGCAGTGCTGCCGCTGCTGGCCGGAGGCTATATTGCAGCTACAGCTGATTAAAACAGTTGTTTAATTTATAGTGGATTAAGTAAAGACGAAGTCAAACAATGTTTTGTTTTTTAATGGGAGAAATATCCAGGTAAACCTAGGATCAGAAATGTCAAAATATTAATATTAGAATAGCTAGCATGAATCTAAAATGTAGTGACTAAAATCTGATCAAATCTACCTTAACGTTAACACACACATGTATTTCTAACTATAACATTATAATACATTTGTAAACAACTCATCTCATGATCATTCAACCCACCTTGAACTTCTGACAGTGTTGCAGACATTTATGTATCTGCAAAAATCACAAAAACAAACCAGCACCTAAACCTGTTTGATTCACTGGGTTTTTGAGTGCTGGTAGTTATGTGGGAAGAGAACACACCAACAAGTTATCACTGAAAAAGCTTGCCTTTGAAAATCACCTGATTTCTGAGGCAGCCCGACAAAGGGATTAAAAGACAACAGTTAATTTGACAGAGTGACTTGAATTAAAAAAAACATTGAAATTTGTTGTTAGGCATTATCACACTGACCTTCAACCAACTGCTGTCTAAATAGACTTAAAAGATGGGTTGAAGTGAAAGTAATTATTCCTTTTAGATTTTGTTTGTTGAATCCGCCTCAGTCTGATTATGAGGCATTGAGATTGTGTGAGCTTTTCACAAGATGAATGGACAGGTATAATAAAATACAAATGATTAGGGATATTCTCCAAATGGCAGTGATAAGAAGTTTGCATTACACCAGAAGAAACCAAACAGATAGAAGTTGGAATAAGAAATATTAGCGAGACCTGCTTTGCTGCCGTTTGGAGCTGCAACAATTTATAGAATTGTTTGTAGAAAATTAATCAGCAACTATTTTGATAATCAATTAATTGTTCTAGTCATTTTACTAGTAAAAATGCCAGATTCACAGGTTCCAGCTTCTCAAATGTGAAGATCTGCTGCTTTTCTTTGACACATATGACAGTAAACGGCATATGTTTGGGTTCTGAACTGTTGGTCAGACAAAAAAAGACATTTGAATACTTCTCCTTAAGCTGTGAGAAATTGTAGAGGGCATTTTTCAATATTTTCTAACAATTCACAGACTAAATTATTAATCGAGAAAATAATCTGCAGATTAATCGATGATGGAAATAGTTGTTATTTCAGCCCTAAGCTTCTATTTATTACTTTGTGTGCGTGCAGACACTTTAATTTGGGATAGGATGATGAATCTGCTGCCTCTCTGTTAGAGATATTTTTAATCTTTTTGTCAGAGGTACAACTTTGAGTTACAGGATAATAAAACTGGTGGTTTTGGCTGGACCAGCCCTATAAACGCAAATGTCCGAGACTGACTGAGTGAGTGACTGAGTGAGTGAGTGAGTGACTGAGTGGCTGGCTGACTGAGTGATGAAGGTACACTGTTGGTCGGCCAAAACCAGCGGAAGGCCGCCGAAACTAAGTACCCCAGAATGCATTGTACCAACTGGCAGTGATGGTGTAGATTAGCTGTAGGACTGTTTATATGTCACTTCATTAAGTTTTAATATTTTTTCAGGCAAGAAAGTAATCGTGTAGATTCCCAGTATGTGGCCAGTTTATCCAAAAAACGCCTGTTTGAAAGTCTGCTCAGACATATTTGGAGATGTGAGGAGCTGCTGGTCGGGTACCAGCCAGTCATCTCAGCTGCTAGCAGCCCAGCCTGATGATCGACCCGTCCATGTCCGTCATCATCCTGGGGAGAACATGATCCGATGAGCTGATCTGTGCAGCTCTTTGGTAATTTACTGCTGGCTCTAATGTCTCCGCAGCATTTTGATATATGATATAATTCATTTTGGAAGATAAATGTTGGTCTCGCAGATGAAATCTAACAATTGTAGCTGCCACATCAGTTTGTCTGAATGTAAAGTGAAGCTTCATGTTTTTACTGGACAGAACAACAGCGCTGCCTCTGGGGCTCTATGTGTACAGATATCACTTTTCAATAAATATAAATGTATTAAAATGAACAGATCAGTCTATATTAAATTTTGATTTATTTTATTAAGCTACATAACAGTTTGGATTTTTTTTATCATAGCTACATTACAGACTGAATAACATCATTTACTGCATCTCTCTGTCAATGAGGTTATTTTTTGTGAGAAAAAAGTTTTAGTGGAGCTTTGAGTTGAGATTATTTTGTCACATTACAGTCAGGTAGGTGTGTTGAAGCTGAGCTGCTGCTGTCAGCAGAATGCTCATACTGTGTCCTTGCGTCCTCAGAATTTTGTACTCCAGAGTCCAAACTTGGCATACTTGGTATTGATAAAGACCCTATGTGGTCCTATGTCAAATTGGTTTGGTTGCCACTTCCTGTATCAATTTAAAACTTCCCATTTCAAATGAAAAGCCTTCTAGCGTTTCATACACAGTCCAGCCATATACTAGGTTTTGACCTAGTCTTGTTTTTTACTGCCTCTGCTAAGCTGTCAGACAGCCCAACACTGGCAGACACACAGATGTGAAGGAATTCTCAAGCACTTGTAACTTGTCAATAGAAGTTCATCCCAGGTCAGTGACAGACACAATAGAAATACTGTCAACCACCAGAGAGAGTTTGTCTGCCCAATGCAAAGTTTGTTTCAGGTCTTATTTTCCAGGAGCACACAGACAACTGAAGTTTAACCAAGAGGTCACTCCAAGTCTTTAAAAATTGAACTGAACACATCTCAATATTTCCATATAATTTACTGTTTCGCTACTAACAGTCTTTTCTGCCTTCCAGTGCAGGGTTAAGATATTATTTTTTTTATTTCTAAAGTAGTAAATGCAAAATAGTCTACTATTCTACTGTAATTGCCTTATCGTAACATGTTTTAGATGCTAAATTGGGCTTCTTGGCATCTTTTTGATCGGGAGGGTGTTAAGTCTTCAAAATTATTCAGAAATCCTCCAATTTTTTTTCCTCTATGTTGTGTGTTTTTTTGTAAAAACAGCACCAATCTTTTTCTTATACCTCCTGACAGCTTGTAATGAGCATATTGAAGATGATGAATAAAACATCGGCTCATACAAAATCAACTAGCCAGTAAGGCCCAGTTTAAGGATCTCAGGCTACAGCCCAGTTTTCTAGAAAATCAAGAAACAAATAGGTGATGTGTGCATGTACCAAATCTGTGCAGTATACTGGAGAGAATACAGGATTGGATCAAAACTAAAAGACAAAGTTGCATTCTTCCAGAGTAATTCGTTTTCATGGTTCTGAGTTACAGCCTGGAGTAAAAATCGAAACACGGCAGTGACTTTCAAAACCATTTTGAAAGATTGCTTTCATCTTATGTTCTGCACAATGCTGGCAGCAACATTTTGAAAAGGCTTCTGAAAATGCTGACTGCCTTCAGGGTTGTTTGTAGGGGTCCGTGTTCCCGGAAATTAGTATTACTCCAGGAAATTAGTCCAAAATCACATCATTAAAAAACACAGTTCAAAGCAGCTAAAATTGAGTCTGTTTTTTATTTTTTATTATTTTGGCCACATGCTGTATTTGGAGTTTGTATCCCCACGTTAATGAAATTCTGAGTCTAATAAGATGCATAATACTAGCTGAATTAGCACAGCGGGTTAACAAACTGGTTTAACTTCTTTTTACCTCAGAACTCAGGTTTGATTCATACATAATGCCAATCAGCCCGACACTCACCCTCTCTGTCCATCATCATAACGTCTCAAATGAAAAGTGACCATTTCACTTCTAACAATGAAGTTCAATGTTATTAACAATAATAATGATAATCTCAGTATGAGAAATTGTTGTGCAAGCAAAGTAAAAAAAATCAACATCAGGCAAAAGTTTGTTTATTTGGCCTAAAAGGGCCATAAATAAAATTTTATTCTCTCGATTTATTAACAAGCCACAGAAAGTCCATGGCTGTCTACCACAGCACTTAAAACATCTCATTCTGGTGCAGTCCACAAAGACATGAGACCCATTTGAGATACTCTGAGCCGCTGATAAATCTGAAGGCTCTCTTCCTTACTTCCTTAGAAAAATAAAACAAAACGTGGTAATACTGTACCAAACTGGAGGCAGAGCAGCAGGGTGATCCTTTTCACGCAGAGAAGGGTGCTTTTAGAAAGGGCTATGAGCGTAGTTGGGGAAGCTTGAATCAAACAGCAACAACAACAATAATAAACTATGAAAAACCCTCAAACTCATGTTTTTTTTTTTTTTTTTTTTTGCAAAGCTGAAGCAGAATGTGCTTGGCTTTCAACCACTGCAGGATTGCCACTGTTTTTCCATCAACTTCTCCCCTCTCATTTCATTTTTCCCTCCCAACAGTCCGTCCTCTCCTCTCCTCCTCCTCCTTCCTCCGTTTGTGTTTTTGCTTAAAATAAAAGTGAAATAATATTTATAATGATAAAACCTATAGCAGCAAAAGAGTAACAGAGGAATAACAGCTAGAAAGCGAGTGACCCCTGGATTTATAAGGAAGGCATGGGTTAAGAGAGGTCCATGGATTTACGCCCAGGGTCGGGCGAGGGATAAAGGAGAGGTGCCTGGCCGTCCCTCCGAGCTCATCTCCCCTCGGTGGGCACCCTGCCGAGGGCGGCGATGACACGGCTAAATCGTTCACACAGCTCCAGGGTGGAGTAGGTGGGCAGCTTGGGGGGGTCGTGGAAGCTTTTGATCTCCGTCGAGCAGTCCAGTAACTTAGGGAGGAAGTCTGTCAGCTTTTCCTGGAGGTTGGCTGCCAGCAGAAGGAGGACAGACGGAGAGATAGTCAAATGATTAACTGTATGGGCCTTGCATCCACAATCTGATGCCGAAACACAGAAATCACAGAGTAAATATTTTCAATGCGATATCACAAGTAGTTTGAAAGCATGTTCCACAACACAAACAGATTGTAAAACTCTAGTGAATATGAGTCTGGGTGATAATACTCAGCTTTTCCTGAACAAAGGCCAGGAACTCTGAGAGCGAGCTCTCTGTGGACTGATACTGGAACATACTGATAAAAGCTGAATCCGTTTCAATGTTGTTTTTCTACCAGGAAATACATTTTCAGGAGCATTCTCTGAACCTTTCTTAGTGCAATCAGACAGACAATCTAAATATATGTATATATATATATATATATACTGTATGGCTTTCAATTATTTAAAGACTGATATACGCTGATGTGTGATATACTGACTCAACTCAGAGCTGAATAGCTAGAAGAGGTTCTGTGATCTCTTTCTAAGCGTTAGACAATTAAAGCTGTGACTTCTTGCAGAGAGTTTCTTCCGTGTGATAATTGAGCTGTCCTGGTTCCGATTTTGGGGAAGTATCTTCATGCAATTTTGAACCGTTTAAAATTTTAAAAATGTGTGTCCACCATGTGTTGTTCTAGATAACATCAACATAATTTTTTCATTTTCAGATTTCCTAGGACAAGAAGAATTGCTGCTCAACCTCAGAATCTTTCTAATGTGTGAACTGAGCAGTGGCCTGATTATAATGACCTTTGGCAGGGGGACGGGGAATGTACTAGTAACCTAAGACTTCAACTCTCCAGAAATATCTAATAGGCCGAGTCTAGGCTGTTCCCTTCTCCCCTGAGGACTCACATTCCATCTCTTGGCCCAGGTAGGAGCACCAGCGGTTCCTCATGTCCTCCACTGCCAGCAGGTCCCTCTCGGTGTCGTGGACCAGCAGCAGAGGGATGCAGGGCACCACCAGCTCGTTCATGATGCCTAGACCGGTGGTCACCTCCGGTTCTTCTCCGGACTCAAACATGGCGGCTGCTTGCTCGTTTAATTTCTGTGGTGGGAGGGAGGGAAGCACTGATGAGTCTTTCAAACATAAGATTTTATCAGTTACTAAAATATTTGTCTAATACAACAATAATTCCATGTAAAGCTGTTACACGACTTTAACATTTGCCCTGAGGAGTTCATTTCCGCTCGACTATGTGTTTTGCTTCTTTTCCCTTCAGTTAGATATTTGAGCTTCACTGTTCAGAATTTATGTGCAGTTTGACACTAGAAGGAGCGTATTATGAGCGTGGTTTGTGACATCACAACTTTGGAGCCAATCGTAATCCAGTATGCAATTTACGCACGTGTGATGTAGAAACCTGAAGCCTCCTGTTCACATACACTGAGAATTAAGTTAAAAGTGAAGTAGGAGACATCTTGGAAATTTTTGATATGAAAAATATTTGCATATTCAAATATTCTGGATTTTTCAATGAGGGAGAAGGAGCAGATGTCATTTTAAGAAGTGGTATTTGAGCTTTCTTGTGGAATAATCATATCAAACACAAATTATTCTTCAAAGTAGAGTATTTTTATATGTCTGGAGGGGGTCTTTAAACCAAGGAAGTGAGGATTACTAATTCAGAATTTCTCAAAATAACTTCATCCAAGAAAACACATTGCTCACTTCATAAATTTGTATATTCTTCAGTGTTTCCGTTTTCACTGCCTCATTCATTTCACTGTCCTTGTGTTGTTCTTTCTAGAGAAGTTTTCCATTTCTTATAATAGATAAGTACTAGACAGCTTAAGTACTAACAATAATCCCACAGACATCATTAATTTCACAGAATATTCTACAGCCACCGGAGCTGAAGTGGGTCCTGACGCACTTGCATGCATGTGGATACAGGCTTTTCTTCTTGTTCTTGGCCAAAACCACCTTGCTGTCACAGACAAACTCCCTGACCTCCTCCTCTCTGAGGAAACGACCCGGTTTTTTGCAAGCCAGTTTGGAATCAGGGGCTGCGAGGCTGGATTCGCAAAACATCCAAGTACATTAACTGTGTCAATGTTAGCAGTGTTTTCAATTAAAACAAGAGCTGAAGGTAAACAGCTGAGCGGACGGAGCCAGAGGTTCTGGCCAGAGATCTAAGATGACCGATCGGGCTGTGCAGCGCTGAGGTTTGAGGTTAGCTGAGGACATGCTTGTGTCTCATGGTAATGTGTTTACACTCGCTGGCCCTCCTGCTTCCTATTCCCACTCCAATGATTACATTATGAGCACAATGCTGGTGTAAGGTTACTGAGTGCAGCAGCAAGAGGGCTGCTAAAGACCAGTATGAGGCTGATCAGACCAAAATACCCTCACCCTTTACCAAAAAATGCCAGAGCGCAGCCCTGAAGCTCGGTGGGAGTGAAATGAAAAGGGGCTCACATCACAACGCTGAAAGGATTTTCATCTGTCAGTATCAGATGAAAAACCTTCAGTGGAATCTTTTGTGGGCTGCGAGCAAGCCAAAGCAATATCTCAGCAAAAGCTATTTGATTATAGTACCACAGCTCAGTTCTGAAGGGGGCGGGGGAGGGGGGGGGGGGTGTCTGGCCATTTTAGTTTTGCTGAGTCACTTTAGCAGGGGAAGTTTGACACAGAGGAAAGGGAGTTACAAAGAAAAGACTGGGATCACAGGGAACAACTGCTAGACACAAAAGGTTTCCTTCCCAAAACAGATCCTGTGCAGAGCTACTTTGTAATCTCTTTATTTAATTGAAGAAATATGACATATAGGAATAAACATGACCACTGATTCTAATTGAGAGTTGAAAAGATGTTTGAAATAAATCATTATGTTACCGCACGGGTTGCCTCACCAGCAAACACTCTCGACGGTAATAACCAAGAAGCTCCTCATCGTGTCCTCTGTACAGCCCCTTTGTCAAAAGCTCCTTATTGTACTGGTGCGCATAAATCAGATACATCAGAGCCTCAACGTAACTGCAAAGGAAGAGAAAAGAAGTTACTACATTCAGATAAAATAGTCTGCATTGCATATGAAAGTTGCACTGAGAACTTATAGAGTAAACCATCCAAAAGGAATAAACTCAATGAACTCACTACAGATGCACAACTATAAAAGATAGCTGCAAGTTGCTGCCCTCTGCAGGTGACATTTCAACAGTTACTGACTACCAGATGTAATGTGCAACTCTAAACTCTTATGAGTTAAAGCTCGAACATGATAGCTGGTGACAGAGATTGATTTTTCCCAACAGTAGACAGTATTAGGTGGGGGACCGGAAAGGTGTCACCGTACTTCGTCTTCTGAAAGAGTTCCAAGCCGGTCATCATGAAAATGGTTGTCTCGCGGAAATTCCTGTAGTCCTGATGCCACATCTGATTAAGAAAACATAAGATACAGAAGGAAAAATTTAAGACATGATGTGTAATATCGACTGGCAAATACTAGCATTTTTAAACATCATGGCAAAGGATATAAAACAATGTGTAATACTACCTTAAAGGCAGTCAACAAGGACTCAAATTTTAGTTAAAATAAAACCCCATAAAGACACCACTGCTGACCTCATATTCATCCATGTTGACCTCCTCAGGCTTAATTAGGTCCAGTTTGGCACGTGCCACATTCATAATGCTCTTACATCTGTGGAGGGAGGTGGGGGGACAGGAAGAGGAGCCGGCGTTAGTGTTGAGAGTGGTGAGTCATTGTGAGGTACTCCAGGAGATGAAACGGTCCACCCTGCCCCTAGGCCTTAACATGGCCTAATGAATCACTCTTTAGTGCTGAGAGGAGAAGTGAAACACTCCTCCCGAGGCTCCTATTGAGGCCACATGCACACATAAATCTAATTATCTTGCTCAAAATAGAGGAGAAGGGAGAAATCAATTTTTCACTCATGAATATGGATTGAGGCCAACAAGCATAGTTGGAAAGTTTTAAGAGATAGTAAGAGGCATTACATACCCTAATGACATGAGCACCTCAATGTTAATAGGGAGGGAATCTTGATATTTGCCAGAAGTATTATAAAAAAGTCATTATTGGACATGTGTCTCTTAAGGTTTGTGTTTGAACAAAAGGTAGAGGAGTACTCATCACAGAGGATTTGCAGCGTTAAAGCGTTGTCCAGATGAGACAGTCAGTCTGAGCTGACAGTGAACCAGGAGGACTGCTTCAGATACTGCATGTCATAGTTAAGGTGTCTGCTGCCCTCTGCTGGTCATTGTGAGGCATTGATTTTATGTAAATTATCTAACTTCATTCTTTTAGGTTTAAGGCAACCAGAAGAAAAGAAAATTCAATGATTGGTATCTTTTTTTGAAAAATCTGACCTACCTCTCATCAAAGGCCAGGTTCCTGTCAGCAAACTGTGTGAGCAGAGTCCTCTCCAGGATCTTCTTGGGTGCCTGGTTTTGAATGAAGTAGACGATGACGTGCTGAAGTCGGTAGTCGTTCTCGGGAGACGTGTCCTCTTGGGCGAATCTCAAAAGACGACCATATTCCAGCTTGATGGCCTGATCGGAGAGACAAAGTGGGAACAAGTTATGGTTAAAGACTCTGAGGTTGAGGTGGTGTAGACATGGGTACTTCGTTATTCAGCTCCTCGTGAGTCAAGAACTTAAAAAAGGTAATGTGCAGCAGATTTCACTTGCAATTAAATGGATTTCTGAAGTAATTGTTGCCCTCATATTACAAACACTGACCAAATAACTGACCGTTTTACACTCATACTTCGGAAAAGCATCTGCATTTCTGTATTACAAGCTCAAATTTGCTTAAAATCTGATATAATGGCCTCCAACTGTGACAGGATAAATAAATAAATAGGTGTAAAAACTATCCGATGGATTCTGTAAATGCTGGAGTAAGCTCACAATGACATGATGAAAACAAACATCACATGCAATCACAATTGAAATCTTCCCTCTTTTTGCTGTAAAAAGGTTCAAGCTGAGATAGATGCAACACACAATAGAATTGCTACAGCAGGACACTGTGTGTCCATAGGTGACTGGTACATGAATATCAAATATTTCTATCTTGCTCTCTTTTATGCCCTTGGTCTCTGTCCCTTTCTCTCTGAGCTGAAAAACTCTCAGATACACAATTTAACATGATTATCATTGAGATCTGAGTCTTCATAGATTTTTTTAATCAATACATTATTTGCATCTTTACCAAATTTCCTTCTTAGGATTTATTTTGTCGGCTGTTTACTCAGTTTGCACTTTCTCTCGGTTGATTTATTTGAGATTTGAGAGGTAAGTGCTCACTTTAGAGTGATGAGACAAGCATTGAGAACTTTATTCGTACAAAGTTCAAAACAATGTGATTTTGTCTCCTCAGAGGCTGCGCAGAAAGTCTGACTACAGACTTGTGCTGAACTTGCCCCTCCAATCGTTTGACTTAAGGGGAACTCCATCGATTTTAAACATCAAATTCCGTTTTCCGGTGTTGGGGAGTACTACTGCGTATGAGAAAAAGTTGTATAAAGCCTTTTGTGGCTCCAGAGGAAACTGTGAAGAACTGATAAAAAAAAATCTGGGGGTGTGGAGATAGACAGAAGTGAGGTTACCAGACCTCTCCTCATCTCTGCTTGAGGCTACATTAGCCGCTACTAGCATAACACATCCAATCTCTGACCATCGGTCATCGAGTTGCATTGATGGAGATGTAGGCGCCGGTTTTTGATAGGAGTGAAGAATGTGTGGAATAAAAAGGATAATATCTCCAGTTCTGCAGCACCAATTTTGATCCTCAAAAAAAAAAAAAGAAAAACCTGTCCATTGTGAGTCTCGACAATGTTATAAGAGAATTGTTGGACTACTCTTTTTAACAGCCATTTCTGAACTCCCATTTGTAAGGTTTGAGTTACTGTAATAGTTGCTGAATACTGTAATCCAAGTGTTTTTGTCTAACTACAGCACTGTTGGAAATTACACAGGAGAAGACAGACAAATGGATGCACAAAAAAGAGAAGGAGTATGGAGTGGAAGGAGGGTGGAGAGAGAATGAGGAAAAGAAGAGATAGAGTGTACCTTAAAAAAGGCTGCCTCAGGCCCGTTCTTTTCATATACGTTGCAGGACTTGCCAATGGCCATAATGATACCCTGCATGTTCGGGGTCATCATTGTCTGCCCAGGAAGCAGGAACCGTGTTAAACAAAAACAATGGGTCCTTGTGACGAACCAAACAAGGTCAACCACTATGTTATGTGCTCTGAGGCACGACGATAAAGCATACCACAGTCAGGGCATGCCAGACATCACTCAGCAGTCCATGCATTGGTTAGAGTGACAACTGTGAGGGACACAGTCAGCCAGTTCAATGGCACGATGCGTAATCCTCATAAGGATAATGTGCGAACACCAAGGCAGCCATATGACAACTGTGTGACAGAGAGCTAACAGTGCAGGGAGACAGGCTGGAATACTGACTGTACAACAGAAATTACTACTACTGCTGAAATCAGGCCAAACCAAAAGCAAACTATAATAAAAGACCCCTGTAGGTGCATTTGGTTTTAGGTATGAAACTGGCAACATACAACAGCTAATTCAAACCACAAACTGAAACCAGGGCTTTTTTTTTCTTCTTTTTTTTTCTTTTTTTTAACACAAGAGTGACGTGTGAAGAAGCAGACCTAATCTTTCTGAAAAAAGGTCAATCTGCCTTTGTGCCAAGATGCAATTTGGCTCAAGAAGAGACTTTTCACACAAGAGTCATGTAGTAAGGCCAACAAAGAGGTTAGTATTATTGCCCAGCATTTTCATCCTCAAGCCAATCTCTTGAAATAAGTCAGCATGATGTGTCAGATTCTCTCAGGTGTGAAAAATCTTATGTAGAGCCATGTGAACGGGCGGTGATGCTCTCACTCCATATATCATACAGACACAGACTTCTTGGGACAAAAAAGGGAGGAGAGAAGATTTGTTGGGGCGAGAGCTACCTCGTCGTCATATCCCCCCTCCTCTGACTCAATGACAAACGTCCCCACGTTAGGAATTGCCACCTCTACTGTGTGCTGGCCAGGGGACTCATCCTCTGTGACCAGGTCAGGAGGAGGGGTGGACGGGGTGCTCACCTGCACCTCAGGCTGAGGGGAAGTGGGAGGGTGAAGAGACTGTAGAGAGAATGGGACAGATGAGACAGGGAGGATAGAGGAATGATGGAAAAGCAAGCAACATTGAAAGTAGAGGGAAACTAAACAGTAAGATATTACAAAAAAATGTATTTTGAAACATCGTTTTATATCTGAACACTGCAAGATTGTGGTTTTCCCCCCAAAAAACTGAAATGATCTCAGCTGATGATGTCAAAACTGCTGCAGTTAATTAGAATTAGAATTACTAGAAAATATGTGAGTTAACATGATGTGGATGCAATACAATAAAACTAAATCAAAACACAGACTGGGGTTAATATATATTCTATATAATTTATAAATATAACCAGTTCTTTTAATCTAATACAGCATATTACAAGGCCTACACATAATTGTGGCCATATTTTTAATCTGGTTTTTACTCATGGTGTTAATATTGGTACATTTAATTTTACTGACCTTTATGTATCTGACCACTTATGTATTGGATTGTATTGATAGTGTCCTCCAGAGTGAGTCACTAAATCAACTACAGATGGTGCTTTTTTGCACCCCATCAAAGTTCTCTTCCATTTTTTCCAGTAATATTATAATCAGTGCATTAGATGTTGATAATCTGGTGCACCATATTAACTCTCTCTGTACCTCCATCTTAGATAAGGTTGCACCTCTTAAATCCAGAATAAAGCGTAGTGAGAATCTGTCTTCTTGGATCACTGATGACATTCTTTTAAAAGAGAATGCAGGAGAGTAGAGCGTAGGTGGAGAAAGACAAAGCTCCAGGTGCTTTATCAGCAAATGAAGGACTTGATGACCTCCTACAATGACCAAGTAAAAAATGCAAGAGCCACGTAATTTTCTGTTTTAATACAGTCTAATAAGCACAGTCCCAGGGTTCTTTTTAATACTACTAAACCCTGTCAGTTTTAATCAGTGTGGATCCTTTCCTGACAAATGTTTGAATTTTTTATTAATATGGTAAATAGGATAAGATCAAAGATCAAGGTTCCTACTTCTTTTATTGATGCCCATCGTCCCAATTGTACCTCTCTATCTCATTTTACACCAATCTCCCAAAACAAACCTATAGACATTATGTCTCAATTTAAATGCTCATCTGGTCCTGTGGATATTATGCCCGCTAAATTCATCTACAGTGTATTAGATGCCATCGTCCCCTGGTTGTTCACTTTAATTAATCTGTCACTATCCTCTTGTTGTGTCCCTGACTATATGAAAGCCGCTTGTATTCAACCACTCTTAAAAAATCCTGGTCTAGATCCATTAAATTACAGCAACTATACTTATTTCCAGGCTGCCCTTGAAAAAACAGACAGATGGACTCTACCACTCATGGAGGCTCTGATAAATAACATTTATGAAAAATTTCAGTCAGGTTTCAGAAAATACCATAGCACTGAGACTGCGCTTGTTAGAATAGCAAATGATCTATTAAGGACTGCTGATTCAGGTGAGTGTTCAGTTCTCATATTACTATGCCTTTGATACAACAATTCACATCATTCTCATCAGTAGACTACAACACTGGGTTGGTTTATCTGGGACAGTCTTGGAGTAGTTCACCTCTTACTTGTCAAACTGCAAATGTTTTGTTTCTATTGGCGACCATGTTTCACCCCCCTCCCTGGTACATTTTGGGGTGCCCCAAGGCTCCATTTTGGGACCAATTCTTTCTTCATTATATATGCTTCCACTAGGTGATATAATTTATAGGCATGGCAATGACTACCATTTTTATACTGATGATACGCAGCTATATGTCCCGGTAACCCCACTCGCTTGTCCACCATAAAGAGTGTCTAATTGACATTAAAAACTGGATGTCTGATAACTTTCTTCAGTTAAATCCAGATAAAAGTGAGATCCTTAACATTGGCCCTGACAATCTGCATACAGATTCAAAATCCTCACTTGCTCTTTGACGGAGCACAGTCTACTAACAGGAGGCTAACTGGTAACAGCACCGACATGGCGAGCATACCTCATGCCACGTCTCCAATCTGCTGGAGAAAATGACCTCCAGTGACAAGGATTTCAGGTAAAAATGAGCTCACAGCTGAGCAAACTATCTGCACAGTTCACATCAGGAACCCAAACTGTTTTTAACGGTAAACATTATCACGTCGCCAGCTCACCAGTTAGCTCACAGCTTTGATGCTTGGTAGCATGTTTGTGAAATCTACAGCAGTTTTAATGTCCTGCTAGGAAGCTCAACTGCTGCACATCATGTTAAACTGACAGCTGGGCTGCAGGTAAACACCAATGGTAGCAGCTAGCTCACCTGCTAACTGGTAGCACTAACTTCTGTCATGCTGCAAGCTAGCGTGATGTCAGCTCAGGTGTACTGTGTTGATGCCTTTTTTTTTTTTTTTTTAAACAGTGCACATCCTGCTAGTTATCTGAAACGAAACACTAACACTTCTACACAACATCAACTGTTTGCTTATCAGCTGTGAAATTTGTTTGGTTGTACTGTTAGTTTGGTTTCACATTGCAATATCCAATTTAAATAAGGCCAAATAGACTGTCACTACTTTTTAATGCAGATTTGCACACCTGCTCTTATTTATTTATGGGTTTGTGTTTTAATGTAATTTTGTGTCTTTATGTCTGTCATGGGTGTATGTTTTTACGTTGTTTGTGAACCCCTAACCTAAGACAAATGTCTATCATGTGATGGACAATAACATTTTTTTGAATCTTGAGTACTTTTCAATAACTTGCAAAATAGTCTTAAAAATCAACATGAAAAAAAAAAAAATCACAATAAGTTTGTGGATCATGATCCTGCCTGAAAAAATTGTGATATGATATTTTTGCCGTGTCGCTCACCCCTAACTTCGTGACCTAGCTTCAGACTATATTTCTGAATTATTTACTTCTTATCAGCCTTCATGTAGTCTGAGGTGCTCAGACAGGAATTGGCTGGCAGTTTCCATGTCAAGATGTAAGACTAAAAGGGACAGAACTTTTGCTGTTAGGACATCACAACTTTGGAACAACCTGACTGATGAACTGAGGTAACTTTGCTTGGCTTTGTGAATTGAGCTTCTTCCTTCTGCGCAAAAAGGCCTTTTGCGAATTGCTGCTTGCGGTTATATCTATTATTATTATTATTATCGTTATAATAAGTTGATGCAGGTACATGATGTGTGACAATGACTTGGTGTGAGTGAGGTGCATTATGTGTCTTTGCATGTTTTACATACAGCATTTAACAATGCTTCGGGGCTTCTCTCCTCTTGTTCAGAAGCAGCCCTGGAGATGGCCCTCTCTGTGTCCTCCTGAAGATGCTTGGAGTCATTGGTGGGTGACGGCTGTTCCATGTACTCTGGGTCCTGCTGGGGTGCTGCAGGAGGGCAACCAGCACCATCAGAGAAATGCAGAAATGCACAGTCCTTTATGTTTCAAAAGTTTTCCTTTCACACTAGCATTTTCAAGTGATTTTCTATGTGTTTGTCATCCACAAAAAGGCCTAAACCACAGTGTCACTGGTGTCAAGGAAAAGTCAAAAACTTAGGTAATAATTATCAGTTGGGACTCATTACTTGTCTTGTTGAATCTAATCCAGTAACAAATACCTTCCACTGCCAGTATATATTGTATACAACATGTCAAATGGAGCAATATTTCAAGGTCATTTCTTCATCCTTTTAGAACTCTCTAGGGAACAAGAGTTTTCTGTATTTATCGTCCTACCAAGTATTGATTCTCAATTAAGTATTCTACTCTTAATTCCTTCTCTGTGCCTGTAAGTGTAAGTGCCTGACCTGCGTTGTCTGGAGGGCTGGATTCGATACTCATGGGCTGAGGGGAAGAGGAGGAAGTGGAGGTGCTGGATGCTGCCGAGGCAGCAGCGGCTGCTGCTGCTGCGGCCAGGGCCAACTTCTCCTGCTGGGCCTTGCGGGCCTGAAGGGCGTCCCACTCCTCAATCTCCTTGTCAAAGAGCTCATTGTCCTCCTTCACGAACTGTTTCAGGTCTGGGGGCAGTTTGTCCATGCCGCTGAGTACCTGTCCTGTTTCTTTATCAAACTCCTCTGCACAAACAATAGAGAAGAACAATGAACAGACTGTATTGGGTCCGCTACAAAACATGAATGACGTGTGTTTATAGTATTTCAACAGAAAAAGAAATAACTAATAATAATTTATTTTTAGTGCCTCACTTTCAACATTACAAATCAATAATAATAATAATACTTTTGTTATCACCAAATCTAAATAAATTAAAGAGGACCAATCAGCTAAATTGTTCTGGCCATGACTTGTCGTTTTCACTTATTAATGGCATGTCGGAGCTGGCAAAAGCACTAAGAACTGTAGTGGAATGAATTAGCTTGACTATTTTAATTTAAGTGATCCAACAGATAACACTATTGAACATAAGTGCTACATTATTCTAGTGATAAATTAACAAGAAGCTAAGATGTAAGACAACGTAGGTAACTGAAGGTATGAGATTATGTGTTTACGAGTGAGGGAGTGAAATGAAGTGATGGAGTAAGCCGAAGGAAGAAAAATTTAAATCAGAGAAAAACAGTTAACCAGAAAATCTTTTCAATAATGATGGCAGTAAATATGTTTCCAATGACTCAATCAGTCCTTCACCAGACAAGTAAGTAACAAATATTTGTCTGTGTTTCAGAGAAAATGGACAAAAAAAATAAAATACAGACTTCTTACACAATTTCTAAACCAGCAATGCTCACAGCTCATAGATAGAGATGAATCCTACTACTGAGTAAACTTAATGGCACTTGTACCTTCTATAAGAAAGGGCTTCTTGTCGTTGATATACATGAGACAGTAGGCACTGGCGTTGCGGTAGCCTCCAAACGAGTCCCTGACCAGCTCTTCCCAGGATGACTTGGTGACAGAGATGTCGTTGTACTTCATCCAGCAACGCTGATGTGGGTCGTAGATGTAAGCCCAGTAGTGTCCTGCATTGGCCTGGCCTTCATGGACCAGAACTGCGTGAAGCCGGTATGGAACCTGGACCAACACAATGCTGATTAATAAATGAAGCAGTTGATGCAACTTTTTAATATTACAAAATGACTGATCTCAGAAGAGTGCTGCTCACCTGCATCATAGATTTGTCAGAGTACATTAGCTCAATGGTTCTGTGGATTCGGGTTATACTGCCCTGCAGATCTGGTGGGAAGAACATATGCAGTCCATTAGTGAGTGCCATGTCTAATGTTTACTTTTGAAATATCACAGAGAGAGTGATGAACTACAAGAGAGACAGAGATAAAGGGCTGAAAATGGGAGGCGGGTAGACCCACCACGAGTGTCATTTTCCACTTCACTCCTCCAACGATGCAAGCAGCCCTCGAGCACCCTCAACTCCTCTTCAGTGATGTGGCGTGGAGCAGGGTGCATGGGGAGGTCAGGGGGAAGCCGGGACTGAGTGAAGGGCTTGTGAATGGGTACTCTCTGCTGCTGGGCTGTAGTGGGAGCTGTAGCGGGACCTGAGGCAGGGCCTGAGCTCTCTGAGGGAGCCAAGGAGTCCTGCTCGGCTGTGCTGCAAGGTGAAAATAAAAATAAAAAAGCATAAAAAAAGCGCCCAGTCTAATGTTCCAATACCAGCCATTTTGCGGCTTAAAATAATGTTATGACAATGACAAACTTAATCCTCTTCAGACTTGTGGATCAAAGCATGAACCACCTCAACATGGCATGTGACACTGTCAGTGAGGTTAGCTAATGGTAGGGTATGATTTCCGCGATGTGGAAAACAGACAGAATTGCGGAATTTTATAATAAAAATGGAATCAACTGTAAAACACAGAATTTTGTGGAATTTACCAAAATGTGGATGCAATTTTAAGAAAATCTGGGTTTTTCCTGCAGCACTTTAGCCGAAAGAACAGAAAAAAAATGATGCTGAGAGTCTCTAATGTATTTTGGTGTCATTTATGGACATGCTGCTGCAGTTTATGCTACAGCTTCTGTCCTCTGGTGTCTGTGTTTCAGTGAGGGCAGGGATCCGCAGTACAACCTGAAGCAGACAATTGAGTTATTTTTCATTTATGTTTGTGTAACTGGGTATAATGACAGATGACTGAACTGAACTGATTTGGGGTTGTGGGGGAATAAAACAGACTCTTTATCAAGTGGATTGAACTCTGAGACTGTGGGATGACTTTATTATTATTTTATATATTTTGGAGCAACATTTTCAGGTCAATTCCTTACTTTGCTAAATTTGTTGTTTTCAATCTGTGGAACTTCAACAACAGGACTTCAGCCACTGCAGTGTGAGGTTCTTTCACTCTTGGGTGGCATTTTGGGAATTAAACTTGTCCACATAGAGTGGAAGAGGTTACCTTATATAGGAATGTGGGAGTGTTGATTATGCTAATGATCAAATCTCACAAACACGCACCTACTCATGAACAAGTTGAAATGAGAAATTTACGACAAGTTTGTGCGGTTAAGATGGTTTGCTGAATCCTCACAGAAAAAGTAAGTAAGAATATGAATATGTTCTTCCATGAGGCCCACTGTTCCCTGTTTTCCTGTCCCTGCTCTTGAAACCACTTGAGCAAATGACTAAGAGGAGGAAAAGCTGCGCCAACAAACAGCGGGTGACTATTATGAAACTTGCCTTGGTGGGGGCAGCTGTTGTCCTGTTGTGCCACCGGGGGGCGCTGATGAGTCGATGTCTTCCACTGGGGAGGTGCACACGGGCTTACTAGAAGCAAACTCCATAGCATACTGGAGGACATCTGCCAGAGGAAACCTCTTGGGGCCTGAGCCATAACTCAGATACCTGAGAGAATACAGAGAAAGAGCGAGACAGAGGAAAGCCCAGGGAGAGATGAGAGATGAAGAGAGGGCATTGTCAGAGTGAGAAATTACCCTAGAAAGCTTTTTTGACCTTGGCTCAGTAAATAAGTATTGGTGGGCAAGTTGTACCTTTCCAGTCGCTGTTGGAGCAGTGTCAAATGCTCTTTCAGCCTCCTGATCTCCTCCCTCTTGATCCTAGTTATTTCCCTGTTCCGGTCCATGTACCTAAGAACACAAAGAACAGAGCAGATGTTTCAGTCTTTAAGAGACTTAGGTTTATTTGTTATTTACTGCAGACAGAGACAGATTGTATTCTGATTCAGTGTTAATATTTCTATCACCTGTCCATGTAGAGCATAGAGGGGAACTCGAGCTTGTTGTGGATCTTCTCAGGTCGTCCGAGTGCTTGGTTGAACTCAAATCTTGACAGTTCAAAGGTCAAAACAGGAGGGAGTTCTGTGAACCAATGCTGAAAGAAAAATGGATGTTGATCTTGAGATTAATTCTCATATAATTATATTAATAATTTTCACAAATCATCATAGAATGAATTTTGGTTTGCAAGATCCTCATGTGAGAAGATTTTTTTTTTGGCTGCTGATTGACTGCGTGACATGGAGGCGTAACAATTCACATCAAGTCTATGATTACATGAGTCATTGTCATTAACAAGGGATCATTTTTAGTGAACAATTACAGTACAGAAAAATTGAATAATTCCACATGGATCACCTGGAACCCCGTCTTGAAATCTGTTGGCTTAGATGATTAAATCTGCTTTGTTGCTACTGTTTTAGTGTTTATGATGTAAGGTATACCCAAACAGGTCGATACAAACATATTAATGTATCAGAGACTGAAAGCATCCTCTTATTATTCTATTATTTATTTCTTAATCTGAGAATATAATTCTTTTTCTCTCCACCTCTCATGCACTGTATGCATTATATGCATGACATGTATGGCATAGCTTGTTGGTACAAGCTCACTACTTGACTGAATCATGACAGGTTTCAACTAACCGATTTCCTGGAGGAACCATGTACTCCTATATAATATGGATGGAGCGTCACTCCTGATTTGTCTCTAATGCTCCCTCACTCCCCTGTGCTGATGACTTTCCTAGAGGGCTGGGTGCCATACCCATCTGTGTGCTGGCCTGGTAATTACCTGCTCACAGCTGCTCTGGGACAGCGTAGTCAAGGCTACAGCTAACCAGAGGTCAAACCCAGAATAGCAGAGGGGTCACAAAAAGGCAAGGAGGTCAACCCTTTGGAGAGGACCCACCACATAATCCCAAATTATTTAACCTGAATGTCTTCTCTGGTGACAGATTACTGTTAAGAGTTATGGCTTTTTACTTGGTGTTAGAACTAAAATATTCTGTATTTGCACACAATTTGTTGGTTCAGAAATGTGACAAGTATCAATAGATATGGATATGTATGGAGCCCCCAAAGCCCTGAAAGATGCTATTTTTTAATCGTGTGCACACAAGAAATTAACTTGGGCCAACATGATCCATATCTTGTGAGAATGAATGAATGACTGCTAGTGTACCTCTTTCTTTCATCTGCGGATGAAAACAAACTTAATTCATTTAATTCTGTAAGAAAATTCCATCAAAATTTGCTGAGCAGTTGAATGGAAACCAGTGTTGTCATACTGTTTGGCACTGACCTCTTGTCCAGACCTGGCAGAGTTCTCTGCTGAGTGCAGGGACTCGATCTCGCCCTCAATCATTGCTGCCTCAAGACACTCGTGGAGATCCTTGAAGCCATTGACCTGCAGTGGATACTGCCCAAACATCTCTGTGTTTTCAAATTTTTTACCTGTGGAATTACACACATACAATATAGATGAACAAATGAGAGCTGATACAGTAATAATTGTTGATTTAACTGAAAGAACATTAAAGAACAAGCAGAGTGTGTAAGAGGTTGTTGTGCACAGGGTTTACGTTAGCAAGCATATTCCGGGCTTTTTGCCAGTATCACGTGTAGTTGTCCAGCAGATGAAAATATCAATGGCTGAAATGTCCGGTGGGAAATATGCCAAATAAATAAATAAATGAAGAGCATATTAAATAAATAGCCTAATATTGTGCGACCGACAAGATATGTTGCCAAGACAACTTAAATATACACTTATATTATGCAAAAGTTTGGTTTTGCCTCCACTGTTAACACATTTAAAGAGATTAAGAGATTTGAAAACTGCACACTTCAGCAACAGCCCTGTACTTTGACTCAACCGCAGTGAACATGACTCTGAAAAGTCTTATTGTTTTCTCTCAGGTAACATTACATCCAGTGTTGACACAGTGAAATAACAGATCAGCAGGAGCCCCCACAGTTAAATAACATGTAATTCATCAGTAGGAGGTTTAACTTTCCCCCCAGCCTGGTGAGGATGGGAGAAAGGTCTAAACGTTTACAAAAGACGATGGTGACCGAGGAAACTTAGGCAAATGTTTAACTTACAGCAGAGTGCATGAGAGTTATAGTAACTTACAGTGCTCGAAACTAACTTTTTCACCACCATTTTTGTATGTTTGGAGATGCAGAGTGCAGTCACGTGTTACAGCTGGTTTAATTTTCCCCTGGCCCTGGTGAGAGGTGGGCTCGGGGGGACAGCGGCAGGTGAAGGTGGTGGCGGAGCTGCAGCTGCAGGCTGCCTGCATGGCTGCATTTAATTAACTACAGCAAGGCTATTTGTTTTATTTTATTGTTGTAGCCTATATGCTCAGTTCGCTAAGTTTGTGAAGAGTTCATTCTGCTGACTAAAATATATTTGTTGGATCATAGCGTTTGTGTTTTATTGCTGTTTAAATGTAGGTTATTATATGGCTATTTAAACATATGTCCGGTAGTTGTTCTATATGGCCGGAATTCTGGAATATTAACTGACATAATTAACGGCCATCATCAACAACAACAACAAAAAAAAGTCTAGCGTAAACTCTGGTTGTGCCCCTTTATTGCAGTCAACTATTACAAGCTGTGTCATCACTATGTGAGAGACATCATGTATGTAGGTCAAAGGTGTGCCAGGCATGACAGAAGAGTTGAAGGGCAGAGAGCTTGAAATAAAGAAGCAATAACAGGAGTCATTTCACACTCGTTTTCATCCAAGCTGATTTTCACTTGTTCAGCAGTCACTCACTCATCATGACTACTTAAACAGCTGCACATAGCTCTCTGCATCAACTACTGATGAGAAGCCCCCCCCCCCCCCCCCTCCCCCGCCCACACCCTTCCCCAAAAAAAAAGAGGAGGAGAGGAGTTACTGGCGGACATGCAGATGAGGCATTAAGGTCATTTTATGAGCAGCAGAGTCCACTGGCCAAGCTTTTGGTGGCTCTGGGCCAGTATTGTCATGCATAATAAGCGCAATGTCAATCAGCCGTCAAGGTCTTCCACGATCAATGCAAGCGCTCTCCTCCTTTACATGGACCACATCTCATTAAGACAAGGTCACCTTTCATTACTAGGGGCAAGGATTTGCTTATTTTCCGGCTGCCGCAATCAGACCATGCTAAGACTTTATCTCTGTGATTCTCTAGCTACCCCTCACTTTTTCCCTTTATTGATTTTTATTTAACACCTCATCTCACCTTCCAGGACACCCACAGCAAGGAAGCGGCCATAGAAAAGCTCCACCATGGGATTCTTTGGCTTCTCGCCCTCCCTGACAATAACAACAACAAAAAAAGAGGTGGTGCTCATGAACATACAGGCCAGAGTTGTTTACAGAAGGCATCTCTGCCTCAGTTACATTTAAACAATATACAACGTGTATTTGTGGTTACCTGTCTTCTTCGGCCTTCATCTGGAAGGCATCCTCCAGCCAGTCCAGTAGCTTGTGAGTGAACTCGCTCACATCCTGCTGTTGAGCAAAGCACACATTAGAAAATAACCAATTATAGGTCTGCTTTTAGCATACAGAGGTCCCAGAGTCCAAATCCACTACTACAAGCAAGCATGATCCAATGAGCCAAATCAATGCCATGTCTGTCATCTGCTGATATGCGCTGAGCTTTGGATACGAGATGACTCTTCTTAGCGGATGAGTTCACACATTGCTGAACTTCAAAGGCAACCTGCATGCCCCGAGGCCATGCTCTCATAGACATCAATGCCACCTGGTAATTCAGGTCAGCGCCTCTCCAACCCGACTAATACACAGAGGAGTGACATGACTGATGAGTACAGAGGCCAGGAGCCTGACCTCAGTTAACCTCTGCAAAGACAGTGGCTTAGCGCTACTGCTTATGTAAGGAGAAGAACAGAGGAGTATTGTACATTTTGACATGTGTACGTCACATTATAGGATATGTGCAAAAAAAAAAACAGCCAATTCCCTGCCAATATTATTTTTTGCATAGTTCAGGAGGGGTGGTGTGGGTTTGAGGATTAATAGTTATAGATAAGAGAGGTTAAGTGTCTGGGATTTAGGGGAGCTGAGTCAGTAGAAAGACAATTAAATTGAGCAGTCAAGCCTGAGGCTGAAAGGACAGGGCACAAAAAGGGGCTTAAAAAGTATTCAATATTTCCGGTATGTACAAACAGCAGAGCAGTGCTAATTTTCTTTGGCATAAAAAGAAGAATAAAGTGTATCAACACACGCAAATTATTCTGCAAGAATTATTTGCATTCCCAAAGTCCGATGTTAACTGCCAAACTAACATTTATGTCATGGAAAATACAAAAAAAAAAAAAAAACCTAAAAAAAAGGAATTGCGTTATTGTAACAAATACAGTATTTGTAATAAGTAATGTAATCCATATGTAATCCATGGCAGAAAGTGGCTTACCTGCTGGGACTCGCTGGACTTGAAGGCGTCTTTGAGGATTTCCACAGCTCGTGACGGATCGACATATTTCCTTTTGGACCCCACCATGAGGGAGAAGAGGTTCCTCAGCTCCTGCATGAAGGGCAGGTTCCTGTGCTCCTGGTCAGAGAGACACGATCAACAGTTTAATTAATCAAATGTCAGTCGGATCAGTGTTCCTCATTGTCAGAGGGAAACTGCAGGTGTTTTATTGAAAACCATTTGTATACCAGTATCTGATATTTTCCCATAATGAATTTTTCTAAAGGTTTTGGGGTAAAAAATTAAGATTATTATTTTGTCTATTATTTGTTTTGTCTTCATTATTGGCCTCCTGTTAAATATGCAAGTCTGTATTTGTTGTTGTATGGCTCTCCTTGTCTCTTCTTGTATGTCCTGTCAATCACTTATTCTGCACTTCCAATTTAAAAAAAAGGATACTACTGTAGAATATTAGATCTAGTATAGTAATTGCTGGGGTAATACTTCATTAGCTCATTTAGTGATGTCATTTAGTGAAGATGTGCTGGAAAGTGTAAAAAATGCTCCCAGCACAACTGGTAATGCTGTGCTGGTAATGCTACAGTACCAGATGTGATATCCCCACAACTCACCACAGATGCAACTTTCTTGATGTCATTAAGCATATACAAATCACACTCATGGCTACATATGATTTATGTGTAAACGCTCCACTGGCTGCTGTGTTGACATCACACTTTTCTGTGGTTTGCAGCTTTAAGTTGTCACCATAGTGAGATTATGACAGTGACACACAACGGCAATGTGACTTAATCAAAATGTGTTAGTAGCGCATGATAAGAACACACTTATTTTTCTGTGCTAGTGAGTCAGGGATGCTGATGTTAAGATTAGAATCTAAGCTCTTGCGGTCTCATACTGCTAAAGGTCAGTGATTAGGACGGAGAGAACTGAGATGAAGAGATGACCGCCTGAAACAACACTTCCACAGCAGAGGCTTAGACCAGATTAGCGACAGGCTGCTAACCCTATGGTAAGCACTCTATAGGGGAAAAGATGGAGAAAACAAAAACATGCTGAGAACAACTGTGCTAATGTAGTGGTGGCTGTGGCTAGACAAATGTGTCTCAAATTTGAAAGACTCCATTATCAACCAAAACATGCCCTCTCTGCATGTTTATTTCTGTCCTGGTGGAGTACTACCGAAGCTTCAAACATTTCACACCAGTTAGCGCTTCTTGTATCTTGCTAGAAGTGAGTTTAAGTGAACTATCAGAGGCAAACCACTAAGCTGCTGTGACCGTAGGGCAAGACCACACAGCTGCTGAATGATGGCTCACAGCTCTAAGAGGGTCACACCCTCAGAGCTAAAGCGCTGCTAGCTGTGATAGGCGACAGAGGGGCTGCTATGACACAAAGGGATCTGAACTTAAAAGCATTAAAAAGACATCACGCTCTGATTTTGTTGTTCCTGTTTCAATCTTCTCTGTTGCACCTCACCTTCTGGTTGCGAGGCAGGTCGTGGACTCTGGCTGGTGGAGAGTAGTTGAGCACCAGCCTCTGGAACTCCAGCAGGTTGAACAGAGACTTGGAGTTGAAGAGGGATAAATAGACATTAGTAACATCCCCATGATAAGACAGTTTTATTCCATATACTTGCCATCATTTTATAACAGAGAATAACAGCACCGAACTGCAGGAAAGTAAGAAAATGAGCAAACAAATGATCTACAAGCAAAATCACATATCACTTTATCTTAGTTTGATGTGATTGTGTTAGCTGTAGCACAAACTGCACATATTAAGCACAGGATTGATGCCAGCATTAACAAGAGACACTTCCCCTCACTGCTTTAACTTAAGGTCATGATGTTTAGTTTTAGTGTTGTAGGTGAATTTGTCAAGATTTGGATATCTTGTTAGTAAAAGAGAAAGTTGTTTACTCCAGTTCTTGTACGTTCTGTTCAATAGGGTCAGGTTCAAGCAGTGCCTTCTTCTCAAGGGTGGGGGATACCATCACATGCCAGGCAACATGTGATGGTGTATCCAGTGTTCATCTGGCATATTTCAGCTCAGGTCACATTCTACCACTGACTTCACAAACATACCAGAAACTAAGTCTTGGGATAAGCTGGGATAAACAAAAAAAAAATCCAGCATTTATTTGAACAAAATTATTATTTATTTCTTATTTATTACCAATTAGAATAAATCTAGCTGATTAAAGATTTGATTCCTGCATCATTATAATTACACGCAACCAAACAGGAACGCGCTGAGGAATGCAAAGGTCAGGACCACTGTGTCTTCCTTAGTTTCCTTTTGCCAAAAAAAGTAGGTGAAGAGCAAAGAGCTAGAAGAAAATGCAACTAGAAATCCCTCCTTGTGGTTGTATGACTCCACCAACCAGTCAGTTTACATGCATGTCTCTCCAGACTCATATCATATTTGTAGTGGAGACTTTGAAGGAATTTAATAAAAGGTATTAAGTGTATTTTTGTCAAAATGATTGTATGATTCCAGTGAATCATTTCCAGTGAGAAACATGCTGTCTTCACTTAGAGACTATTTGGGTATAAAATGTCATCACTTCATCATTTTATCCTATTAGACATTTGTGTTGACAGCTTTGGCCATAACACAGTGATCTTGACCTTTGACCACCAAATTCTTATCAGTTCATCCTTGAGTCCAAGTGGACATTTGTGCCAAATCTGAAGAAATTCCCTCAAGGCGTTCCTGAGATACGGCGTTCATGAGAGAATGGGACCTCTGGCCACAGCTCAGCACAATCAGAAAAAAAACAGTCTATAGAAAAGCTCTTAAGAAGAAGGTTTAACTTAAATTTGAAACCATGCCATTCACTTGATGTTGGACAGCACAGTGGGTGGGTATGTGTGTTTATGTGTGTGTGTGTGTGTGCCCACCTGTATGACAGCACTGAACCAGCAGGTATTGCCAACATTTTTCAGACCCACGGGGCAGGTGTCTACCCTCTTCCTGTCATGCGGGTTAGGTGAATCGCTCCATACTTCTGTGTGGGTACGCTTCAGACTTGCCTTGTTCTCCGCTATGCTGGCCTCCAAAACTCTTAAAAAAAAAAAAAAAAAGGAGGGCAAGAGGCAAAACACAGACAAATTTGATTTAAGGGTATTAACATTTTTTCTACCAGATGAATAGTTGCATCACCAGACCTATCTCTACAAGATTACCCACTTAATGTGCAATTCTTATGTTTTTTTTATTTTTATTTCACTGTAGGGAGTGCAGATTTGTTTTCCCGAATCCCTTCAGGTGTCACTTACTGATTTCCCTGTTGCACTTTATCTGCATTATATCTGCTAAAAGGTTAAGTGCTATTTTCAAACTTCTTTCTCCTCACGATTCATCTCGTGCCAAAAAACAAAGCTGTGTCACAATGCTCTCGGGCCCCGTCTGACTGAAGTTGCATCCTCGTATTGAAATAAATGGAGCTCAAAAGCTTTTCTCCAAAGTGACAGCTCGCTGTGTGAACGTTGACATAGTAAGCCATTAGAAGGGCTTATCTCAACAGTACGTATCAGTTCAGTCAGACTGGGCTTTAATTAAGCTGCCAGATTGCGACTCTTTGGTATTGTGCTCCAGTCATATTGTACTTTTTAATCAATATTAAGGGGTCGTGCTTTAAAATGTTTATTCTCCCTCATCTGGACATAATAAATTAATTTTTTAACTTTAAATCACAGTTTACTCAGAAATGATTTGCTGTTAGATATGACTTATTGGGCAATTGTGTGTTTTGACCTTCATATATATATATTTTGTATTTATTACAACAGGGGTTCTGCTGTGGGGGCTTTTTTCACTACAGTTTAACAATTCGGCATTGCCTCAATAAAAGTGTATGCAAGAGATATTTTCATCACACTGTGGCCAAAGATGGAGACGTAGGTGGTAAGTGTGGATATTCATCAAAAGGCTCGGAGCTGTTCAGTCAGATGATGAGCTCAGAATTTCTCTGCATATTTGTTTTGAGTCAGTAACGCTGCTGAGCCCACCTGCTGATGGCCTGCTCCTCATCAGTGATGCCCGTCTCCCTGAATGCCCGGTTGGACTCTTCCAGGCTGAGGGCGATAGCCCTTTGCAGGTCATCTTTATCATCTCCAGTCAGATCGATCACATCTGCATGAAGAAAACACATCATATATTGACAGGTAAACACCAATTTTACCTTCATAGTTAATACATAGATACATAGGTCTTATGAAACTGTAAACTGAGCTTATACATTTCCTTTGAATCATTTCTAGAACTTCTGTAGCAGAACTTTAAGTAATCTGCTCACTTGTGTCGGCCTGGCTGCCCACGCTGATATATCTGTCGCTGGCCACCTGAGAAGTCTGGTAGTAGGTTGTCTCATCTTGCTGTGGAACCTTAGCGTTCTTCTCTGTCAGAAAGGCCACAGCCTCGGCCAGGTCTCCATTGCTCACCTGCAACAACAACGTGTATGTGTAGGCTAACGTTAGTTGGCGTAAACGTTAGAAAATATCTAATGAACCTTGGATCCTATTTCACTTCATGCTTCCGTTCCGTTCTGTCATGCATTTATTCCATGATGTACCTGCAGGGCCTGCTGAAGCAGCTGAACGTCTGTGGTGCCTGTGACCTCCCTCAACTGGTTTAGTAGTGTCTGCTGGTGCTGTTGAAAGGAAAGGAAATACAGGGAAGTTGAGAGCAGAGCATGATGGAAGAGAAGGAAGTAGTTCAGGTTCTAAACAAAACAATACCAAGGAAACCCAACTATAAGGAGGAAAAGCCAACATTTCAATTAAAGGTGCAGTGTGTAGAATTTAGTGGCATCTAGCAGAACAGACTTGGCATAAATGGAATATTCATAAGTATGTTTTAATTAGTGTATAATCACCTGAAAATAAGAATGGTTGTGTTTTTTGTTACCTTAGAATGAGCCTTTTATATCTACATAGGGAGCAGGTCCTCTTCCACAGAGTCCACCATCTTTCTACAGTAGCCCGAAACGGACAAACCAAACACTGGCTCTAAAGACCTTTTGCATTTTTTATGAGTTTCACAGCCACCGTAGATTCTCCTACACATTTGGAAGGGGAGGGGTGTTCAGTTGCAATATGCAAAATCACTGTTAGATGCCACTAAATCCTTCACACTGGTCCTTTCAACCAATAATACATTTAATCATAAGGCTTTTACACACCTATAGTGACAGGCAGGAGAATAAAGAAAGGCATTATCTCTGTCTTAGGCTGTGTCGTTTAAAATAAAACTTTTTATTCATTTTTTTAATCTAGGAATCATTATTTTGAATATTAAAAAACTGGTCAGAACTGGCAGTGCTACACTCTGTATGACAGGCTGTGATCACGGTTACGCATGGTGTTCATGATATGCACAGTACAGTCAACCAAACTCTATGACAGTCCAGCTGCTCGTTGTCAGTTAACATATTCTAGATTGATCAAAATTCTTGACAGTGTTTAAATGAACATTGATTAACTGTTAACATGCATTGTCATGGCGAAGTCATAGTCTATAGAACTAACGATCGACTGCATCTGGCTTCAACACCAGCCAGAGACATCAGTTCAGAGAGGAAAGGAGACAAGTTGCTGCATTACTCTTCACCATTAGTATAAATCAACTGCTCTGCATTGTCCAGTATTATAAAAGTAACCATTAATCACAAATCCATCCTAATGTCAAATTACATTGTTACAAATTATCATATATATGTAACTTGTACTTGAGGAACTGATATAGTATCCAATCAGAAGGCTCCTGTCAATTCTCGTCCCTCTTTATGAGTTCAACAACGTCTGATGACAAACTGATGTCAAACCCAGCTGGACTGTATGGCCTTACCACACATTTAACCTTCAATGCACAGCTTGAATAAATGCACTATAAATAATGGGGGGAGTGCACTTAGTGTCAGCATCCAAGGCGGAAGTCTTCAGTCTGGATTGAGAGACTGCAGTTTTCACAGGTGCAGCGGGCAACAGACAAGAGTGTCAGCTAAAAGAGGGCTTCCATTGGTTAGCACTCATTACTGTAGGTTGTATTCACACGCTATAGATTGATTGCAACACATATCCACGGCAACGCTGTATACCATCTACGTCACGGACGCTCTTAAACACTTTTAATGGAGATGCTACAGCTACTACACAAAAGGCAATGAAACCAGTCATGCCTGGGAGCGGGACGACATGTCATAAAGCAGCAGCACACAAATAACGCAGGCTTCCATCCGACACACGTTTTGTGCTGTGCTCTTGTGCCGTGAATGGATTTGCACTACAAATGTGAAAAGAAAAAGATAAACTCTTCTGGACCGCACCTTAATTCAACTTCAGATTTCGTAATTCACCAAAACTACAAAAACTTTCAAAAGAAAATGGCCTCGGGTCTAAATAAACAAGTGGATTCAAAGATTCTTTGTGCTGGTTTGTAGACCCAACTCTTCTGTGAGCTTTCAAAAGCAAAAGTGCTTTATTTAACCCTGGGGACAACTGTTTTCACAGAGTCACTGGAGAGAATGAAAAGAAAATTCACGCCTATGTTAGAGTAACAGCATATAAATAATTCACCAAACCCAATTCGTCTGTGACCACGCTCACGGTTTACTAGACGAGGATTCACCACACAGTGCAGTTGAGCTTCATATCCATGTAGCAAGTAACACAAATAAGACAACTGACAACATGACACTGTTCCCTGCCGACTTCATAAAGGAAAGCTACTCTGAATGATCTGACATGTCACCGTAAAGAAGTCTTAAAAAATAAAAAGCTAGGTGGGAAACCACCAAAATACATTTATATAAGGGCTCATTTCAATTTTCCTTTCAGTTCTTCAAACATTTTTCATCAATATTCATTGAACAGCACTTAACCACTAATGGAAGTGCAACTTTTCCTCAAAAGATCCAACTGCAGTGTGTTGATATACTTATGATATTTGAACCACTGAGACGAGTAAACATGGTTGGAGACTGACGGATGCAGGTTTGTTGGCGCTGAGGATGGCAGGGTCAGTGAGGTAAAAGGGAAGTCACACCTGTGACAGATTTGGGCCAAGTCAACCACAAGAGCAGTTACACATACACACACACACACACACTTCTCATCAGCATGTGGCATGTCCAGCATGAGTATTGGACACACTGGTCATGAGCAGCTTGTGAATAACACCACAGAATTCTCTGCATGGCAGACAAGGGAACAACTTAAAGGCTTCAGAGAAGGTTACAGACGGGCACTCCCTGTCAGCCTACTTTCGGGATCTTACGGCTGATATTTGTTTGTGCATGTGAAGGCGTTGCAGTGAGAAAAAAATCTGCAGTCAGATTAGAAATCCTCCAATGGACCTCGTCTCACTATCTACAGGTCACTACAAGAAAACCTGCACCACACCCTGCTCTCAAGAAGCACTCTAATGATGGGGCACAACACAACTAGCTTTATAATGACTATAACTACATCCAACCACACACAATCAGACTGTCAAAACGCCAACTAGTTTAGAAATTGATAACATACAACCTAATAAACGTTTTATTTACTGACTTCAAATCGTGTATAGTGGTTTCAATTGCTCAAAAATGGTATTTTACTACCCTGTCTTTACTGTCATTGTTAGAAATGTTGGTTTCATTTCACCCTCTCAAAAGGTCGGACTGCATAATAGGGTTTGTGTTACACAGCTACTTTTAGGTTTGAGTCATCAACTGGAGGCTAAAGTCAAAGTATTTATTATGGCATATGCTTCAGACTGTCATCAGTGCATCACATGATCAGCTCATACTGCCAGATTAGGTTTTATACAATATGCTGCAGAAGAAAGGTACTGAATTGTATGCAGTGTAGTAAACATGACTGTGATTATATAACTCTTATGCAAAATACATTTCTTTTCATTGGAACTAGCAGAGCAAACATCTAACCTAACGGTACGTTTTAGCAACAACAGTCAAGTGGTTATATAACTAACCAGAGCTATGCAATGCTGGGCATGGTGGTCAGAAAGTAAATCCCATAACTAGGATCCTAGGCAACGGCACTTTCGTAAACTGATAGCATGAGCAAAATGAAACCTAAGAATCTGCCTCCTCAGTTATGAACCATCACACACACTTGGCTTTCTATTTGGCTTCTCAATCCCCGCCCAGCACCGAGACTCCGGCTATGTTTCTACCTTCGCCGCTGGCCACACTTTGTAAACAAACAGATAGTTATGTGATGAGTAATGTTAACCTAGGGAACATTCGCACATACAAACACGGATTTTACACTACTTTAAATCAGATATTATTGTTGGCGTTAATCTACAACATGAACAGTCTTTACGTCACCTGCCCAACATTACGAAGTTAACGGTACTAACTATCTTTCGCTGTCATTTGGCCTTGTTTATTTCAATTGACGACACAGTTAGCCCAGGATGCTAAGCTAACGTTACTAAAGCAGGAGTGTCGTCCGCATTGATACGTATGATTTTCTAATTATCATAAGACAACTTACACAAAGAACGCGAAGATTTAACAGAACTTTAAGTGGTGCAGTTAGCTAGCGTTGGCTAACGGTTAGCACAATATTGGATAACGCTTTGCGCTAGGATAACATTAGGCCTAGCATAAATACATTTGCTTGCGGTTTACAAACGGTTCTGTACCAACCGGTGGCCCATAGCCCTCATAAAACGGCAATGCAAGGTTAACCCAACTAACCATGGAGCTACCAGCTTACTCTGTAAGTACTCTGAGACAGAAAACTGTAAGTTTTGGCTGTTACAGTTCGGCTACAGTTAGCTTTTGTAAGCTTACCTTCTGAGAGTGCTGCTGGAGGACATTCTGCTCCACGGTCATGGCCGGTTCACAGAAAAATGTTATCAAATTAAAACCAGGAGTAGCAAAATGCAGACGATAATTTTTCACTCAAAGCGACTTAAAACACGATGCTACGATGTCCCCTCCTTCATCAGCGACATTACGGGCGCCATAGCGGAGTGACTAGCGCAGCCTGGCAGCAGCAGCATGAAAACATTGCTGCTCCCCTCCCGCCTGAGAGCTGGGATCGATTACTCATGTCTCAATCTCAACTCCGCATTTAACTTACGTCACACATCAGACTTTTGGAAATCAGAAAATAGGAATAGGCAGCAATGGTTTAGTAATCGTATTTTAATAATATTCAACCAACACGGTCAACTCTATTGAATTCATTCAACACTACGGAATCCCAGTTTCTCCAAAGGATTTCTCAATTGTCTTTCTTGTATTGTTTCGCTTTTTAAACGTTTTAAGGGAGATGGCAATCACCCTACACTGTTATATGTAAGTGAAACAGCTGTTGGGAAAACGTGTTGTCATGGCAAATGAAATAAGGCAATGCGTCAGCTTTTTCAACAAGACGTCATAAGTACACCCTCTATTGGTCTACATTTGTTGGAGATATTTGTTGGGAAAGAGTTTGGTTATTGCCGCATAAGTTTTGTTTGTTTTGTTTTGTTTTGTTGTTTTTTGTTGTTGTTGATTTTTTTTTTTTTTTTTTTACAAATAAAGTTAAAGAGATATCCTTTAAATGCTTCACAGGTTTTATCCACCTAATCATTCTTTGCAGAAACTCAAGCAAGGCATTGATGTAAGTTGTAGGCTACCGTTTGTGGGGAGCTCAGAGAGACGCTGGTACTTTTATTTTGGTCTTTGGCTACATACAAAACAACTGAGTAAATTGTCATAATTTATTGCTGATCATATCTACCCTTACGTTTTATTACTTTGGAAAAATGTATTGTTTTGGCTCAGTGGATATGTCAGGAATCTCTGTTCGCAGTTCTATTTGATTATTTTTCTTACTATTTTGACCAATTTTTATATTCACAAATCCAAATTCTTAAGCAAAAAGCCAAACCTTTAAGAGCTGACTGTCCATTTCAAACAACAGCCTACATTTCTTCAGTATCTGATATTCCAGGAAGCAGGTTTAGTGTAAAATCTGAGTTTGTTTACCCTGAGATGAAATTCTGGGTTTTCAGCTCCAGAAAGGGAAATGAAACTCTGGGTTGGTGACCATGGTAACTGACTGTGACTGTGACGCTAACCTGCTCGCTGGCAGGTTTTCTTCAACAAACTCTGAGTTTCTCTGTTTCCTTACAGAACCAGACACGCTGTTTCACTTCCTCATTCATTCAGTGCGTATCAAACCGCATTAATCAGCGGGGATTTACTGTTTGTCAGAATATAAATTCTGGTTGGATATTAGTTTGTTACTTAGGACATTCTAAAGTTAGCCTACAGCTTTTATGCACATCAGTCGTTTCTTTGAACAGCGGTTTTTGCTCTCACATTAAATATGCAAGTCAGAATAAAACCTCTGCATGTCCTTCTGTTACAACACTGAGACTCTGTCAGTTTGTCAGAGCAGCTCCTGCACTGAAGTGTTTATTACACATGATGTGTAATCTCAGTTTAAATCTAAAAAAGTCGATATGAGGCTTTAGACATGTGGGATCAATGAATAATTATCTCTATCACTCATGATGTGATTGGTCGCACTGATGGAACATAAATTCTATAATATTGGAGATTATGTTAATATTTCTGAGTAAGCAAGGATTGCTAAAGTTTTAAAAATCTACTGAATTTTAACCTCGACGCCTTTTCATGTGCAAATCACCAAACACAATGTTAGTGGATCAGACTGTGAGCTTACAGTCATGTCTCTATGTCTTTGATTTGTATATGTTTTAAATCTTTAACTATATTTTTCATCTTCAGTTGCTGCTTCCTGTGTTTTGTCTCTGTCAGATTAAAGCTGAACAAATATATTTAAACTGTAATGTAGCTACAGCTTGATACACAGTCAGATTCCACTTTCATCATCAAGGAAATATAAGTCTGGTAAATGATGAATTAGTTGACAATGAATAAAACTTTATTGTGTTAACTTATTGACACTTTTCAGTCATAAGTTCAGTCTCACTCAAGCTCTTTTTTTTAAAGATAAATATGCACCGTCCGCATACACATATATTAATATCTCCACATCCACTAGATTAAAATGGAGGCCCTGCCTTTTATTTACCTGTTGCCATGGCGACTCGTAATATCGGAGCTCCATTGATGATGGCTTTTTTCATTCATCACCTACGCGCTGGTGAACTTACTCAGAGTTGTTTGAACTGACTCTGATCAGCTGTTGTGGAACTGATTACTCATAGTTTCATTTCTCGTGATTCATCAACTCAGAGTTCAGGTTTAGACTCAGAGTTTGTTGAAGCTGCTTTCTGGAATGAATGTACAAACAAAAAAGCTGTTCAAACGTATAAATACTGTAAGCTTTATTTATTTTATTACAACCTTTTATTTATGATTGTAGACTCGAGGTGTACACACAAGGTGTTGTAAACTTGTTGTATACTTGTTCCAATAAAGCTGTTAAAAAAAAAGAAAGAAAACAAGTTTTGGTCTGATATTTGTACTTTTATCATTGATCATATCCTTCCTGATTTTGATTTATATTTGTTAGATGTGTTTTTTATTTTCCATGACAATACCATGAGCAAATCTATTAAAGCTCTACTACCTTATTAACCCCACAATTATCCAGACAGAATGTCACATTCATAAGTGTAAATTAAACGCCGTTTCAGTGATATTATATTATATTATATTATATTATATTATATTATATTATATTATATTATATTATATTATATTATATTATATTATATTATAACCAAATTTGCCTGCCTTGTGAAATGTAGATTAACTCAATAACTCAACATCATAATAATGGAAATATATACCAAAATTCCACTGAGTTATTATTATAGATAAACCCAATAATTTGCAGTATAATTTACAATTAATTGCAACTGACTGTTGCTTCAGTTTGTATTTACAATTTATCGAATGATCTTCAAAAATCCCTCTCATGAATAAGTGTCTGCTTCAGGGATGATATCTGTTTGCTTTCCTTAAATTTCACCCATGAAACACTTCAGTGCCTGGATGTCGACCTTAGAAAAGATTTATTTTGTGTTTTAGCCCCAATGAATGAACAAAGACCTTCAACTTGCCACTGGTTGAGCTTTGAGTGCAACTGCAGTACATCCAAAGTTACTGTTCTTATAATGAATGCTCACTGAATGTTTCTCCTGCATTTCTTTCACATGATTGCTCCGGGTTATCTAATAATGCCAGATCAAGGTTTCTACAACCCTATAGCACCTCTCAGTATACCTAAATGAAACACTCAACTGTTACCTCGTGCTCCTTACTGCATCTTCAGCTCCTTTAAGGAAAAAGCTCTCATTTGGCCTCCAGGAGGAGCTAAAACAACAACACAAACCTTTACAATTATTTAATTGTGGAACTTTCACATCACTAATATTGAACAGACTTAGTATTTAAATCCCTTTGTTTTAATATGGAATTCTGGAGTAAATATGCAGATTGAGATGCAGATCACTTCCATAACACCAACAACACCACAGATGATCATTTTTGTCTGTTTCAAATAAATGAGCAAAGATGTGAGGAAGATTACATTTAATCCAATGTAAATCCAATCCAATGTAAATGCATGAATCCAATGTAAATATCATTCATATGCTAAACATGACTGGCCTGCATGTGCTAGAAGCCATTTCAAGTCAATTTAAATGTCATCAGATATGTGTATATCAAAACTGAATATCATGTGGCATTGGCAATCATTTATACCTAAAATCAGTTTGATCATTTATCTAAGATATTGAAACATTTTCACACCTCTTGACCTCTAACTGCTTTGCATCTGCAGTATTTCATAATCTGTGAACCCCAGAAGCATCAGTGTGTCCAGGTACTGTATGTTGTTAACAGACTTCACTGGTTAAACAGCACAGGTTTGGTTGTTTGTGGAGAAAGACACTTAATTCTGTTGTCAAATTTCTGGCCTAATTATTCAGACAGATAAAATAACACCAGCATCCAAACACTGGGCATTCAAATCTGTCAGCTGTTATTAATTCAGTGCAAGATGGAAGCGAACAGTCCTCTCATAACTGGGTCATCCTTTAGATGTTCAGGAATAGCATTGTTGTAATGGTTATAACTGAAGCAGTCAGCATGCTTTGTTAACATGAACTGTGTCATCTAACTAGTACATATAAATATTAATGGGAATCATCAGAACTAACAACAACTGGGATTTAAAGACAGAAGATTTCGTCAAGATACATACAGCAGTTTCATTACAAGAGGAATGGTGATTAAAACCATGGAGTGTCATTTGATTTTATATGCACAAAATATATATATATATATATATATATATGTATATATATTGTAGATTTCAATACATTCCTTTGTCATAGTCCCAATGCTTCATTCAGTAGGCTACAAATATTAGCTTTTCAGTATTGCACCGTCGTTCAGCCTTTCTCCAGCAGATGGCAACATCCTCCTTTGGAGCACCAGCTTGCATAAAGAAAGACCCACACAGTAGGAATGTAGAAAAGGAAATGATTCATGAAAATGATTCCACTTGGTAAATCAAGTAGCATTATGAATCACAAGGTCTGCTACCAATTTTCAGCACTGCAACTTAATCAATATTTTATACTTCTATCTGCAGCATGCTGAAATATTGACTGACCACCAGAGTGTGTGAAGGTTACCTTAAGCAGCCAGAATGCTTCTTAAACAGCCTTCTTGTCTGAGCAGACATCATACAGTTTGACCTTAAGGCAGGAGGTAGAGCTATCAGTCAGAGAATGTGGGAAGCTGTCAGGAAACCAATCAGAAAATAAGTTGATGAATCAATTGGCAAAGTCAAACAGTAGCTGCCACAGTCTGAATAGATTCTTGGCTGACAAGCTGATATAAAGAGCTCAGACTTGATTGTTGAAGATCAAAACGGATCCTGAAAGTGAGCCTGAGGGCTGTATGATAATAGCTTCACTCACACCAGGACATCCAGTAAGTTCCTCTGCTCTCTGTCTGATTCAGTAGATATGTTCACTATTGGAGTTCTGTTTTGAACATGCAACAGAGTAAAACGGCAGTAATGTACTTAAATTATTTTTTATTCATGTTCATGTAATAACAAAGGTGAACATCTGCAAATTGTACTGTGCTGTGTAGATACGACTGGATACAAACGTTGTTTTTAAATATAGAAATCCTGCATGTTTCTTGAATTGTGGCACATATTTTCTTCTGAGTTCCTTTTTATTTAGATTTTATCTGCATGGACACATACTGTATATTCTGATTCAACTTTGAAAGATGTTAAAATGTCAAATTTATCTACAGATGTGTTAGCTTATGAAGGCTTTGATGATCTAAGACATCAACTGGCCCAGTGGGTAAAGCTGCCACAACATTTTGACATTCTGGGTTTGCACACTGAATAAAACTGTCAGTTATTTTGTTATATAGTGTATTACAGGTGCAGAAGAATATCTGTTGTTTTAACAATAGTTCAATGGGGATATTAGTTATTACTTTATTTCACTTGATGCATGCTTCGGATAGGCAGCAGCTCCTCGGGATCCTGAAAAACAAAATAAACAGGTTTATAAAATGAATGGATGAGAATGTTTTGAGAAGCAGCTTCCCCCAGGATTCTCTTTTTTAATCTGCCACTAAAACAAGACCCTTTCCAGACGGAGCAGGTGGAGTTGGCTCCGTGCAGGCTCTCTGTATACACATTATATTGCAACAATGTTTTGGAAACAAAATCTTGAAATGCGTCCATGGTCATTTCCTCTATGCTGCCCTCTTGAGTCTTTTTGTGCATTTGCCATATTTTGCTCACAGGGGTTTTAGTGACAGACCGGACTCCAAGGCTGCAGATGGATACAGTGGAGTTATTGTGAACAAAGCAATTTTTTAATTATTAGCGAAGGGCTTGTGGCAATTACATGTCTCTGAATCTGGCTGACAAAGCATCATCCAGTATCATCCACTCGCTCTAGAACAGGCCATTGTGCTGGTCTCTATATGAAATTGACTTGTGATCATTTTTATGAGTGTAGTCTATCACATAATGGCTTTAAGTCCAAATGAGTTGGCAAAGTCACTATGAAATCTGATATATTTCTCTATGCATACTGGAAGTCATTATTTTTCACCATTTTTAAAGGCACCAAGATTGCAACTGCTTAATCGGTAAATCTCAATACTGGTGATCCAGTGATGACATGTTATTTATATAAGGTTAGTTTCTATATAGGAAAATAAGATCTAACTCATGGGATCTTAAGAAGCTGCTTTCCAGGTCAAAGCTATGGTTTCTAAAGAGAAAGTGGCCAGTCTATCAATATATCAATCAGTCTCTTTCTTGCAGCAAACCAGCAGTTATTTTCAACACTGCAGACTTATAGTTCCCAGCAGGATATTTATCCGTCATAAAACACGAAACCATAAAAAATCACTCCTTATTTGAGAGCATTTTTTCATAGTGCATGGAACCATATATGAGGCCATGGTCTTCATATAAGCAAGATAAGCCTCGGTGTGTTTTGCGGTCAGGGGAAATTAAAGTGCCACATAGAGATTTTAGTAGCTGATCCTCATATTTAATATCAAATGCAGACACAGAGTTCTATCACAGATGTTATTATGTGATACAGAAAATATGAGCACAACTTACCTGAGAGGCATCACAGCTCAGCAAGGTACAGTCAGTAAACACGTATCAATGTATTTTGTTGGAAACAGTCATGGCAACAATAATACATAGTTCATTTAATTATAAACAACACTGATTGTGTCCTTTTCCTTTGCTGTATTTTTTTCCCTCAGAGTGCAGTATGAGCATTGATTTTATGACAGTATAAAGAATGAAGTAGCCTAGTTAAAGCCTGTTGTGGAAGACATCACCGCTTCCACTATCCAGTCCCCTTAAGCAATAAACTGCATTTCACATTTATTATGAATTTTTAAAGCTAATTTTTTCTTACTTCTGGTGTGTTAATGCCCCAAACCACAATTTGGCCAGAGGAATTTAAGTATCTTAGCATAAAGAGATGAAGGATTTGAAAGAGGAAAACGTTTCCTTGACAACATAGATTATATGCAGTAGATATTGTATCTGTATATGTATCTGTTTTGTTTTGTATCCTGCTCTTCATGTACACACACTAATGCTGAGCGCAAATATATAATCAATAGTCACTCAAAATGTAGGGTTTCAAAAATTAAAAGCTTAAAATACATAGAAATCTCATTAGTAGATGTCATACACCATTGTGTTAGCAAGACAGTAGTGCTTTGAGCTAAATGCTAACACCAGAATGCTAACATGTTCACAATGACAATGCTAACATGTTGATGTTTAACAGGTATGATGTTTATCATAGTCAACATACAGTATGTTAGCATGCTAACATTTGCTAGGTGGCACAAAGTACAGCTGAGACTGATGGGAATGTCATTAGTTTTGCAGATATTTGTTCAAATATTGAACAACAACAAAGTAATGTCTGTCCCTTCCTCATTTCTTACAATTTGATTGTCCTTCTAAATACTGTATGACAACATCAAACATTTAACACTAAGTCTTCCTAACATTCCCTTTAGATGTAACTAAGTTCCTTCTGAATGCCAGATGCAGCTTTATTATTTTTTCTCTATGACTTCACACAGAGTGGAACATCAGAGCACAAACTCAACAGAGTTAAATTTGGCATGCTTCGTCCTAAATGGCCCTTAGCCCCCGCAGCACAAAGTTCACATCCCAAGCTGGTCTTAGCCAGACGGGTTGACACTGAACTGCCCTTTCTCATTCTACCAGGGATTTTGAGAAATGTTTACTTGGAAAGTTCATGACCCTGCAGATCAACCACAAAGTTATTATTTGTGATCAAACATACAGGAAACTACATTTTTTTTATTTGTTTGTTTATTTATTTACCAGTGACAGTGCACATTAAGCATCAGTAGTCCCTGGGCAGGTTATTACAAATTAGTGACCTAATGTCATTAGTAGGATGCTTCGACAAGTAGGCCTACTTTCCTGAAGATTTTCTCAGAGGAAAGAGTTAGAATTTGCTGAGATGACTGTTAACATCGCCGTCTCTAGGTCTAAACTGAGAGTAAGTTAGGTCACTGTGGGGTCAGAGTCAAGAGTGAAATTACTCAACTGTGGAAACATTGACCACAGAGGGGATCTGCCTCTATCTTCACGAATCAAAACCTCCAAATGTATGAAGAAGTACTTCTGTGAAAGGGCTACTTCCCCTTCTGAGACGATCCGTAGTGGCAGAAGACATTGGCAGACAGGAGATTGACATTGCTAGCTCTCCCTAGCCAGTTTGTAAAACATTTACCCTTGTGCTTATCTGACATGGCAAATATCATCCATGTTCTTTCAGTGTCAGCCAAGATCCCTCAAGCTGACAGGCTGCTCTGTGGACCACAGGGACTCTCAGTCATCATGAATATTACATTGGGTCTGCTTACATGCTTGCATGTGGCCATCAATAAGAAAGCTTCACAAAATAGCAAACATTAACTTTAGCAACTATAAAAACAGTCAACTCTTGTACTTTACACCCAATGAGCTCACCGTTGAAATAAGTTGTCTTTTCACTGCTACTTATTGTTTCCACTCTTTCTGCAAACTCTGCGTATCAACCTTATTAGTCATTTATGACTAATTGCCACTTCATGGATGTTGACCTACAAGGAGGCCATGGGAAGCAGCAAGGGTCAAGAGTCTATCAGGCGTGACAGCAGAAGAAAGGGCTTAAGCTGCACTGCAACTTGTCATATTTACACGAAACGTTGGAAGAATAGCTTTGTGATTATAACGCTGGGGAGGAAGGTGGGTGGTGCTGGTGGTGTGTTGTGTAAAGAGGGGGGAGGTGGAGGGGAGGAGAGGGGAAGGAGGGGGTTGCCACAGCTGCAGGCCAACAGTTGATCCTGTCCCGGGAAACAGGATCAGCCAGGTCAGGGCAAGGAGGGAGGCAAAAGGTCGTGACCCTGGGGGTTGAGGAACAGACTTCACAAAGAGGTACATCTTCAAAAGCAAAGGCCCCATCGGGGGAACCGGTATAAGGTTGGGAAAATAAACCAATTTGACCTCCTTTCTCAGAGCAGGAGTTTCCCCAGGTGTTTGCTTTAACCTCTTTATTGTTGTCTGACTTGAGGCGCTGCTCTCATGTATTTTACACTCATCCAGGCGCTGCGGTAGCGCTACTTCAAGGCAAGCGTACAAACAGATTTTTACTGGTATATTTAAGAAGAAAGTCTGGTATATTTACATTTTATTTATATATTCTGCCTTTATGACACTCCAAATCAGGTCATGTAACCCGTAAAATGCTTATTACATCATATATATGTGTGCTTGTTTTTCTATCTTTGTGGGGACCAATTTTACTTTAAAACCATCATAGTGAGGACATTTCTGATTGTCTGCATTCACCACTACTTCAAAGGGATGTTTGAGGGTTTAGACTCGGTTTAAGGTTAAGATTAGAATTAGGTTAAGGTTAGGGGGTAGAGAACACATGTCAATCAGGGTCTTCACAACTATAGAAAAACAAATGTGTGTGTGTGTGTGTTTACATAACATGTGAGGTCAAACCATGTGCTCAAAGTTCAAACACTTGTATGAGAAGAGGGTGATTGAACATCTGTGAGCATATTTATCACACCAATCACCATGACAACTAGTGACAAGTGTTAGCTCTGTATGGCCTCCATGTGAATAAACAAAGCACCTAAAAGTATCTCACTCAGATTTACAGACCATGCACAAGAGTGCTTGGTGTTTTAAACAGTTCATGTGTTCCCATGAAGATAAACCCTTGACTGAGCACGTTAAGTACCGTCATTAAGTTGTTTGTCAGAGAATAAGCATCTGTATCGCCAGGAAATAGTTTTTGGAGGTCTCATAACTATGAAATGCCTGTTGTGTGACTTCCGAGTCCTTGGCCCCTAGTTGAGTCATTGGTGGCCTGGTGTGCAGCACTCACATCCTTTTGGCCTCCTGCTAAGGTCAGGAAATCAAAGAGAGAAATCCACATAGACAAACAGTCGATTGTCAAGTTTTACACCTTGACCTCAGCTTAAACTTGTGACTCCCTCCTTTATGTTTGCCGCTGCCTCAGCAATCGGAGGAAATCAAGAGGTTACTGGTGGTTCAGCCTTGATAAGAATCTTGAAATGGAGAAGTTCACGGAGGGGAAAGGTTGCTGTGAGTTTAAAGAGAGTGCAGTCAGTCATGGGGAGGATTAAATAAAAGGGAAGTCAGGGCTGAGGAACTGCGGCGCGATTTCAAAAGTGCACTGCAGACAAAAAGCCGTCTGTTTGCTCACTGGACTTCATATTAAAACCCAGTGCAAAGGAAGTTTAGCTTGAACTCCTCTTCACCTTTAGGAAGTCTCACGCTACAGGCTGCTTTTTTTTTCAAGTGGAGAAAATTATTACAAAACAGACACAAAAACTTTCTAGACTGAACACAGTAATTGAAGTTTTGTATTGACTGTACAATGAAATCTATTTTGGGCTCTAAATAAAAGATATATGTTCCATTTTCTAAGGCACATCCTTAGGCATTCAGTGTACATCTGGTGACCTCCATGTGTCCTCCCTCCTTTCAGTGTCTTTCCTGCCTTTGTTAAGATTCAGCACTGCACTGAGCAGCAGCCAACTCAGAAGCAGGAGTTTTTGGGCAAATACAGGACATCCTCTCACTCTACTTTAATAAATATCTGAGTCTTTGAGTACACAGAGTGCTGCATGACTTTGATGTCCTTTTAAATAATAATAATCTTTATTGTAGAGGTGCTAGTCTGATATTGGGATGTATGGTGCTAGTTTCCCTGTTGATTCCTTTGGTTCGTATTAATATGATCTATAAAAGTGACTGACCATTGAACAAGAAAATATATTTAAACATTGTTTAAATTAATTTAAAGAAATATAAATGTGTTTTATGGTAGTAGCTGAAAGAGTGGAGTTTTCCCTTAAAAATCTAACATACTTGGACACATCCCTGATATGTGTATTACATTGTCAGATGAAAAACAGACCGTGTGAATGGCAAACTAGAAAAAGAGGAACACATTCATACTAGGTCATGCATTTTAGTACTTTATTTTTGAGATATCAGTGCAAATGAACACCAAAAATGAAAACATAAAAAAATGAAATTATGTTTCAGGTCTTCACATGAAAAAATGAAACATCTTTTTTTTTTATATTTGCTGCTACAAATGTATTTCTTAGATGCACAATGCAGATCTATGATTGTACGTCAATCCCCCACTATAGCCCCGAGCTCTTTCACAGAGCTTTGTTAACCAGTAACAGAAAAGAAAATCACAAAAATATTCAATGCACGTTTATTTTTCACACATTTTTCATCAACTTGCTCAACAGTCTGTGGTTATTTAAGGACTGTTCATATTCTAAACGAACCTCTCTCTGTGATAAAAAAAGACCTATTTTAAGACTTGACATTTTCCCCCATCACCAGTAGGGATACACAGGTAGTTCCCATGCGTCTGCATGCAACAGGCAGCAGTGAGGAGAGTCAGACATTATTACACAACACAGCGCAGGATAGATTATCATTTACCACATAGAGACACATGCAAAGAACAAACCAACCAAAAAAAGATGGGCATAGCATCCTCTGCCTTTGTATGTACACTTGTACGCATATAATTCATATTTACATATCAGGGCATTAAAAACTAGGGTAATATCTTTTCTTAAACATTACAAAATAGTCATCTTTCATACTGAAAGTACTATTTACACAAATATATTTAACCATTGTGAAAATGTATTAATAATCGAAGAGACGTACTTCATAGGTATATGTATTAAAAAGATCACAAGACTAAATGGATAAAGCAGTGTGTGAAATGAAAATAAGGAGCTAGATAGCAGATATCCCTCAAGACACCAAAATGTCTTGGTGATTATTGGGGGGCAGGTACATCTATCCAGCTGCTTTGAAAAAAAAAAAAAAAAAAAGATGTACCTGTGGTCTTCTCTTTATTATCATGCAATTCTTTTGACATTTTATGAATTAAGAGACTGCCACAAAAATAAAAAGATGTCCATAAACCACAACAGTTAAGAAATGATGAAAACAAAACCACAAACTGTCAAATTTTCAACAGATAACAATACTGACATTTTTTTATTACATGCCGTTAAATTATTCTGAAAAGGACAAAGAGGACTCAGCTTCGATAGTGCAAACTCTGGGTGCTCCTTTATATGAAATGAAGAGGGGGAAAAAAAGCCATGTGCTTCACACTCTAAGTCTTTGTGTGCATGAAGAAAAGTGGTGCGGGGTTTAACCAGGGTGGTAAGATAAGTTTCACAGACACTGCAGCCTTTTAACTGTTGCTCTAGAAACCTGTTTACACACAGTTGCTCAACTGTAAGAGCCACACACGCTCTGTTGACCCATCTGCTCAAAACTGCACAATCTGCAAACACATTACCCTGAATTTGCACTGTCGAATATTGGCCTTGCAAGTTCAATTCAAATAAAAAGCAAAATACAATGAGTTGTGACCATTCAAATCTTTGTTGATATATTCTCATTCCACCGGTAATTATATTATACCACACCATGAATCTTGAGGAAAAAGCAAGACAAAGTATTCATCATGGTAGGATCCTCACTGAAGCTACTGCAGTGTGAGTATTGTTTTCAAGGTTCCTCCTTTGAATGAATCTATCATGTACATTGTTGTAATAGACCGCTGTGACTGCCCTAGAATGACTTTATTTGGAATCTTATTTAAAATTGATGGGACTCTGTCTATCTGAATATGTTCTGATGGATAAAAAATAAATAAATGTCCACTGAACTGAGTGCTAACATTTTTGGAGTCATCAATAATAAATGTTGCTTGAAATGTTCTTTCTAAATGTTTCATGGCCGGCAACAAAGAGGACATGGAAAAGTGATATGTTATAATTCAGATACAAATAATAAGTGTACAACAAGACCAAATTGTAAAGGGGGGGGGACTTTGTCATTTACAAAATGAAATATGTAGTGCATGATTATCACTGATAAGTTAACTTTGTGACGTTTGTGTAGTTTTGGTTGTATCAATTCGACATTTTGCTAAGATAGACCTGTTTTGTACCATTCCATGACCTAGCTACTTAAAATTGAAAAAGCAATGCAAGTATGCATTTGAATTTGAACTTCATTTTTCTTCATTTTTGCATTCTTTGTTATTTGTCTCTTCAAACCAATTTGGCAAGTCATTAAAAAACAAAACAAAACAAAAAAAAAGAGTCAATGAAATCTTTTCCACTTTGTATTTTTCTGTAGTTGATACAACTTCTAATCAGATGATTGGCTCAGCCCTTGGCTCTCATGGCTGTGCTTGTCGTTGTGGGTTGGTGACTGCGGGGTGGAGCTCAGACTGTGTTCATAGGCATGCATGTCACTGATTGGCTCTTCTTTAACTCTGACCACAGACTGGGCTCCTTCTGCCTGATCCCTCACCTCCTTCCTCAGCTGAATGCTGCCCTTCTGCAACATGTAATAAAGGATGGGGTTGGAACGTGACAGCCGTGGAGAGTCCGGGTTTGAGTCACAACCCTCCTCCTCCTCATTCTCCTGACTACTCCATCGCACAGGGCTCTCTGGCTCCTGTTTGACAAGAGTCGGGGGGTCCCGTTTTTGAGTGACTGGCCACGGAGCTGGATGGCGGCCCCAGGGGGTGCAGATAGGGCTGTTACTTGCAGGGGGGGTGGGCAGTGGTCTGAGATTACTCGGAAGCCCTGAGTTGAGGGAACCGTGGGGGTGCCAGCTGGGCAGGTGGAGGAAGCTGTGATTATGGGCAGGCTGACTAAGAATGCTGCCGTTGGCCTTACCATTGGCCTGCAGGATGGAAGGACTGGGTGCCCCACGGGGCTGCTGGGACAACTCCTTCAGGCAGTTGTCAGAGAGCAGCAGCTGTTTGAGCACATTGAAGCCCCGACTCTCTCTGGTGAGGGTTTCACTTGGTGGGCTCCTGGGTGGAGCCTCCTCTTCTTTCAGAATCCTCTGCTGGTCAGGCTCTTCCTGAACAGCAGACGAGGGAAAAATGTTTGTGTCACCACTGTCCAATGCTCTTGGAGAGCTGGTATTATTCATATTATCAGTCCGATCAGAACAGAGGCGTCTCTTCTTAGGACTGGGGCTTGGATACTCCCTCTGTTCCTCTTTAACCTGTCTGGGCTGTGACCCAGCTTGCACAACAGAACTGGTATAGTAGGTAGCAGTCTGTTGTTTAAGCAGCTGGCTGAGAAGGCCATATTTTGCTATGACCTCTGTAGGCCGTGGTTCTGTTTTTAAGTCCTGCTGAGAGTCTGAGAGGGGGCTATTCTTCTCATAGCTGCTCGGTCTTTTTCTGCCACTTAAGTCCTTAGACACGGCCGAGGACGGCCCCACCTCCTCCATGAGCTCCGTTTTGACCTTTACATCCAAAGCAGGCCCATTGGAGCTGTCACAGATGATGGAGGCACCAGGGCTCTTTTCATAGCACCCCCCTGCTACCTCCACACTCCTCCTGCCACTCCCACTGGGCCTATCTTTGCGGCTGACTGTAGCAGGAGTCGAGCCTGTTCCTAGAAGGAGCTGAAGTACAGTGCGCCTCTCTAGAAGGTTCTCAATCTGTGAGGAAGGAGGAGAAGCTTCCTTCCGACTGAAAGGTGTGCCACTGCCTGAGGGTCCGTCGGAGAGTGGAGTGGTGGTGGTCCTATGGACTGGAGCATTGAGCCTTTCCAACAGGGCAAGAGGCCTGTTGGCATCGAGCTCTGGGCCCAGTCCTTTGGTGGAGGGGATGGGTGGGGAGGAAGAAGCTGTCCCGCACTGAGCCAGATTCTGTAACAGTTTACTGGCGCTGAAGGCAGACTCTGAAGCCTTCTCAGCAGGGAAGGCTTTAGACTTACACAAATCCAAAGGGCTGGACTGGACATGAGGGGAGGGGTAGGAGTATGGGGACATTGCACCACTAGGGTCATGACTAAGTGAGTAGAGGGGCTGGGCTGGGGCTACTGGTCTATCTATGGGGCTTTTTGTCCTGGTCTCCTCCCAGGGCACTAGTCCTTTTGGTTGGCCTTGAGACATGGTGGCCATAGTTATATCAAGTGGCAAATCCTGGTTACCCATGTTTTTATTAGCCATCTCATTATTTCTGCGCTCAAGAAGAAGCTGCATAAGTGTGACCTTAGAGTGGGATTTTAGGTCTGGACTCATTTCAGGCTCTTTGTTCTTGGGCACCTTTGATCCTGATGGCTCTGGCTTCCACTTGTTTATTAAAGATTCTGTTAGTTTGTCCAGGGAGGAGGTAGAGATAGAGGAGGAAGATGAAGAAATAGCAGTGGAGACAGAGGAGACAACAGTAGAGGATGGTGAAAAGGCTGTAGTGGAGGGTGGAGCAGAAGCTTGAGGAGAGAATGCAGCTGCGGTGGAGGAAAACACTGTGGTGGAAGAAGAGAGGGTAGAGGAGGAAAAGGAGGCAGAGGAGAAAGAGGAAGAGGGGGTTGTAGTTTTGGGCCCTATGTCTTGTGTATTGGCTCTGTTTCTCATAGAGAGATCAATGGGAGAGCAACTCGAGTAGGAACTCTCTGCATCACTGCTGTCCTTGGTCAGGCTCCTCTCCTGGGTGGAGCATTCACTGTCCGATGTGACAGAAGAGGAACCGCTTTGTGGCAGAATACCGCAGCTGTCCTCCAGGTGCCCATTCTTGGTCAGCTGCTTCTGGTTGTTGTGGTTGTTGAGTAGCAGCAGCAGCAAGCTGCTGCATGTTTGGGGTGGGCGAGTTGGGCGTGAGTCAAAGCCTCGCTTCTCCCTTGGTGGTTGGTTGTGAGTGTGGCTTGGAGCATGTGGGGGAGTGGGTGGGGAGCTTTGGCTGTGGCCACGCAGCAGAGAGGGACTCTGTGGACTGGACAGGGCTGTTCGAGGGAGTGTTGTTGTTATTGTGGTTGTTGTTGTCATTCCATTTTGGGTTGTTAAGGAGCTTAGTGTGTCTGGGGCTCCGGGCAGAGTCCCTCCCACACTAGGTGGCCTTTTGTCCGGGCCATGCTGCTGGTTCGCCATGGCAGCTAGTCTTTCACTGGCAGATCTTCCTGAGAGCTGGGCTTTGAGCGCATGCTCTCTGGAGTACTGCTGAAGGTGGGCTTCACTGGATAGCAGCAAGGCCAATTGACTGCAGGCCACACTGGGCTTGGGTGAAGGTGCTGGACTAGAACGGATTTTCACCATGTTGGCCACTGCCTTCAGACGCTCCGCACAGGACACTGATTCAGCAGTTGTAGGAGCAGATGGTGGCGTGGCGCTGTGTGCTGACCGTGGTGATTCTGGGGGTCTGTCCTGACTGTGTCCCCGACGACTGTACGGTGTGTTGCTGTGATTCTGAAGTTTGCTCTTCCTCATTAGGCCCTTCAAGCGGCTTGAAGCTGTCCCATACACAGGAAGTGGCTCTTTGTCTGCAGGTGGTGCCTTGGATGGAGAGGAACACTCACTGGGGGGCTTATTAGAGTGCTGAGACATTGCCACACTCTGAAGGCGTGAGCTGAATGACTGAAGCAGGGAAGCCAACAGGGTGCTCTCTCCAGCATGAGGAGATCCTTCTAGGGACCCATTTTGCAGGCCTCCCCCTTGGCCATTCAGCTCCATCGGGGGTGAATTCATCCGCTGGTTACCTGGATCATTCCAGGCCCCAGAGCGCAGTAGGCGGGCCTTCTTCAGATGCTGCGAAGCACCTAGTGTGGGCCCATTGGTTCCAGCCTTGGGAGCTGTGGGGCCATGATTGGACAGTTGGAAGGACCCGCCCACCTTGTCAGCCTGCTCCTGGTTGCTGTGGGCAGCCTCAGACCTCCCGCTTGCCGTGGCCCCAGGCCCGGCCACCACTGGATGCATCAGTAAACCTTCCAGATAAGTTAGAACAGCTGAATCCTTGTGTGTCTCAGGGCCAGGCTCCTCCCCATGAGTCATGTTCAATACTAGGATCCACTCGTATGGTTCAGCACTGCTACAGGGAAACAAATGTCCACTAGGTCATCTGGTTGACAGTGGCATGTACTTCCTAAACACCAAAAAGAGGGCAGGCAGTTGCACAGAGTGAGTCTGCAGGGGGGCTGAAGGATGCACTGCCTGGATGTGATCCCTCTCTGTAGTGGGCACAGTCAGCACTATGGTGAAACAGCAACCATGGTTGGAGCCAATCTGGGGCAGGTGGGCCTCCCAGGCATTATTGTATGCCTTTAAACACTGTAGGATCCCAGAAGGCCCAGCTCGAGGCTTATGTGAGAAGCAAGTGAGGAGTCAGCGGGATTTCACCACAAAGATGTTGACACATTCCGTGGCTGTGGATGTTTGGGATGTCTGTCCTACAGCCTGGCTGTGGTTCTGTCAGTGGCGCCTTTCAGCTTTGCAGATCTCACATAGGGGGACCTATGGGAGTGAGTGAGAGAGAAAAGAGGGAGGGAGGGAGAGAAGGTTGGGTGAAGAGAAAGAAGAGAGAGAGAAAAAAAAAAAGGAGAAACTGTGTTAGAAGCAGGGATTTGCACAGCACTATATCACATTCATTTCACCACCTTGTCTGCCATCTCTGTTACTTAGCAACATTTCAGATTGACTGCACATGGCTCCTTCTCCTCTCTGCACTCTCCCCTCACAGCCACCGAACAGACGACAAATGTAGATTAGGTCTGATTGGATCCAAATTGAAAATTCAAGCCCACTACCTTGAAAACATTCAGGTCTTGAGCCGTAAGCCCCTCACAGCGATGTCTTTCAAAAGTGAAGGGCCTTGTGAGAGCTGTGAATAATTTCTTATGCAGCTTGTCATTTCAGTGGATTATCCCCCCCTACCACCTCCTGCTCCTTATGCACTTGAGCGGCATCTCACACGACGCAACCCTCAGTCTACACAAAGCAAGAGCCACCCACCCACTCACCCACATGCACACAAGTAAGCATTAAGCATTAATGCCTAGGCACAAGCATGAATATGTGTATGAGGACATGCATACATGTGCAGGATATTCTTAAACATACACAGAATGAGTGAAAATCATTCTGTTGGCTACTCAGTGTCACCACTGCATTATCTTTATCAACACCTGGCCAGAGTCAATCCTTCATCAAGCTTATCTCTTTAGTGACTGTATTGTTTTTAAATGAGAAAACAATAGCAAAACATGAAATGAATTGATGTTTACAGGTACTGTACAAAGGCAGTGGAGAATCACAGCAAGGATATGGCTAACAGACATGCTGTACTCGACCGTCAAGTGTGTGTGTGTGTGTGTGTGTGTGTGTGTGTGTGTGTGTCTGTATTTTTTCTGTGTGTATATTGAGGGTTGGGGGTGGCTTAAGGATCAGGTGCACCTGTCACACCACACCACTGTCAGGAGGGCAGAGTCAGTGACACCAGGGTGAGCATTGTGCCAGTTGCCATGACAGTGTCAGTGGCGCTGCCCTGGGAGACCTCTGCTCTGAACCCTGTCAGCGTGGTTTCCGTGGATACAGGACACCTCCGACAGTCCTGGCCGCATCCCATAAAGGTTAATTAATACAGAGTTTCCACCTCGCCTCAGCTGCTGTCCGTGTCCTTTCCCCGATGCTGTCCTCACCTTTGGTGTCCGCTGAGTGGACCAACATAGCAGGTTACACAACAGGACAGCAGCCCTTGATTATGACGAAAGGCCATGGCAACCCATGCAGCCGCCAGCCTAAATACTTCACAGAGAGTAGCAGCGAGGGCCAAAAACAACGGAGCAATAGGCTTCTAATCAGGATGAAATCCATCCCCGTGGCCAAGGTCCACAGGTTGTCATGACATTAAGGGCAACAAGGTGGTACTTTTAATTCCACCTTGAAAATGAGCCGGGATTAAAAGCTGGATTTAAGTTGATCAGTGAGCAATTAAGTCTGAGTAACGGTAAGAAAACAATCAGGTTATCTATTTTAAGACCTCCTAAAACTAAAAGGTCCAAAGGTTAATGAGACTCTTCATAATGTGTTGCATTGTATAGAAAACAATAGATGACACTGAAATTGGCCCATCGGCATCAATTACAGTTCAAGGCCATCTTTAAACTGTTGACCTAAATTTGACAACAACAAACGCCAACCTGGTCACACTGGGCCATCTGACGTCTGCTGTCATGCTAATCTTAGATGCTCAGGATTAGGGCTATTTTCCCGCCAATGAGCTTAATGCAATTATATTAGAATGTCCTGTAACACCACGTTTGATCACAGTAAACATGCCCACATGTTTACCTTCAACAGAGCTTGGAAAAAAAAAGGACTAACATGCCATGATACAGCCTTCCAGTTAGTGACATAAAAAAAAAAATGTGAATGGAAAAAGAAACACTGACACGGTTTCAACATGGGAAATTCTGTTAATCTCTTCGCTGCTGGCAGTGAACCTTTGGAATTACAGTTGACCTTGTCTATGTTTTTGCCCAAAGAAACTTCAATACAGAGCAGAGTAGGGAGCACAGGGACACTATGACACTGCACTACATTAGTTTATATAGAACAGAGCTACTGCATTCACTATCTCACATAAAGTAGGAATTACTCTGTAAACAAAGTGAGGACCTTCAGGCTCTTGAGAGACATGTAATGACAGAGCCGATGTCAGAGAGCCCTGCTACAGCAAGGGCAAGAAAAAAAATATGTTCTCTTCAGTCACAGTGCTCTGTTAACAAATAAATGACCTTAATATAAGGAAAGCTGTCCTCTATACTGAGCCCCTAAAGCATGCAGCCCTCCTCCTTTCCTCTCTTAGGTTGTGTGATGTGTGCATTACTATTACATTATCTCCCCTGGTGTATACATTGAAAATGACCTTACACATCTGTTAACATGTCATCTCATTGGTAGTGGCACCCAAAAAGCCTGACCTCCACCGCCCCCCCCCCACCCCCACTCCCCCCTCCCCCACCGTGGGACACCACAGTACCAATGAGCTGCTCTACGGTTTCTGTGGTGATTATCCATTATCCTTGACAATGTCAGCCAATGACAGAGTAGGCACCATTCTAAAGTGATTTTTACCCACTACAGTTGGCCACGTACATGTGAGAGGGAGGGCAAGTGATGGGGAGGGGTGAAAGCTTCATCATCACCACTGGCTGGTCGACTCTTCCTGTGTTTCTCTCTCTCTCTCTCTCGGTCTTGCTTTTCTTGTACTTAAAAAGACGCCGGGAATATAAAAAGGTCACCGCACCCTCAGCCGCTTCCTAAGATACGTGGAATTACCAGAAGGCCGACATGAAAATGTGCCAATGCAGATGTCACGGATTAGATCTCGCAATGTGACCTTCATTCCTTTCACTGACCTCCAGATAACACCCCCCCCCTCACCCCCCCCCCCCTCCTCCACCCACTGACACACAGGCAAGAACACACTTGCCTTTCTTTATCTTAAAAAAAGTAAGTTCCTAAATGACCTTCATTGTCAGGAATGGTAATCCATTTAAGCCATTTAAAATGTATGAGACCAAACAAAAGAATTAAAAAGGGGAAGAGCCAAAGGAGCGGCAGTTAAAGTCAAGGTCATTCATGCCGCCAAGGCTTTTCCACTTGATGCAACAGCTGGTGTCCATGCAAAGCTCTGGGCGTTAATAAAAAGTGACAATGCTGCCCGAGCGGTGTGTATTACTAATGTCTGACACCAGCCTGGCAGATGTGTTCTCCCTGCATTTAAGGGGAGTCAAGGTTAAAGGAATTTAAAAAGGAGAGGCGATGCCTAAACACTATTATATCATGTAATCTGCAGCCCAGCCCTGCTGCACATACTCAACGGGGTAGCTCACTTACACATGCGGCGTGACCGCTATTTGTAAATTCAATATGGCCTGACATGATTAAATAAGACAAAACATAAGCTACCTGACCAATTGTAGTTGTTGCCGAGCCTTCCGCGAGTGAACGAGTGCACCGGAGGAAAGTTGAATTAAAAGCTCTCGTTCACCTTGAGAGAGGTAAACAAGAGAATAACATGCTACCAAACAGCAGGAGAGCTAGAGCAAGAAAATGTTTTTGCAGATAAGTCAATCAGGGCAAATAACACTGAAATGCAATACACAGACACATGCACGCCCACACAATGAGAACTAGGGCACTCTGACCCACTTCTTAGGATGCATTGACCAAACAAGTCATGCATAGCACACACGCCCCCATGTGCACACATACACACACACACACACACACACACACAGAAAGCCGTGGATGTACCCCACATAAAAAGAAACGCGATACATGACTACTGAAAAGTCAGACCTCTTGTGTTAAGTAGCGCGGGCCATCCGTTGGGAAAACCCATCCCACTCACAGTGAGGAACAGTGTGTGATGACTGAAAGCTAACATTTTCAGACTTGGACAAAATGGGACTGGAGCGCTAAAGTTCTTGGCCTTGTATCTGGCCTTGGATGAAGAGCACGGGGGCGGATTTTAACTTCATCTGTGCTCATCAGTACAAAGAGTTCTTGGGGTTGAGAGAGAGAGCATAGAGGAATTCATGCACACTGATGAGTCATCTAAGCGGTTCAGAGCCCAGCTGACTGTCAGAGGACCCAGCCAACTAGCCAGTGCACTGTATCACTGCACTGTATCACACACCCAGACAGCCCCCCCCCCCCCCCCCCTTTTACCTTACATGCCTAGGCGGTGCATGGATGTGCTTACAAAAAATGTTTGTGTCCATAGTAAATATTTGTGTGCCATTTGGAAGACCCACCCAAGGGCCATTTCCTGAGTGGCTGCGAATTAGTGCATCAATTAAACACACACACACACATTCCCTCCTTAATGAGCCGTGGCTGCCATCAATCTATACCTGATTCATTTCTATTGGGCTCCGTGGTAATCTTCTGCTTACATCGCCTGTCCAAAATGGTGCTCATTTCCCTCCCGAAAACAACACACATTTTCCATTTGTAAACACTGGTGCTGGAAATAGGAACAGCTGATTGCCCCATGGCCAGCATGCCAAAAGGCAGAGCTAGGCTTTTGAAGCAGACTGCAGTGGTGATGTCTGAGGGAAATGGGCCACTTTGCAATTGAGATCAAATGTCCCACTGTCAGGCTGCCCTGAAAGCTGGATAAAACCAGCTAAAAGACCTTGGCCTTTAATGAATCATTTCCATAATATCCTTGGCATCAGCCCTAAGAAGGCTATTGCCGTGAGTCAGCAAGATGTCTGTCTTTATTGGGTTAAAAGAGTATTGCTTTTTTTCTCCCCCCCTTCTTTTTACTGTGAGTAATTTGGGTTGGTTTGGAGAAATATGGTGTGTGACGGAGGTCTAAGTGACAGAGAAAGAAGAGGACATATCTCTGCTATTGTTTTGCCTTTCATAATGCTCCCATTGACCTACTTTCTAGTTTTTAAATCATCCTGATGCTTGCTCTGAGTGAGGTTGGCGAATATTACACAGTACAATGGGTTGTTGAAGGGACATTCCAATAGAATCATCAAAAACACAACTCGGCTATGTTTTTTTTTTTGTTCTATTCAAAGTTACACAATTAAAATAATCTCTTACACCAATTAGATGTATTTAACCCAATAACATAAAACAATTATGTGTAACCTCTTCAGAGAAAATCTCTCAAGCAGCACCAATCCCGTTGGCAGGGCAGAGCTGATTACATGCCAATGACCAGGAGACTTCAATAACATGAGTCCTACGCCTGGCCCTGTTGCCCAACCCAGTACTCACAGAGCAGTAGCTGGTACAACCAACCAGCCAACACCTACACACTCAAAATATTCCTGAGTCTCAGAATCTAAATTAGCATCCAGGTTAATATCTCCACGTTTAAATATAAGTCCGTCGCTTGGTTATCAGGTGACGGTGACGCAAATCTATCTGTACGCCTGTAGGCTGAATTAGTAATCTAACTCATCATCCAGCTACACTTACATTAATCACATGATGCAGCGACAAGATGGCACAAACATCAAGATAAATAAAGTGAAGTGATGATTAATAACTTTGAACTCATGGAGGATGAAGCATACGCCCTGTCGAGAGAACCGCGCCAAAATTAGTAAACGCCCCGCAATACAAGGGTTTAAGGTAACAGAACAAGTAACAATACGCCATCCCGTCACCCCAGAGGACCTCGTTCCCCACCTTGTTGTTACATAACTTGGAGAAGACCCAAGAGTGCGCTGTAGACAGGTAAAACCAGCCGTTTGAGTTAATGTTACATGCCTCATGTGATTCCTTTTCAAGCAAAAAAACACTGTACAAAAACCACACAAAAAATATGTTCTACCAATGATTAAGCTTGGATAACCCCGTGTTAATTACAATGACATCACTGCCCCGTGAGCAAAAAGACTAGTAGTGCTGCACTGTCACACGCTCACTCTTAAAAGTCCTAATAACGTCCAGTATTCCACATAAATAAGAAACACGCTTTATGAATCATTTACATGCTCATGCTGATATGACTATAATAACTACAGAATCCATGTTTTTATTATCTGAGACATTTATGTTTAGAATTTACACTAAGAATGTGGGATTTTTCATACGACAACAAGCGTGAACAATAAGGCGGTGGTTCATGTTATACTAAAGTTGTGACAATACTTTGGATTTCAGTTTAAAACATGAACCCGTAACGTGAATAAAGATGGTGAGGTCATCAGACAGTTGTTCACGGAGGAGAACCATAATCTCCAGTTGATCCAGAGATAAATCCATATTCTATACACACACCAGGGAAAAACATGCTTTACTTAGCTTGACCTCCTCCATATATTTAAGTCTGTGCCTCACCACTGAGTCTAAACAGCAGCAACAGCGGTCTGCACTACTTACTAACTACAGTAGGGCCATCTGAGGCCCCGTCTGGACTGTCTGTCCAGTAGTTGGATGTGTCGTCCCTGTTAGGAGCTCATTATTTCAATTTTCTTTAGATTATCATCCCCCCTCTAGATAGTCTACACAAGTCATGTTTAACTGGGTAGAACATTTTTTTTGTAATTGAAAAGAAAAAATACATTTATTACACAAATAAACTATTTGGTAGATGTGTATAAATATATTTTCTGCTGCAGTGGTCAGGAGGATGATTCAGAGAGGGAATATTCATCTCTGTGAAGTGCAACGAAAGCGACAAGTCAGGCGTATGAAATAATAAACCTACTTCTGTATTTAGACGGGGTCCTTTTTAAAAACAGGTGGATTAGATAAGATTGTGCTTAATCAACTTTCAGTGGTCGTATTCTGTCAGTGGATGGAGGGCTCATGATTCGGGCCAGGCGAGGGGGAGGAGGAGGAGCGGTGAATATAAAAATGCTTGAAAACGCACTGACAACACAGTACACGCAACTAATGAGCTAGTCTGATGACTGTGATTGGCTCGGAATTAGAATTTCACAGTGAAAGACAGTAAAAAAAAAACAATAATTCAAACAATAATTCAGAATATTTTCTGTATAAAATCTGTACAATTAAAAAGTGAGTGAGTGAAGTATTGTATCTAAGTCAATGGGTCTCAATTCTGGGTTTTAATTACTCAAAGTACAGCTGGTTTTCTATCTAAGCAGAGGTTAATTGCAATTAATTGCCATCACCTGGCAGCCCAGGTGTAATCAGCCCCTGATTGAGTAGCTAGAATGAAAACCAGCAGGGCTCAGGAGCCTGATGACCACAACTCAACCCGTCATTTGAAATGATCAGCGTGTTACTAGAAATTATGATCCAGGAAAAATAATTGAATATTTGTTTTATTTCTTTGGGATTGATCAGGTTTCCTTTACTGTAAACACAAGTTACACGCTAATTGTCAACCTAGGTACAGACAAGCACGAGGCCAAGGCTTGCAGGAAATGAGTCTGTCTTCCCTCAGTCAGCCATTGACTATTAAATCAGACAGAGAGAGAGAGAGAGAGAGAGCGAGAGACAAGGCCAGCACCCGACTGCAACCAGCCTATTATTTCTCCGTAATGAAGTAGATTGAGGAGAAAGAAAACTATCCAGTAGCAAATGTAGTAAAAAGTGCTCAACAGGGTAAAAAAAAAAAAAAAAAAATCCACACTAAGCCAACTGCAAACACACCTATTCTGCTGTGGTTGGGAGGTGAACGCAGACACACATCATGCTCCCCGTACCTTGTCATCCTTAGCTGTGGAGGCTGATACAGGTAAAGTGCAGTAATCAATTTGCTCTACTGGCAGGAGTGCTCCTTGAGAATACTAATCAGGCTCCGGCCCTCCCCTCTTCCCTCGTTCTCTCCATCCCTCCTCCGCCGCCGCCGCCCCCTCTGCCTTTCTCCTTCCTCGTTCACCTTTCTCATGACTTGACACCCCCCCAGTGCCCCAGACCTGACCAAATGCTAAAGGAGGGCAGGCTGTCTTCTGCACAGATAACTGCTGCCACTAATCAAGCCTACGTGCACCGGGGCGTGGGATTAAAAGAGCTTGCACAGCTTGACTCAGGCACTGAATGGTGTTAGCGCGCGCACACACACACACACACACACACACACACACACACACACACACACACACACACACACACACACACACACACACACACACACACACACACACACACACACACACACACACGAGGTCAAAATAAAAAACCTATAGGGAAGCCAGCAGCGTCACGTCCTAAAAACGCACACACACACAAACACACAAGCCTCTGACGAGCAAACAACACAACAAGGTCAACTTAAAAGCTGATGTTAGGTGAACATTCTCGGGCTATAAAAGAACACACACAAGAAGATTAGATCTAAATTTACTCCGCCAGTCAAAACGGGACTCGGTGGTGAGCCACCCATCTCTATCTCTCAGAACACATGTCACGCAGGGAGCTGCAGTGTTGTGTGCATCTAAAGCGAAAAAAGAGGAACAAACTCGACTGTGAATTGACAGGGCCTTAATTCCTGTTCGTTTTTCATTTGGAGAGATGGCTTACAAGGGGGGGGTCTCACCAAATCAAACACATACCGGAGTTGCCTGGAGGCTGTAACAGAGCGTTGCACTGCGCGCACACACACACTCCTATCGCTTGCCCGTATATATAGGAGAGTGTGTGTGTGACAGAGAAAGAGAGAGAGACAACGCCACCCTATGCATCAGCAGGGATATTTCATTATGTACATAACGAGTGCCATTAATCGCTCTTAACAAGAGGACACAACCTCACCTTGGCAGTCTAACACGCACAGCAGGAAGGTGGGGGGGGTGGGAGGTGGGGGGGTGAGGGGGGGGCATGGAAATATCTATAGTGCGCACAGAAATTAAAATTCACCACACTCAAGGATCCGCCGCCTCCTTTTGACCAACCACATCGCGGCCTGAGGGTGTGTGTGGAGGCAAGCCAGCAGTCATATAGAACTTACTCGTCTGATAGACACATAAAAACACATAAAGAAGTGAAAAAAAAGAAGAAGAAGAAGAAGAGTGGGGGGAAGGGGAGGTGAGGAAATAAATATATAAATAAAAGTGGGGGGGGAAATGCCGCAGTGGCGGTTGCCAGCGGGGGCTCATGCCCTTGACATACTGACACGAGCGGGGGAGGGAGGGAGGGAGGGAGGTGCTGTCATGTGACACTCTTGTCATTCGCTTGTCCACCCGCCTGCCCGCCCGGCCACCTGGCAAACACCCCCCCCCCCCCCACCCCATCTCCTACCAATATCTTGCCCACCTTCGTGCGACCTCATCCTCCACTGACCTGACGCTGCTTGCCCCCTCCCTCCTCCACCTATGCCCACCGCCTCCCCCCCCCTCCCACTCCGCCCCTCTGCAGTCCTAGCACCCCGTCCGCCCCACCCCTAGCGCTCTGTTCCCCCCCTCCGCTTCCCCTCTCCCTCCCCCGCGGCTGTGCAGCAAGGTCAGGCGGGTCACCGTGTCCTCATCTGTAATCCGCTGCCATTCGTCAGCAGCCCCGGCCCAGGCTGGAGGAGAGAGAGGAGAGAGAGGAGAGGCAGGCGCTCCGACGAGGGGAGAATGCCCAATTAGGCAGCTGTCACACACACACACACACACACACACACACACACACACACACACACAGCTCAGCACAGCAGAGCAGGAGAGAGAGAGAAAGAGAGGAAGGGAGGGAGGGAGGGAGGCTGCAGAATCAGCCTACTGTCCACAGACAGAGGGGCGGAATTAGGGGGTGTACATGAATCCTTTCAGCTGTGAGTGTCTGTGTATTGTTTTGGTGTGTGTGTGTGTGTGTGTGTGTGTGTGTGTGTGTGTGTGGAGCAGTTGAGGGGGTCAACTACAGTTTAGACATGTATGACTACTATTTGAGGCATGTCAACAGGAGGAGCAGCGGGGCGCGCGGACTTTTTGAGGATACAGTAGTTAAATGAAATTTTATGACAGGCGACTATTCTTATCACAAAATGAAACAAGTGCTGAATATTCTGTGGAGTACCTCTCTTATCTCTAACCACAAGATTGATGAGATGATCAGAGAGAAGTGGCTGGGTGCTACTGGGGGGGGGCAGAGAATAACCGTGGGGCAAAGCTCCCGTCTAACGGCCAGTTGACCGTTTAAACAAATCTAAAGGTCGGGTCAGCACATACCCGACCAGAGTGGACTGTGGACTGGAGGGAAAGCACCAGACTGAAATTCTTTACAGTCCCAGACTAGCAGCAGATATCAAATGGGTGACAAATATCCCATAATTGGATCATTCATCACCGGCGAACACATCTGTTTTGAGTAATGGGAAAACTAATCAGCAAAAATGATACAGAGACGACTCCACGCCGGGCACCAGGAAGATTTATGCTAGAGCGATTCAGGACTCAAGCCTGTACCTATTGATTGTTTAGTCTAAATGCTTTTTCGTTTAATCAAAAGAAAGAGTCAAAATGGTACTATGCCAGCTGGGTGATGAACAGGTATGATCGAATGCCCCGGGGGGTGGAGGGGCGGGATGCGGGGGGGGCACAGAGGGTTTATTTTTTTTTGCTGGAGAGAGAGAGGAGAGAGTCTTTTCCACACTCTTTTCTTCCTGAGTCCCACTTTATATGCCAAAGTTCATCAGGGTTCAGTGGAGCTTCAAATCCAGCTTTGAGTGGTTAGTGTTCAAAAGGATTGCGTCACAAGTGCGAGGGACACTTATCCAGTAAATCCTGTCTGAGTAGAAAGTACAGTTCATAGGGACTTAGGCTAGATGTCATACAGGCTGGATACATATGTTCCTCCACCCTGGGGGGGGGGAGAGAGATTTTCACTTGGCTACAGGTGTCTGGGGTCTGTCCTCCCTGCTAGATGGTCAACCTACAGTACAAAATGGAAAGGGAGGACTGTGTGCAGGCAAGAGGGAAAAAAAAAGAAAAAAAAAAAAGGTCCAGTTCCATTAATATAGTTAGAGCATGCAAAGGGGATAAACAGTGAAATCCTCTGAGCAACACCCCACAGAAAGGACTTTCTCTGCTGCAATTTGAATGTCACTTAATTATTCATCACTGGAAGTGACTTTTTTCCAAGGTACCTACACTCTCATCTTCTATCTATATCCTGTGTATTCTCTATAAACCCCTTTACTGTTAACACTCTCTGTTCATATGTATGTCAATACTAGCAAAGAAATAATGCAAATATATTTTAGTAATTTCTGGGAAAAATAGCAGGTAACACTTTACTTTAAGTCCCCTATTTTAAGATTTCATAAGCAGGGTACAAACACATTAGATAAATGCTTTCTAACACAGTATAATGTAGTTAGAAGCAGAATATAAGGACATTTTTAAGTGTTTATTATTATTAATTTATTATTAATGTTCAGTATATGCTGTCATTCATTATACACTGGCTCCTACTTATGGGTTATGGTTGTTAGTTATACTTACACTTATGTCTGCTAACAACTACATTATAGTGTGTTATAAGCATTTACACCTGCTAATACATGCTAAATACTGGGACTTAAAGTAGAGTTTTACCAAACAGCCTATTTCTGAATCAATAAGATAATAATGTAATACTTTACCTGACATTATATGTGACTGTACCTGCACTGCTACCCTAGAATACTCCCTTTACAACATTACAACATACCACTCATTGATTGTGGTTACTTTGATGTGCTGGAGAGAATTCCAGCATTAACTGCATTTAGTGAAATACAATGTAAATTATATATTACATAATATATATATTCAGCAAATAAAGATGTCTGACTACTGTAATCTAATCTTACTGCTAATCTTTGGAACAATGTAATAGGAATACTGTGATACCCCTATGATACTATAAAGTTCATTAAAGTTCACTGTAAAATCCCTGTCAAGCCCCTATAGGAACACTTTAGTCATTTCTGTGAGGCTGTATCACTGTGTGACTCCACCCATCTCTGTGATTGTTATTATAATGACTCAGTGTTTTGTCGGCCAGTTCTTGCTCCGTTCTTCCAACACTGAAAGCACCTAAAGTGCTCCCAAAGTCTACAGATTGTAATCTGTGATGTCATATTGATGCATAGCCTGAAGCGGCTCCATTAACGGCCTGGGAGACTGACTTTGTGGACTCATACAATGTCTGCCTGTACTTTTACATCTACGGAGGAAATTTAGATGATAGTAAGGCTATTAGTTCTGTTCCAGAAAACATAGCCTTATGCCTGTCCAAAAATCATCCACTTTACATTCACCTTGTACTTCTCTTCTAACTCATTGTATGTGAGCAGTATACTGGTGTAAAATCATAGAGGAGGACATATTTCTCATTTCTGGCTATGGATAATAAAAACTGCACTGGTCCAGAGGAGTAACACATTCTCTTACTGAAATGCAGCTGCATAAAATAATAATTGAATTATATTATAATTCGATACATTATTCAGGGAAATCCTCTTCACTTCTGAGTCAGGGTGAGCTACATAGCAGAGCCCTGGACTGGAACTGGTAGTGATCCAGTGTTTTTCTTAATGACAATTCAGTGCAGCATCCAGCGTGCTGCCAAAAACATGGAAGTGAACCCCAGGTCCTTCAGCTAAAGGCTGATCTCTGAACTCTCTACACCACCCTGCTGCCCTAAGTGCATCCCTCATAAGTACAGCTGTGTGCTGTCGTAGGACGAGACGACGTTCTCACCATGCAGCCATACAGTGTAATGGGCACTGCAAACTGATACCTGATTGACCGATGGACACATGACTACAATGTAAACATAAAGTGGACGAGCAAGTCAGCCCGTGGATACTAGATACTACACTCTATTATCTGGATGATATTCAGTTATGGGCTTTGTTTTTATCATATCAACACTATCAGAGCTAATAAGAGGGACTGCTATTGATACTGCAAATTTTACAAATATAACACTAGCAAAACATGATGGACGTCATCGCAATTAACTCAACTGTCAAAAAAGGAATAAGACAAATACTTATCAAGATATTGTTCCAGATAACAATTATATATATATATATATACACACACACACATGCATATACATGCACATACATATATATATATAAAAAATATAGTGATTCTAACAAAATATAACATATAACTTGATATATGAAATTGATATATCAATACAAAGTGCAAAGTAAATACAAAGACGTTCTCTTTCATAATATTTAGTGTTATATTATATTATACTATATACACTATATACTATATTTGGCCTCATAAATTGTAATAGTGGTGCCACATCTCTGCTTCGACACTATACTGTAAAGCTAGTTGTTAGTTTGTTGTTAGCTTAGCTGCGGCGGTAACATCACTCTGATCCGGTGGCCACTTTCTTTTCCAGACTCGGATTCAACGGTGCAATATTGTACCTCCTGTCATGAAACTAGTTTTCTTCCAAATATATTGATGTAAGTGTTGAGTAGTATGATATTTAATGTCTGCTTTTCTCTACTGCTTGCGTAACGTGTTAGAGTGTTGGGAAAGCTGCATTTTACCGTCATTGAAGGCGCTGCTACTGAAAATGAGGAAATGTAGTCTAAAGCAGATCTCCAAGACAGATGACGCATTTTGTGTCACCTGGTTTTGCTTTAACAAGTTCTATTCAAGTGTCCCAGTAAGTCATGACAGTGTGACAGTGAACCAGCATGTGCAACACCAGGACTCTGAAACTGAGGCAGCTAAATGGAATTCAGCCATCATTAATGTTATCATTTACACCTGTGCTTTTCCTACTGTGACATGTCCAAATGTCTTCTGGGCAGAAAGACTATTGTCAGTAATCGGCATCCACACCTGACCTCAGTTCAAGTATATTTCTGTCATGTGGGGAAACGCTGGTGTTAAATGAGCACTTCAGGAACCCACCAGGAAAGTAGGATAACTTAGTTTTATAGACTTAACATCATTAAATGCTATGTAATCATACCGAACATATTCACATCGTAGGCTTTTAGCTGCTGGCGTTAATCAATATGACTTACAATAACAGAAAAAGTTATCAACATTAAACTCCTGGACCTGTGACCACGTCTCTACTATCCATTTGAAACCACCTGCTGATAAGCCATAGTGGGCTTATAGAGTACAGTCTGCTCTGTGGTCAAAAAAAAAAAAGGTGAATTTCACTTCAGCTGAAACTCACTTTAGCCTAAACCCTCTACAGAAGAACATTTGGAGGCGACTGCCATTGGTTTGCTGTCCCTTTAAATAACTTTAAGACCCTTTTTCTCTTCTCAACCTCCCTCCCCTGAGGTTTATCACTGTGACTCTTCTCTCTTCCATCTTTCCCCCTCTCTCTCTCTCTCTCTCTCACACACACACACACTCACACACACACGAATGCCTGTATGTGTGGCTGGCAACTACAAAGCAGTTAGCCAAGCATCTCTTGGCTCTGTGCAGAGAGAATAAGACACTCTCATTACTGCCCTTAAAAAGCTCTTGCCCTCACAAAATCCACTATGGACCCAGACACCGGTGCAGAAAGTCACAGGAAAGATTCAAGGAGTGAAAGGCTACTTTTTTTCCCTTACAACTCAATTCTGTGTGGTGTGTGTGTGTGTGTGTGTGAGTGTGTTTGTGTGTGTGTGCATGTCTGTGGTTGATGGCTTTCTGCCCCCCCCTCCCTCCCCGTTCCCCTTTCCTGTTCCTCTTTAATGTCACAGGGCTGGCTCATATGACCTTGAGCAGCAGCGTTGGCACGGCAAGAGCGAGAGCTGCCTCGCCTGCGGGCGCCCTTGAACTGGATCTGCAAGACAAAAAAAAAAAAAAAAAAAAAAAACCTTCACGCGGCCTGATAGACATCTCAGCCCTCCTCCTACTCCCCCCCCCCTCACCTATCCTCCCTCTTTCTCCTCAGCTCTTTTATTCAATCTACGCCACTCCTTATCTGTTCCCCCTGGTGGGAAGAGATTTATCAGGATGCTGTATCTTTAACCTCTCTATCAGACGGAGATAGAAACAGAATTTCAAAATGTCTGACCGGCCTGCGCGGATTTATTTTTAAACCCCCGCCTCCTCCTCCTTCATGCGCAAGCCCTGTGCCATTTCAGGAAAGGGGATGGGGGGGGTTGCTTTATGGAATACACCTGTGTGATGAGATGGCCATCCACTCCAGAGGTGTTTACGTACAAGGAAATTCCAGACTGTGTTTCCTCCCCGCTCTGCTCTGAGCCATTGGCACAGTGACCTGTAGCTTCAAAACAAATATCCCTGCCTCTGTTCCAAAGATGAGCCTCTGGCTTACCAGCCTATCAAGGTTCTCTGATTTTGAGAGGGGGTGGTGTCTCAGAGCCAATGTTTTGACAGGTTGATGACGGCCTGCTGGGTCCCGACGAAGACCTCTGATTTTCCAGAGTAAACACCGCGGAGTGCAGAGTCCAAAGTCTGGCTCTGCACTGTCAAACTCTGCTCTTGCATGGGCATAGCCTACTGTAAAAGTACAAAGAAGGGTTTTTATCAGCATGCAAATATTGCAGCACCCTTCCAGCGACTGCAACTCAGGGCACCAAGGTTCAAGTAATACAGTAAATATTTGCATTGCTCTGTTAGAAGCAATGTGTTCAATCCTGGGTGTTTGAAAATTCATAGAAGACCTTTTCTTTTGAACATAACACACACACATACAGTGTGTGTGCAGAGGATGGTATTGGAGGTTTGAACACTCAGAGACTGGCCTAGCCCTCCTACTGCTTCTCTTCATGCCTGACCTTTCAAAACTGTAATGTTATCACATGTCATACGCAGGCCTGCTGGAAACCATCTGCTAAAGGCGCTGTGGTGGCTCCCTATCACCAAAAAAAACAAAAAAACAACACAACACTGGCTCGAGTGGCCAAGTACTGGTTCTGACTGGTTTACTGCTCAGCATGTCTCACCTTCACACACACACACACACGCACGCACACACACACACAGAGAAAAACAGACGGTCCCACACATACGCCCCCTCAGAGGCTGTTGTTGAGCGACATGAGCCATGAGCAGTCTCCTCAATTAGCGTTAAGGGGCTTTCGCACAGAGACATGAAGTTCTGGGGCTAAGAATAACATTAGACAGGTCTGCTGCCCGGCAGTGGCAGGGCTCGGGAGCTGTGGCACCGAGGAGAGCCGGGTGTGTGTACTAACCGGAGACTTGCTGCTAATCCGATCCCCCGCCATGTTTAGCCCCACCCCGGGATATTATGTTAGGTTTGTTAGTGTGACAGAGGGCTGGATGATACGGCCAAAAATGTGATGTTTTATATATTGATTGATGTCAATAATTATCATGATATATATTTAATGATAATAATAATAATAATAATAATAATAATAATAATAATAATAATAATAATAATAATAATAATAATAAGGTTTAATTTACAGTTTTAAAAGTATTCTCCTTAGGGCAGAACTCTAAAGAAACCAGAAGGTTAATTATGGTTTATGATATATAATTATTTATTTTCAGAGCAAATAGGTGACAAACATTCAACAGAGCCAACATGGCTAAATACTGAATAAATAAAATCAAATCATAAATATGTAAACAACTGATGTGATTCCAGTCACATCAAATGTCTTGTTTCAAATGTCAAACATTTTACAGTTAGCATACTGAACACTGATTAAAGAAAATGAAATTCAAACTTCGATGTTGAGGATGATTATGCGACTGTAAATTCATTGAATATTTCACAGTCTTGGCGACGTCACACGTTTTTTACAAGAAATTAAGAAATTAATCTGTCGACTGTCTCGGGCTTTTTATTTTCTCATAATAAATGGAAAGAAAAACACAGCTGGGGCAGGGCATTATTAGTCCTGCCCTCAGTAAAGTTTGTCGAGGTAAATTTGGCAAAGGTCGTCTGTTGTTGGTGCGAGCTAACAGATTAGCATGCTAGCCACAGGCTTGTTTGCCCAGCGTTATCTATCACCCTCCCCCGCGTTCTCCGCCTGGCAACGCCGGTGTGTAGTCAGGATCTCGCCGACTTCCCAAACAAACCGCCTCCTGCCACCCTCTTTGGTCATTATGAGCAGTCTGGCTGGCTCGTTACCTCTTCGGAACAATTTCTTTGTCTTTGGCGACAGTTTCCTCGCGCTCACTTTCGCTCATTTTCTTCTGAGTAGGCTACAACACACAGGTGGTCATTCTGAGTTGTTGTGAGCAGGAGGCGCCGGAAACATACCTCAACCATTTGTTTCTCTGCTAGTGTTGTAGGTAGAGGAAAACAGACTCAAAAATAACTGTATTGAAAACAAATCTCATGAATTCATCATCGTTATCGTAGAAGATTTTATGGTGAAAATGATAGAGATCGTTTTATCGCCCGGCGCTAACTCACACGCTAATGAAGCATGTGTTCATTTGCTGTGCTCATCAAAAACTCAAATGTAGTTTTCATATCAGGGAGATGGGTGTGTTGAAATATTAAAAAGGCCCACTATAGACCCCCGCCCCCCCACCCTCTTTGCCAAAAAAGCCAAAAAGCAGCCTGGGTTGTGGAGGCACCAGAGTGTCCTGGGAGATTCATTACAGGCAGATTTGTTCCACATAGTGAAATATGAGTGAGCTCTACTGCCTGAAAATTGCATTGCTCCATAAGCAGACCCCGATGCAAGAATAAGCCTCGATTTTCAGTTCTAAAGGTCTTAGCTCAGTACAACAGCCACAGCAATTATTTGTGAGGAGGAGATCAAACCCGGTGTTTATCCCGCTTTGTCTGAGACACACTAGGACGACACAAAGGATGTGAAACAACGAGCGACGGCACAGGCTCCTGTGAAATCAATATCAAAAAAATATATATGGTGACTGTGGATAATTTCTTCCCTGCGACTCCGGGGGCGATTTGCCAAAAAATCAACATGAGCATAATTCACCCGCCAGTAAGTCTTGTTCTAACATAACATCAATGATCAGTCTGCTTTATTAGGCTTCCTTTGGAAAAGAACACAGGAATGAGTTAAATAAAATCTTATCAAAACCTGCCCCATATTTTGGTCAGAAAAAAAAAAAAAAAAATCTCATGTGGGCTCATGTAAGCAAATTATCTATTCACATGTCTGGCTTTGGCACAGATGATATGCAAAGAGGTCATTGCAGCTGAATAAGCATCTGTATTGCTCATTTCTAAACCACAGTTGAACTTGGTACAGTAAATAACCTGACCTGAATAAAGTCGAGCAAATCTGGGAGGAAGCGGTCTATATTTAGCAAACAGCAACCCGTGTGTCAGAGGAAGAGAAATGTGAAAAGATCCTTTACTTAAAAGCGTGTGTGACTTTGGCTTTGAGCTTGTCAGGTCTGACTGCAGTAATCAAAACGCTATTACTGGAGACTGAGAGGGGAAGAGAGGAACTTATAGGAGGTGGCAGTGCTTCAGAGACTCCTGCGCTACTGTAAGGCTTATATGTGAGTGTCTGTGTGTTTTTTTTTTTTTTTTTTTTTTGAAGTGTGGGGCTGGGGAGTGAGGAGAGACCTCAGTGCTCAGCTTGGGGCGTATAATCTATGGTTCATTTGCAGCTTTTCTCCCCAGTATGACAAGCCGTTTACAAGACGTAGCCTCTGCCGCTGACCCAGTTCTGAGTGGCTGCGTCTCGCGACAAGCCCTGCCTCCCCATCAGGCCCTGCTCCTCGTCTAACTGACGATAACACCGCCACCCTCTGCCTCCGTGAACTGTGGGAAAAAAAAATAGGTCGCCCTGACCCACTTTTCTTCTTATTTTTTTTTTTTCTCCCCTCCCTAAGATCGTGCAAGGAGTTCTGCAGAGCATGATCGAGGGAGACAGTAAAAGGGAGAGAGAGAGAGAGAGAGAGAGACGAAGGAAGAAAAGAAGTTTAAAAAAAAAAAAAAAAAAAAAAAAAAGGCAGGCAGGCTCGGAGACTTCTCTAAGATGAGTCCCTGCATTTTAGAGATGGGTTCCTTTGGCCTTTGGAATAGTGGCGACCCTTATCAGCTGGCCTGCTGTATGCTTGGCAAAAAACCCTCCCACGCCTTAATACAACAACTGCTCCTGAGGTTAAACACCATCTACAGGCCTGACCGGCCCACCATTATCTCATCTCTTACTCAGAATGCTAAATGGGATCCTCTGCCTTATTTAAACACAGACGTACACACTGCTTTTTGCAGTCATTTAACACCCATGAAGGTATGACATGTCATCCAGCCTGAAAAATTATGAGCTTTTCCTGGCTAGGGGGGAGATATTACGGGTGCGAGCTGAGCCGGGGGGGAGCTGCCCTAATGCCTGGTAGCATGACACCGGTCTCTCTTTGAATGCCTGTGTGCGGGTTAGGACAGCTCATGATAGATCTCAGATCACGCACGGTGTCTCTCATGCAAACCCTTCCCCTCATTAAGCCGCGTCCGTTCATGCATCGCTTTTGTAAATCCCTCCATACATTGGCCGCGGCTCTCCTCCTCGGCGCGGCGCATTCCTCTGACGACAGCTGAGAGTTCCATTCATTTATAAAAACAGATAGTTTGTTCCCGCCGCGCCGTTTGTTAGTGTTGGATTCCTCTTTCAAGCCGTTGTGAAATAGCTAATCAAGTACACCTTTGACTGCTAATTTAAATATTAATACGCCAGCCAAAAATCATCACTCTTCACTCAATGGTGCCTCGGTGTCGCCTAGCAACCTTTGTTTAGCTTCTGTTGGAGAGCTATATTTGTGGGTGAGAGTGACATTTAATTATTACCTTTTAAAAACCTTTTACCTTTAAAAGAGTCTTACTGAACTGAGCAATTCTACTTCAGGTGCACAGTGTGCTACCTCTTTCTTTCTTTGTAGTGAGCCACTTGTCACTGTACATTATAGTGATTTTCTTCTAAAACCACAGCATGACTCGTGTAAGCAAATTTAAAAATGTGACACAGATCTTTTATAGATCCCTGTGATCACGCGGAATTTGATAATAAAATGGAATCAACTGTAAAAGGAGGATTATTGTGGATGCAATTTATAAAAAATCATGTTTTGCTTAACATTAGAAGACACACTGAGCTGAATGAACACAAGAAAACTATGCTGAGCGTCTCTACTGTTTTGGTGTCATTTACGGGTGTGCTGCCTCTGTCCTCTGCTGTCTGTGTTGGAGTTTCACCGAGGGCGGGGCTCAGCTCCTCCACACACACACAAACACACACACACACACACACACACACACACACACACACACACACTCAGAGTGGACAGCAGAGACACAGTGGACACAGTGAACCAGGTGAAGTGAAAGATAAAGTTTAACTCCAGTCAACAACAACTACATTCGTTACTGACAGTGCAATAAGTTTCACGAGTAAAAAGCTAATAAGTTTATCAAAACATGTGTTCAACAAGCAGAAACATGTAGGAGAGTGATGTTTTCATCTGTTTTGTCTGCAGGAAATTCTTATGAAGAAGCTCAAATGAAAGCTGGATGTAGCCTGTTAAGATTAGTTTGCTACAAATCTTAAAATGTAGCAAATTCCTGTAAACTTAGCTGCTGTCTGAGACGGCAGCCCCACCTCTCAAACCAGTCCCCACTTCCCAAACCAGTCCCCCCCTCCCAAACCAGTCCCTCCCTCCCAAACCAGTCCCCCCTTCCCAAACCAGTCCCCACCTCCCAAACCAGTCCCTCCCTCCCAAACCAGTCCCCCCTTCCCAAACCAGTCCCCCCTTCCCAATCCAGTCCCCACCTCCCAAACCAGTCCCTCCCTCCCAAACCAGTCCCCCCTTCCCAAACCAGTCCCTCCATCCCAAACCACTCCCCACCTACCAAACCAGTCCCCACCTCCTAAACCAGTCCCATCCCTCCCAAACCAGTCCCCCCCCCCTCTCAAACCAGTCCCTCCCTCCCAGGAGAGACTAGTTTGGGAGGGGGGGGACTGATGTCTGTGTTCTTTCTAAACTTCATAACTTCATATTATTGAGTTTATACAGTGACTTTACTGTTGCTGCTCTAGAAACAATATTTAGATATATTTTAAATATAAATCAATTCTAATCCTGTTCTGTTTTTTTAAATAAGAATTTTTTAAAAAAAAATCCTACTTATTTAGCAATGAAAAATACCCAGTAAAAACACAGATAAAGAAGCGGACTGATAAGAGCATGGGATAAGATAAAAATCCTACCATGCCCATCTCTGCAGCTGGTTAGAGGCTACACCCTGACTGTGGGAGGATGAGCAAATCACTGTTCAAATCTCTTCACTATAAGCCTCGTTTTACCACTCTTATTTTGTCATCATTATTTTTTACGGTGCGCGGCGCCATCACTCACAAAAATGTGAAGGATTACTTCAGGCCATAGTGCTCACATATCTGTTTCACTTCTTCATGCTAATGTCTGACTGTACTGCAGCGCTTCCTTTGATTAAAAACATAAAGCAATGTTGTGCTGCATCATTACAAATTCATCGATATGTTTCAGTCAATGTAGGATTACATTTTTGGATACTTTCTTACTGAATTGTTGACATTTTATTCATCCGCTACAGAATTTAGAAGAATGAAAACAGAAAACATTGAATTTTGGGCCCCACTCTTAGTGTCAAACAGCTCTCTGAACATTAGCATGCCTTCTGTTAGCACCCCAGTGTCACACAGTTTGCCTATACAAGAACATTAGCCCCACCAGATGCTAGTGACTACATGTGTTTGCGTGTGTACTCATTTGCATCAGCCACAGTTTGACACTCTACTTTAAAAAACCAGAGGAGGGTTGACCTGCCGCTAAACTCTCACCAGCCTGGTGCTAAGCCCCTGCGTGCTAATGGTGACCTAGTGCACACAGACATGTTGGTGCCTCTGAGACGAGTCATGAAGCCCACTGCTCCACTTTCCTCCGCTGCCAGACACGCTTTCAAAATACGGCCCGAGCTCTGCTGTATCATACTTTTTAAAAAGGTGTAAAGTGCAGCAAATATGACCAGAGAGAGAGAGAAAGAGAGGAAGAGAGAGAGAGAGAAAATGGCCGTTGGAAAAAAGTAGAATAGGGTGTCAGGTCTCTTTATTCAGCGAGGGGCTGGTGGAGGTTCTAGTTCCAGTTAAGGGGGTGGATGTAGGTCAAGCCCTGCCTCCTCATAAGCACCAAGGTCAACGCTGAATGGAAGGGAAGGTGGCTTAGAGAGAAAGAGGCCCTGGATAAAACCACATTCGTCTGGCTCTTGTGCCAGCACCAGCCCCAGACGTGTAAACACAGTTACACAAGCACACACAGCTCCCTCTGTGCTAAGCCTAGGTGTGTGTGTGTGTGTACGTGTGTGTGGGAGTGTGTGCAAAAAAAAAAAAACAAAACAAACGGTTACACACACACACATGTTACACAAGCTGTAGCTTCCATTACCTTTTATAACCCAAACAAGGCTTAATTTAAAATGACACATGGGTTAGCGACACTTACAGTTATACAAGAGGAGCTCCTGCGATGGGCTGAGGCTGAAAAATTCACATTGGAAATCCAAATTATATAAGCTACAGGTTCTTAGCTCCTTTGTGTGCGTGAGATAAAGGTGTATTCATGCGGGCGGCAATTGATGTCTGATTTTAAATGTCACATCCTGGCGGGTGATCACCTTTATTTAAGTTCTGACTAACAAGACGACTCTGCACATAATCAAGAAGGGAGAGCGCTAAAGATGCCAGAGTTTCCCACTGCGGTCATCCATGATAAGTAAATAAAAATAAAATAAACAAGTACTAAATTACAAGTTTTATATATATGAGAACAACATTCTTTGTATGTAATAGATGCAGAAGCATATGCTCATCTGGATCACTCACCATTATCCACCCTGACAAATTGTGACCTATAGCAACTACTGGCAACCATCTTGTATAGTGCTGTACTGCTTCCAAAAAATGATTAGTTTTTATTAAAGCTGAAGAATACGGCATGTCTCGGCATGTATCTAATAACGCTACGGTGACGTGAGAAGCACAGCGATGGAGAATTAGTGACACTTGGCTCCGTGGAGAGAAAATAAAGGAGTAGATTTCAGGGGAAAAACCTGTTTGGAAATAAGTCTTGTTCGTATAGTTTTGTGAGACCCTGAATGCAGCATAAATGCCCTTCATGTCAGATGCAATGTTACATTTGTATAAAGAGGTTGTACGGCTTAACAAATTCATCTGATTAATATTCTTATTATTATTATTATTATCTCAAGTAAAGAATTCACAGTAGTTGCACTGATGACATTAAGGGTCAGTTTATATTTGACGAAGCAACCTTTAATTCAGTTATGTTATATTTTGCATTTCAGCCTCACATTAAATGTAGTAAATTCAATAGATTATTCTGTTATTCTCACAGGCTTCTGTTAACTCTTGAATGGACCAGAAAAATATTTTTTTTATCATTTCTAAGAAGGCATGTTTAAGGTGTAGGGTGCCACTGCAAAACAACAACAACAAACAAACAAATAAAGTTATGTAACATGGGCCATGTTTACTGACTACGTAATGGCACTTGATCATAAATTCAGAAATGAAGTTCAAATGTATACAAAGTTGCTAATGATACATAAGGCAGCCTGGGATTTTCTGCCACATGTGCTATATGGAAACACTATCATAATAGATTCCAACTAGCCTGAAGGAAGCAGGAGGAAACAGTGCCTCCCTCTGATTGTTCAATTCTCCAACTACAGTGAGAAGGCAAAGTAAAACACAGTATTCTGAAAAAGTGATTGACTCCTACACTGATAGACTGCCGTTAATGCAGTTTTAACAAAGTGGGCCGGGGATCCTGATTTACCCAACCATATGGTAAACATATCCGGGGGGCAGAGATGTTAACATACTAGCATAAAAATACTCTGAAGCAGAGACAGTAGCGTGCTCCAAAAGAGAGAGAGAGAGAGAGAGAGAGAGAGAGAGACAGTGAGCCAGCGTGGTTTAAACAGCAGGGCAGCTGTATGGGGAGGGAGAGAGAGAGAGAGAGAGAGAGAGAGAGAGAGCGGAGGCAACTGCAATAACACAAATCCTGAGCAGCCAGCTCACTCTGGACATGAAACAACCTTTGCCTGACATACGCTGGTATCAGTGATTGAGAATTGAGAAGATGACTAAACCTGCTCGATTCGTCACAGCAGTGAAAGCCGGGTGGAAACTTGTGGCCTGCCGATCCCAAATTTAGATAAGGGCAGGGATCGTTGGACCCGCGCTGCTCCAACTGACACGACCTCGACCCTGTTTGACCTTGGGGAGTGATTACCCAATTGAATGACGGCCCCTGCAGCTGCATGCATGCCTGTGTCTCCACCCCCCCCCCCCCCCTCGCAACCCACCACCCCCTCATCCTTGTAGACATACAAGGTCGGGAGAGAGGATAGGGGTGAAGGGTGTCACATGATTGGATCTCCTTCTGGAGAGTTACTTAAAAAGCCTCCTCAGCAATCAGGTCAAGGTCACGCTCTAGCCCTAATGCCAAAGGAAAAGAGAGAAGTCTGTGAATCTGTTTGTGTGTGTGTGTGTGTGTGTGTGTGTGTGGAAGAGTGCACAAAGACAGATGAGAGGGAGGAGGGGTGACTACGTACTGCTCTACATGTTCAGCAGTCTTGGCTCCTTGATAACTTGAAAACACAAGCTATGATTCTATTAGCTGTATTAATCTTCCTGCTTAGTGGACACTTTTATTCAAAGTCACTTACACGATTATCACTCTTGCACATCTCTTTCCATTTCTACAGCTGGGTATTTACTGGAGGAATCCAGGTTAATTGCCTTTGCTCAAGGGCAGAGGGTGAGCATAGTATGAGCCAGCAATCTTCTGGTCACCAGTCCATTTTCCCTAAGTAATAGGTCATATGGCTGCCTCAAGTCATCTGCCCGGCGCTCCTCCATCTCCTCTCAAATGGCCTCTCTTCTACTGGGAGCCTTCTAACACAGTTTATATGAGAAAAGCTGGACTTCTGAACAGCAGTCTTTCGGTCTGTTTACCCGGCTCTAGTGAGGACACACTGAATAACGCCACCTCGCTAATGGATTTACAAGTGGGCTGGAGGTTCACAAAAGGAGAGGATGTTTCAGAAATTCAAGAGACCACTCTCAGTAAAAGAGGAGGACTGGGGTTATGCCAAATGTCCTTGGTCCTTGCTTTGTGGTGTGGGAGTGCATTGGGGTTTTTTTTTTTTTGGATTTAGAGATGAGCTTTATTTGATCATGTTCTTTGAAAAATATTTATTGAAAGAGCACTGAGTTGTTTATGTGTTTGTTGACATATTGGAATAGAGTGAAGGGAGTCTGTAATGACAGAGCCATTATAAGATAGGACTTAATGTGTCACAGGAGACACACTGAAATGGAATGTTATTTTATATTAGTTAAAAAATCATCTACCTTGGAATGCAACATGCAACAAATAAAAGTATTTCAGAGGGGATGTTTTGATATTCCTCTATTGGAAACCTGGATAATATGCTGCAGATCTATCTGAACTCACAGAGCTCCGACTCTCCACGGCCACCCGCACAGGTCCCTTGTTGCCCAGCAACAATTCAGCTCATCACTAGAAGCCAAAAAGTTACACAATTACAGTTCAAGCCAAAAGAGGATTTGGGGTGCACAGCACATCACATCATTCAGCAAGTTATATCCAACTGCTATAAGATGTGTGTCTGAATGAAAGAGGAAGTGGGGAAAGCCCGGTTCTTGCGTTTTCTACCCATCCTGCAGAGCTGAGCGATGTGAAAGTGTGTGAGTGTTCACTAGGTTACGCTGACAATAACCCAAATATTGACAGCAGGACGGTGTACTATGAACTTTGAAATGTTGTTGAGCTGGTTGCACACGAGAGCATTTCTCAGGTACAAAGTTTAATGATGTCTGAATTTCCCCGAACTTCACAATAGAAATAAATCTCAGACCTCAACCTCCAAGCATATACTGCATATGCATCCCCCCCCCTCCCTCCCTCCCGCCCTCCTTCCCTCCCTCCCCTGTCATCCCGTGCAATATATCCATCATTCATTCATAAATTCTGAAAACTCCTCTTTAGTTAATTGCCTGGGAAAATTTAATTTCAAACGAAAGCTTTTAAAAGAGAAAGATATAATTAAGTTGCAGGGATCTCTCTGCCCCCTCCTTGTCCAGGGGGGCCGAGGGGACATGTGCTGTGAGCTGTGCAGCTCTGCACCGCACTGCTCCGTGTCAGGGAAGTCATACACCCATGTTTAAAGCAGAACGTTACGTAAAGCCTCCCCCTCTGCACAGGCTTACTGCACCAGACGCTGTGTCCTTGCCTGGGCTGCTCAAGGTTCCCAAAAGGACAGACTGCTAAGAAGTTGGGAAGGACGGGGCCCTGTGATAGCCTGCAAAGGGGAGGGAGGGAGGGAGAGAGGGATGAGGGGGGGGGGGGGGGGAGCTGCTGCCTGTGACAGCCTTGGACTTTGAATTCAGCGCCAGACAGGCTCATGCATCAATCCCTCAACTTACAAAGACAAGCCACTAACCTTGACGAGGCCAGGGACTCTTCAGGAATGAGTGACATTTTCACTTAGCCCCCAGCTTCTCCCCTGCACTCCTGCCACATAACCTGGTTAAAATAAGACACAGTTGAATAACAGCCGACCTCAGTCTCTGGACTTTGTGACCCGTTGTTCTAGCCTTTAACCCTTAGGCTTCTTAGACCACACCGGGAACATACAGTATGCAATAATACAACTGGAGGAGGCACAAATAGCATTTAGTACACACAGTACAGTAGCCTTGTCAGACTCCTGTCAGGATCTGTTTTGTTTGAGTGTGGCTGTGTCATGACGCAAGCTCGCGTGAATCCGTGTTTGCTATGATCCTCGGGATCAACGGCTGTATTATCGCAGACTTAATTACGTACATCTTCCCGACGAATTCCGACAAAAGCTACACACACACACACACATGCATTCAAGTATCTGCCGTCTTTGTATTCCGAGCAGACGCTCTCTTTCACATGTACACACAGGCTGGGAATGCCTCCCGTCTACGAGCGTCTGTCCTCATTCCCCTTGCAGCCCGCCCACTCTGTCACGCCCGTGACATAGGCCTGCTTGTGGCAACGCAGAGACCTTCCCCTCGTCTGACTGCAGCATCCTGGCAGCACGCTCGCCACAATGGTAGAGAAACCTTCCTACTGCACCTCTACAGCCCGGGGGCAGCAGCTCTGCTACAGGAGAGCAAGAGAGGCAGAAGGGGAGGGAGAGAAGGAGAGAAGGAGCGAGGGAGGGAGTCAGTTCCACTCCGCTCCTCTACTGTGACCACACCAGCCCAGCCAGGAGAGGAGTCAGCTCCTTTCACATCACCCAAGAGGTCTGCTGCTCCACGCTACATCTCCTCAGTCTTTACTTAACGTATCAGAGGAGAGGGACAGTAGAGATTTGGTGTTAAGCTGGTAGCACAGTACAAGGTTTCCCTGCTCTGCTTCATTGATCGGCACAGTTAGGCTTCCACAGCTGTTGTTTTCAAAACAGGGCCGATGCTTCACGTGGGTAACGTGTAATTTATTTGACCCGCAATATCTTTCTCTTTCGGCATCCTTCCAATTTAGTGGGCAATTTCAGCAAAGTCTAAATAATTCACAGCAATTGCAATCAGCAGCGATCAATCGGTGGAGATAATTGAGGGGCCTGTCATTGCGCCAAGGCCAAGGTAAAGCGTGGAGGCAGAGGGGTGGAGAGTTGGAGGTGAGGGTGAAGGGAGGGGTGAGGGGAGGAGGCGAAGGAGGAGAGTCATTCAACAGATGAGCTCTGGCTAGTATAGCTCTCAGGGGTTGCAGCGGAGGCGTCCATCTTTCTTCCTCGCATTTCGTCATTCCAGCCTGCATCCGAGGAGCGATGGCTGTGAAGACGCATTTAGCAGTTCCTGCCTTGTCATCAAAATGAGTCCCATTGACTTTGGTCGCCTTCTGTTCATGACAGAAGCACCAACAGGAGCCGGAGTGATTGTCTCTGAACGAGATAGTGCTGCTATAACTGAGAGCCCCTACTAAAACCCTATCTTCTAAGCTGCACACGGTGGGAATACTCCAAAACTGCCCACACAAGGATCTTATTTCAGAAAGCGACATTAACTTCAGGAGTTTTGTGCCTTGTTTTCTAATGTGGTTTCAGTCTTCTGGGTATTCTAATGGCAGAATACTCTGAGAAAATACACTAAAATAATCAGTAAACAGCATAAGTCATGTCTCTGCCTGACTAATTGAAGATCAGTTAAGAATAGTGGAGCTGCAGTGTTGGTTTAAATATCTGTAGTGTATATATTCATTTATATTATTTTTTTTTAATTCAATTTATTGGCTCCAGTGCTGCTTCAGTCACTGCATCAATCTGTGTGCTGTATGTCTACACTTTAAAATCACTTAAACCATGACATTTTAGCCTCGTCTTCCTCATATCCATTCCAAGACATTTTCTATACCACTTCTATGCGATCCCGCCCCGTCGTGGTATGTGTGATACTTATGCGTGTGAAATACATTCAGAGATAAGAGGTGTGGAAGAGGAAGAAGCACAGAAAAGATCCAAGATACTAACAAGTGCTAACATGTTGGTAATAAATTCGATATTGAAAACTGTCTGTTTCAAACACTTTCATTAACATGGAGCGGTCTCGTGTCGTGTTTCTGTCTTGTGAATTTAAGATAAACGTTACAGTCCGACTATGAAATTTACAGCATAATTGTTCCGGTGTAAATCTTTGCATAATAACAGCAGTAATATCATAAGAAGGGAGTGTCTACTGAATAAACAAACAGTAAACAGAACAATAAAATGATTCGGCTTAATGCATGCCCCGCACAAATATTATAGAGCCCAAACAATTAGAGAAATGAGCTTGTGGCCAAAAGGTCTCGGGTTTGAATCCTCAGTGGGCTGACATAGTACGAGCCTGTGAGTAGATGAGAAATGCACTTCTATTCCTCAACATCTACTGTCAAAGTGCCCTTGAACAATGTTCAGTGGCCAACAACACAAGTGCTGGGCAGCTCCCAGGTCTATAATAAATCAAAAACTCTGCAGTAAATGCGTGACACTTGTTCAGGTAGATTGCACATTAGTTTGTTTTTGACGCCGAGTATCTCAGCGATCAAAAAGCGTGATGCTATCCTGGATATTGCCTGCCCTGTGTCTCTTGCTGTTGTGACTGACAGATTTACAAACAGTGGGGTTTGAGTTGGCACAGTGGTAGTAATTAGAGAGGCTGTTAGTAGAGATAAGTGTCTGGGCAGGTACTCCTGTATCTGTGGCTTTCTGTATAAAAATACACTGTTACATGTATTTGCTTAAAAAACAGGAAACTGACAAGCGGCGCGATCCTGAAATTACTTTATGTGTTTTGATGTTGCTCAGACTGTAACCAAATATGTTATCTGTAAAACACATTTGCAGAACAGACATGCAGGACACACCTGCATATGCACAATCACACACACCCACACCCACCCACACACACACACACACACACACACACACGTCAAAACATGCTACTTCCATACAGCAGCAGCAGTGATGTTTTGATGGCAGATAAGATTTGCTGTCATGAAAGGCAGCCAGTGGATAAGGGAGTAGAGTGCAGAGTCCAGTCTTGTGACTGTTCAGCAGCCTTGGCATCATTTGCATTTAGCCATTTGAATGTCCTCTGGTTTTCTGTTGCAGGCTACTGCACATCACTCAACAGTAGCTCCCTGGACAATAGCAGATGGCTCAGTCAAATCAAGCTACATCCAATACAGAGGATCCTTTGACTTACAGCGGCATGGCCAGACCACTCAAACAAAAGTACTTTTTAAAGTGCAACTTTAAAGTTAGGCTATAAATGTGGAGGTTTTAGTTATCTATGGCAACAGAGGACAAGCTGAACTACCTTGAACATCTTGTGTAAGTTCAGGTCAAATAATTAAGCAGCTTAAATGCTCAACAAAAGAAAGGCTAAAAGGCAGACCCCTAGACACAGACAGTATTTAGAAGGCTTTAAAAAAAAAAAAAAAAAAAGTTGGACTTTTCTCCACATTACTATAAATGGTACTGTGAAAGGTAGCATATTAACTGAAAACCATTTCTTTTTAGCCTCATATTGCGAAACACAAACAGGTTGCTGCTGGGAATCTTTGTAAATTGCCCTTTTAGAACCTGAACTGAAGATGTACTCTGCCCTATTTCCCGTAACTCGCTGCAAACTTCAGCCCATGACCTTTTGCCTCTACGCTCATTCAAAGTCCAATGAGGCAATAGGACATTTCAGAAGAAGGAACACCTACTCAAAGGCCACTCAAAAAGCCTCCCTGGCAGTTACTGAAAACCAGTCTTTGAACTCTATCAAAACATATCTGACATGATGATCAGTGATGTGACAGGCTGCAACAGACCAACTTCAACCAACCGCATTTTGGTCGGCAGACCAAACCTGCAGGATGGAATAATCCACTGATGACAGACAAGTTGATTTTTTAGAATGTGGTGTAACAACAAAGCAAAACAAAATGACCCTTAATGGGGATCATGAACTAAGCCATAAATCCAGATCATGGCTGTTTATAGTGCATTAAAAGGCCAACTGTTACCTCCATACTAATTGTAGTATTGTTGTAGCAACAGACAGTGTGCCACTGCTTTGTAACATTTTTAGATACCTTTGCCTACACTGTATTTACTGTACGTGCTCAGGGTTTAGTGCCACTGTCACTGACTCCCCCTGAGTGGGACTGCAATGTCAAAAACTGAAAATGACACTACACAAACATGTACAAGGTGCATTTTAAACTCTTTCAGATACTAATACAATATAAAACCTATTCAAACTCCAAAACATTAAGCATATGTCTGGACAACCAGGGAGATGCCTCATTAAGCAGCCTATTGCATCCCAGACAAAGATATACTTAAACACACCAGAAACCCTATTTAGAACTCAAACTGAATACCTAACAGCACTTAATACCTTTCCAAGGCCTTGAGGTTCATTCAGAACCCTTCAATATCTTTTTAAGGACCGGGACTTGCCAGAATAGTGCCACTGTGAAGCGTTGCCACCATTGGTGGTGCTAAAACTACTTCGGAATAGGAGGCTGTCTACTGTTTTGACCCAACGTGATGAACTACAGTGACTGTACTAACGTTACATTACAACTCCTCTGACATGGACGGCCCTGTGCTGTATATTGTTATTAAATTAACCCATGGGTTGACATTATTCATTCAGCGTTCACATGGCCAGCATATGAAAGTAACGCTACAGTAGCCGAGAACATATTTAGGAAATTAGCAGGACGGTTTTATTTGATTCAGCTTCGCACATAAGGATAAATTAACTAGAATTGACAACCATCTTAGCAATTTTTACAGAGAAAAATACCTCTATTCTGGGCCTAATTTCCTGCTAGCCAAGGAATACAGACAGCGGTAGTTATTAGCTACTAAACACTACACAGCCAGGTTGATTCTCCACTTCTTTATGCAGCGTTTTCAACGCTACAGTGTATCCATATGCGCCTCTGCTCGCCTTTCGACACACAAACAGCCTCTCCTATCCTCGATAAAACACGCTATAATCTAGCATAATCCTCGACACCGCGTCCTGTATGGGTACCCGTGTATTTTTCACCCCCAGTGGTAATAATTCCCCAGATATGACAGTGCGTTTATCTATAGCACATAGATCCCTACCTGCGTTGTCCACCCCACAGTCAGCCGGAGAGGCGCATCGTTATTATTCGACAGGAGGAGGCAAATCCAATGAAAACGGCTCGCATCTGTGTTGACACTTTTAGCAGGAAAAAGAAATGGCGAGGCAGGCTTTAAAAATCAAAATTTAGTCCAAAAAATGCCTCGGTTCTTTTTTTTTTTCTCTCGCTGCGACTGTGACCGAGCTGAGGTGTGTAGCGTGTAGTCTGTGGGAATTGTTTATTGTCGGAGTCCCCTCGCTGTGTGTGGAGAAGTGAGCGGAGACAGCCACACTCCTCCTCCTCCTCCTCCTCCTCCGCCTGCCGCTGACACCACCCTTAAAGGAACAGCTGCTGCCCACACACTGCCACTGCCAATAATAATCATAATCATAATCATAACAATAAAATACATTTTAAGCAGGCTATAGTTTTTATTTGATATGTTCTTCTTTTAATTGACCACAACTATTTTTGTAAATTGCAACTGTAGTAATTGTAGCAGTATTGAATGTAACAGTAGCAGCAGCACACTGTATATTAGCACTTTAGTAAAGCACAGTAAACTCCAAAAAGTGCTTTACAGTGAATATCAGCAGAACACAGAGTCAAGGCAGGAAATTTAAAAAGTTCTTGAGTGCGCAGATTTACTTAAAGGGGAAGTCCACCGATTTCACACATGAGCTTTAGTTTACTCTCAATGGGGAGCTCTGTACAGCCTGTGAAAATATTTGTATAATGTCCTCTGCAGCTCTGAAGGGACTTTGTACAGTCACCTTTTCCAGGCAGGCAGGGGAAGTTTAATGAAATATGGTGTTACGTTCATAGACTGTTTAAAATTAATGGACGTAGCCACCGTGATGTCACCAATTGGTTTGTGGACTCTGTTTTAAAGCCTCGAGTTTGGCATTTTGACCGTCGCCATCTTGGATTGTTGGAGCCAGAAGCATGGATGTATTATAAGAGCTGGATACTGGACTAAAAATGGCACCCATTCAGTCCTACAGAATTGCTCGACTGGTGCATATGTCAAAAAAAGTTTCTAGCTTCTGGGTTTGTTCCACGTTGTGCAACTCATTGAACTCATGCGCAGTGGTGTTTCCCCACTGGCCCCACCCGCGAGTTACGCTAGGCCTATAGACTTTACATTGTGATGATGTCATGGATTTTTAAATCGCTTTTCTTGGCTCGAGGAAAGTTTTACAAATATAAAACCTCCATGCGTCAAAAGTTCATAATAGAAAGAGTCATAATTGAAGTTGTTTGCAGTTCAAGGTGTCCCGTCAACAGTTTTACAGACGTCTCTTTTACAATGGTGGTTTATGGGGAAAATGCTTTTTGGGCCGCAGGGAGATCTGACCCTAACACTAGCTGCTAGCTTAGTTAGCATGTTGCATTTACAGTGTATGGCTAACTGTAATATTGCTAATGCTAATTTTTGCTAGCAATGTACAGGCATAAAACCATTAAAACAAAATGTACTTACTGGTAAAAACTGAAGAGCTGACTCCTTAGAGGGTCTTTTAGTACAACCAAATGCTGAACTGAAGACTTTTTCAGGCGACCAAAATGTTACAATTAACTTTCATGAAAACACACTGAAAAATAAACAGATTCACGGAGAGTATGGCTATGCCTATACTCTGTGAATCTGGAGTTACACCACAGTTACGGTATCTAACCAACATTGTCGCTGTGGTAGCGACTTGTCAATCACAACATAGCCATGCCCTAAAGCATACTGATGCTTTATCGTCAAATTTAAATTAAATTGGACCATAATTTACAAAATGAACATCATGCTGTATTGAAGAAGATTTGAAACCATAAACTTATTAGGAAAGTGTTTACTGAGGTGACAAATCAAGTGTGGAGTAGGGTCATTTTCTCATAGACTTCTATACAATCGGACTTCTTTTTGGAGCCAATGGAGTCGCCCCCTGCTGGCCTTTAGAGAGAATTTAGGTTTAAGGCATTTCTGCATTGGCTTCACTTTTCAGACCCGGAACTACCCGCTTGGTTACGTTGTATTGTGGGAAATGTAGGATCCAGCATTTTTGGAACTTCACCCATACTAGTGACTAAAATCAGAACAGTTAGGCCTCAGCTGCATCTACTTTGACCATTATTTATTAAAGTGCTTTTCACAAGTGTCCTAACTTTGTGGAGGTGCAGTACTAAATCACTGGAGTCCCCCTTCCCTAAGGCTTCATATATTTAGGGTCTGCTCAGATTTAAAATGTATAGTAAACTGAATATTAATGTCATATACATGAATGTAAGACAATAATCCTAAACTCACTTTTCTTTTTAGTTCTGGAATAAAGATCTCTCACGTTTTTTGGGTCAACATAAAACTAATTGGTGGAAAATAGAATTGACATCATTTATTGTAGCACAGTTACCAACTTTTTACATTGTCTCCACATGTTTTGTTTTATAATGAACAGTCTGATACCAATTAATGGGCAGTTTGAAGTCAAAAACCTTATTGGAGACGATACAATAATTCCTCAGCCTATCCTCTCAGAACAAAAGCGGGTTAATAAAATGGCCTTTCAGTTAAATGAGGGATTAAATAAGAAGTGGCCCAACCAACCTTTTAGTCGGCATCTCTAAACAAATCATTAGGCCTCTCCTTGGATGAGGTCCAAAATATGAGAGTTAAAAGAATATATCTGCCACAGTACTGGAGATTTACTACCTGGCTCAGCACACAGTGATCAAGTGGAGAAAATGAACAACATAAACGTCATCGAGGTGCCCTTGAACAAGGCACTGAGGCAGCTCCCAGGTGTGAATGTGTGTCACTAAAGTGTGAAGCAGGGTGTCATTCACATACAGCGGATGTGCACATGGAAACTTTTTACTTTGTCTTAAAATATCACTTCATGAGTTTCAAATCGGCAATATGAAGAATTACTTTTGAGAGAATATTATCAATAATGTAAAGTTAAACGAACAATTGTGTGGCAAATGCTTCCAAATATTTTTTTTTTCTCTCTTTTCTGACATCTTGTGCTAATCTGTGATATCAGGTCCACTGGCCTACAGTCAGTCATCTCAACTTGGCCTTGAACAAAATGTCTCTAAGGACCTGGGGAACATCAGTGTTCTCATGAATAAGAACACAACAATATAACCTACTTCTACCCATCTCTGTCTGTGTTTCCCTTTTCAAATCCAGCATGGGGGGTTGTGTGTATGTAAGGAGGGAGTGTGTGTTTTGGGGGGGGTGGTTGGGGGGGTAGTCCCTCCCTGTCCTCCCACTGCTCTGCTATCACATCATGCTGTGTTATTGGCCACTTGTATTCAGCCAGTTGGATATTGTGCCTTCTAACCTGCTGTAACCCCACTGTGGTGTTAAACAGTAATTCAGTTCATTGCCAGTAGTATAAACAGAGGCAGCACTCAACATGTCAGTCAGGTAAATTGGATAGTTTTCTTTTACAAGGCTGTTGTTCGCAGTAGGTGTTACCTGCGATTTGCATTTTGAATACAACAGCAGTTAAAAGTCTGATCAAAGTCCTCGCCAAAGTGGTATTCATAAAAAGTTGATGTTTATTGTTGTTGTCTGATTGCATCACAAGTGCTGTTCAGGACATTATTTTTGTGTCACGCTTCAGTCGTTAACATCAGCCTCAAGTTAGATTAGCACAACTGGCTCAGCAATTTGGATGGTATCTCACCTTGTAACCTCTGAACTGGAGCGACCTTTCATCTTTGAACTCTGACCCAGAATGCCACATAAATGGAGATACAATATCCTCCCTTTCATTCCTTCCCCCCCAACCAGAACACGCTGAACTTTGCCCCTGAAGCTTTTCACAGAAATGTGGTTCAGGGAACTCTGTCCTTTGACCTGAAGTATGGGGACAGATTGTGACTAACAAAAAAGTCTGAGGCCTTTTTGAAAACATTTTGTCATGATCTTATATATGTAGGAGATTTAACACATTCTGTCAGGCACTGCGGAAAAGAAGGTTGGTTACAGATGTTAACAGTCCGCTTGCAGGGACACAGCTGTGGTCAGTGACAAAAGAAGTGAAGAAAATTGAAAAAGTGTGGCGCATTATAAAAGGAAAGGTTAACAGGCGTTTAAAAGTCATTAGGAAACAGACGTTTGATGTTTTACAAGACTGACTTTTTACTATCTTGTTAACACAGTGTTGGATGAAGTGTGTAAAACAGTGCAGGATTGGGATTCTGTAATTTAATTTTATCAAAATAAATAAAAATTGTAGAATACAGTGAAATTGAGAATTTCAAAAAAAAAAATCTTACTGTTTTAATTATTTAAGTACAATGAATTCAAAATTTTAAAACCTAACAAGTCGTATCCTCATGTAGAATATTATTTCTCTAATTAAACAACTGCAGACTTCTCAGCTAATTAAAACTGAGGTGGTGTTTAAAGTATTTAAGCAACTTTGAAAAACAAAAGCAGAAACGCTTCAGTTAACACATTATACACATATTTCAAAGCTATGCACTAGATTTTTTCAGCTGAATAACACTGCAATACAGCCAATTCATCTGTGACTCACCTTTCATGTCAGCTTGAGTTCACTGAACGGTTACTGGGGCAGATTATCATTCAAATCTTTGGATGGGATATGCGGATTTGATTTGTTTCTCCATCCAGGAATAGAGTAATCTGACCCCAGCCCTCTATAAATTAGGTTTTCTATATGATCATACTGTATTCCGCTGAATATATCAAGGTAAGAAAAGAAAAGATGGAAAACATATGAATGAGAGGGCAAAGGTCAGCTCTGCAGTGGTGTTCTCTTGGCCTGGCAGCAAACACAGGAGAGTTTAGATTCAGACGCCTGATTGTCTCAGAGGGAGGGAGCGAAGTGTCAGCAGACATTAACCCTCCACCTTTGACCCTTTACTCCCCAATTTCAGCCGCAGTGTCTCCCAAGGTTTGGAGTGAAGGGAGGGCCTCTTGGGGAGGAGGCAGGTGCGAGCTGCAGTGGGAGGGCCCGCTGGAAGTCACACCATACTGTAACCTTTGAACTGGAGTGAGTATGGGATGGTTGTGACATTCCCCACGTATACAGCTGCAGGGTTTGGATTCTTCAACTGTTGTGCTTAAAAAAAAAAAAAAAAAACTCTGGCAAGGGCAACTTACTGTATTTAATTCAACAAAGCAAATAAAGGAATAAGCACGTAAATCCACATTCATCTTTTAAAATAATTCAGATAAGGTCAATACCTGAACATCCTCCAATGTCATGAAAATATATCCCTTTTTTTACAGACTCAACACAACCTTGTGATGAGTGGATTATTCATTAACGAGTGAAACTGTCTTTATTGGTGCAGCAAACTATGGACGGAGAAGAAAATGCTTGACCTCTGTGCAAAATAAACAGACAAGAGTGATTATGACTGGATTATGGCAGACATGCTAAACAGCCATCTCAGTCGTCTTGGTAAATATTCTGCTTTTGTCCTTGAAGAGTGTCAGAGAGATGAAACTGTGTCTGATAGACAAGATAGATAATTTCAGTACAACGCAGCAGTGCGCTAAGAGAGGGGATACATGAAAGTCACAGCTGCCACTGTCAGAAAAGGTGTGCCAAACTACTGATTCAGTATGATGACCCCATCTCTCCCATTTCACATTATTTTCCCATCTGACTCGCAATCAGTACATTCTGTGAGTTATTTAAATTTGCACTGCCAGGAAAAGTGCTCCAGGAAAGCAACATTATATTTGACTGAGGTCATCATGGGACGCTGAGAAATGTCTTCTAGGGTGTTGACGCTCAGACAGTTGATACTACGGTCACTGTCCAGGTATGTCAGTGTTATTTAGTACATCAGCTCCGTGTTGAGTTTCTCTGGAGAGCCACTGATCTGACTGAAAGGATCCACACTCAACACAGTGCTCTGCGAAGGCATATCATGATGTTGGCCTCACAATGGGGATGGTGTCTGCTTTCCCATTCAACAGTTTCTTCAGTCTGCTACTGGCAAAGGGAAGAATAGGCTTAATAAACACCTACAGTTTAAAAAAAAAAAAAAAAAAAAAAAGGCCATCTTGCCTGGAGCTGTTTTGTTAAGGTGTGACTATGAAACTGCAGGGACGTTGTTCAGTAGTCTGCATGACCTAACCACATACAGCATGTGAAGTTTAGAGGTAAAACAAGCAGTTTTATCCAAATAGAACATCCCACTTATTAAAACTGTTCATTTCATCATTTCATCATTTTGCTTTTATCTGGCAAAGCAAATGTTCTGCCAGGGATTCAATTGTAAGGCTGCTGACAGCAGTGGGAATGTTTACATCTCCCTACGCCTGTCCTAATATCTAATGCTTAACCCATACCCACTTGCTCTGAAACAGAAAAATCAAGAGGAATTTTGGAGTTGTTTTTGGATAACTGTCAAAGTATGGGAAAACAGGTCACTGCATAAGCGTGGCTGCCTCTGTGTGAGAGCACCGTGTATGTGTGCATGTGTGTGTGTGTGTGTGTGTGTGTGTGTGTGTAAGAGAGAGAGACAGTTCACACGTGTGAATAGGAACGCAGGCAAGACTAGGGCGGCTCCTGTGTGGGTGAGTTGCCTCACGTCCCCCTGTACATGCACTGGCCCTGCATCTTGTTGACCTAGTTGGTGCTCTTTGACTAATCCCTGGCGATTCTGCGGGTGGTCTGGGAGGAGCTCTCCTCCAGTTTCCTCTGCATTTGAATATCAGATGGCAAAGGCGGGGCCTCGGAACTGCCAAGGGATTTGACTGGAGCGCCTGCCAACACAACACGCAATGTTTTTTTAGTGCTCCCTGCACTTCCTCTCTCTCTCCCCCTCCTCTCTCTCCTATGCTATCACGGCTCTTCTTCTTTCATCCACTTGTCAGACATAAAAGGCACCCATATTTTTTGCACATGTTGACCCACCGGTTCAAAGTGACACTGATACTTTCATTGTGTTTGTGTGTCCGAGAGTGTGTGTGTTTTCTGAGCAATTAGAGGCCCAGTTGTACTCCTGATCATGTAGCCATCCATTCTATTCAGCTATCAGTGCTGCTGGTCTCTCAGTTTACACATGTAACAGGAGTTTTCTCCCTGACACACAGCTGACATGCTGTCTTCTTGTATGAGGTTTTATTACTTATGTTTGGGTGATCCAATTACTCTTTCACCTTGTGGTTTATGTCTCTTCTAACCTGCTCATGCATGGGCCATTTGCAAGCATAATGAGTCACAGATATGCTGTTAAAGCATTCACCACCAGATTTCACTAAAACACCTTCAGACTGATGTTAAGCTGGGAGTAAAACTATAAAACAACGGACACTTTGATGCTATTACCAAGTTTTTAACATTGTATTTTGATATGTCAGTGGACATACAATGTGCATATTTGTTTTACATGTGTGTGACAAATGTGGCAGGGGAGCAAAGACTAATCCGTAGTCAAAGCTGCTGTGCTGATGTTGGTTTTACACTGGACGAGCTGCTTTGTTTGACTGAGGCTTTACTGGGAGGACACAGCGGGGGTTGAGCTAAAGAGTCAAATATCAGGGACAGAGGCACCTTACTGTCCCTGCTGCCCTCTCTCTCTCTCACACACACATGGTGGTGAGCGAGGACAGTGAAAACACAGCTCAGTGTCCCTGGGCCCTCGTCCTTCCTCCACCCATCCACCAGCAGCCGTTCCCACGGGGCCGTTAACATCCTATTGACCCTGCTCATTCATTATCAGATCAGCATGGAACACGCTGGGGCACTTTAACCCACTCTGTATACACATACACACACCCTCAGACTCCACACACACAAACTGCAGATTACTCTGCTTCATAGCAGTCCTACCCCAAACCCACAGTAGGGCACTAAGCTATTTCCAGTGATCACTCCTCAGTGCTGTTGTGTTTCGATGGAGCGTTCCATCAGGAGATGAACGCCCACTGGTACGTCTCCTCCACAGATGCTGGCGGGTCCCATGGGACGACCAAGGCTTCCCAGCATCCCTCCGCTGATTGTCAGTAAACGTGTTGACATAAATGTAGTGTGGCTAATGAGTTGCCAACTAAGAACCACTGTCAGCTCCTCAAGACCTGTCAATACAAGATGGAGGCAGATTTTAGCTCATTACACTTTTGCGCTGAGATGTCTAACAATAGATTAAAGCATAAAGCTCACAGTATTTCATGCATTTGAAGGCCAAATCATCAGCATTGAAAACATCTTACAGACATTAGAATTCAGCGTGGACATGTGCAGTCTGTGATGGCCCCTTCTCGCAATTGAAATTCATGACAGGTCCGAGGTAGTGTGATACTCATGTAGGCACAAAGCTTGCACATCTAATGTTTATTGATAGCAAAGCCTACATAGGCTGTTATTATTTCAAGGCAGTATGGGAAGGCTTAGTTTCAGTGTCTGCATGTGTGCACGTGTGCTTCCTGTGTGTATGTGTACGCAGCCTCAGTGTTTGTTTGTGTCACACAAAAAACAGATTAGTGAAAACACTGAGGTAAAATAAGCAGCCTGACCTTGCTCTGAAACTGAAAGGCAATCCTCTGAATGATCCGCGGGTCAGTAGCTTTGTCCTTCAGACAGTTAAAGTCTATCCTTCTCATCCCTCCCTCCACCCCCCGCCTGTCTCACTGTTTCCTCCTCTATCCCTCACTCTCTTTACCTTTCTTCTACAGTACTTGTATTCACATTAAATCCCTCTTTTTCTGCACCTTACGTAAAAGTTATTCTATTCTATTCTCCATCCCTGCAAAACTGTCTGTCTTAATGTGGCACACACACAGACACACGCACGCTCACACACAAAAAAACGCATTCAGAACTCTTGATATGCATGTCATCTTTTCATGTCTGGTCTTTGAACACGGCTGTTTGTGTTATTTCAAGACGTGATTGTTCCTCATGACAAGCGGTGATGGCACTGATGTGTCTGATCTGCCGCTCAAAGGCAGACGAGCAAGACGCACAGGCGGTAGCAGATACTACCAGCCATATTAAAGACTTCCCCCGCAAACTCTTTGAGCTATGAAATGTTTGAGGCTTTTAGAGCGTAGCCAAAGCGGGTTGCCAGGTGAGCGCTGGCAACCTCCCCCCGCCCCCCCATCCCTTCATGTATAGGATGCCTCAAGAGTTGCTGCATTCACTTGAAATTGCAAGTGTGTCAGCAAGTTCCAGATGTCAGTTATGCAATGTCTAATTACAGAAAGAAGCATGGTTTGGTGTGTTACTTAAAATTTGTGTGCCTGTGCATGTTTATAGGTGCTCATTGGAGTTTATTTTTAAAATGGACATTTGTAAGTTGTATTAAAACAATAACCCTAATTATGTATAATTAGGGTACAAACCCCCAAGGAGTTAGAAACCTTCTATGTTTCGCTGGTGTATTATTATTATTATTTCTTTTCTGCTGCATTGGCTCAAATTACTGTGAGCTGAAATGAACGAAAACCATTAAATTTGTCCCAGTAACTGGAAATGATGTACAAGTGCTCACAAGAAATATGAGCCCAATCGGTCGGATGGTGGCACTGTAATTAAGGCCCAAAAATTAAATTTTGGAAAGGCTGCGCCCCCAGACCATGAGCCTGATTGACTTGAAATTTGACACACAAGTCCATCTCAATGTACTCTACAAAAAAGCCTCTTGGACCAAAAATTCTGCAATGATGGATTTTTTTCTAATTTGCATAATCTGAAAAACAGTAATGTGACATCTACTTTTTGGATTTTGACTCGGTCTATACAAAATTTGGGATACAGCTGAAATACACAAATCTACTACAAATGAGCAAGATCAGTCGAAAAACATGGCTGCCATCAACCAAAATATCTTCGCAATGGGTGGGGTTTAGAGAATATTTGTCATAACTCAATAACCATTTGTCCAATCATCTTAAATCTTCATACATAACTTCAGTTATGCAAATAGGTGTACCAAAACATTTTGATTCTGACCTATAGGGAGCACTACAAATGCCATAAAGGTGTATCTGAAAACCCAGTGGACAGAATTTCACTAAAATTGGTGTGCATGCTCTGAGGGCAAATATTAACCAAAATCTGAAGTGCCATATTGATTGGTGCAAATAGTGTGGCCTATCACATATTTGCTCATGACTCAAGATGCCTTTGAGCAATCCTGATTTAACTCAGACATCCTGTGCTATCTCCTGAACATACTCACTGACTTTCGTTCACATCTTATGAAGGGGGGACAAATGACAGAACTTGAGTGAACTTGAGTGCATTTATTGAAATGCTGCAGGGTTTGTTACAGTGAAACAAGTGTTTGATTGGTCTCATTACTTTAAACAGAATTGACTAACTGAAGTGACTTTACTCACCTTTGTGAAGCCTGACACCTGCTTGTTGCTGCTTACGGCTTTAATTTTGGTCAACTGAGCTGCTTCCCTCTGATGAGCACAAAAAAGCTGGAACTGAGGAACTGCCGCTTGCAGCTATATTTTTTTTATTATGTTTGAATTTGTTTGACTATGCATGTTTGCACTCCGCAAAACCTTTACACATCATTGTTTCACCTGACAGGGTTGTTCACCTTAAGTGTGCAGTTAAAAGATTGTAGCCTGCAACTTGCTGCAGCCATGTTTTTGAGTTTGCACCAATTCACTGTGCTGTGATGTATCCCATCTGGATAGCATTGCCAAAGTTACAGCTGTAGTCTACTGCTGCAGTGCAAAACTGATAGAAAAGATCACACCAACCAACCAACTGTTTGAGTGTTTGTTTTCCATCCAGATGATGAATAACTAGATTGGGCCCAACCCACAGGATATGCAGTGCAAGAAGATTTACCACAACATCTGGGGTTAACCAGGGTGAACAAATCATTGAGAGGTTAATCTCTGGATCATGAAGGAACATAAGTACACCTTACTTCAGCTTATCTGTGTCATGTGATAAAACCTGCTGGATATGGACAGATAGATGGATATCACTGCAGCACAGCATCATGTATACTTCTCAGTGTAAGATAATCTGTAAATATGCCATCCATTTTCTGATGGTATGCTGATGACAATCAGCTGTATGTATACTGTATGAACAATTGATCCCTTTGTTTATTCATTTATCAGGGACAGCACACATGAATGAACCACATTGTGATGTAAATGTGCCAAATTTGTTTAAAATCAGTGATATTCAGATAGTAGAAGAGTAGCTATGACAGAGGGATATTTAATATTTGGCGTATTGTGTAATAACTTCACTTTTACTCTTAATCTTCAGTTAGTGCCACATTACCCCACATGCCAATCAACAGATGACTTCTGATGTATACCACCACAAACTGGAAGTAACAGGCATGGCAAGGTCAGTGGTTGGTCTGTTGATCCACCACTTTGGTCCAGACTGATAAATCTCAACAACTATTGGATGGATTACCATGAAATTTGGTGCAGATATCCATGGTGCCTAGAAGATGAATCCTGATGACTTTGGTTATCCTTTGACTTTTTCCTTTAGCGCCACCCTGAGGTTCACATTTGTGTTTTTGAGTGAAATGCCTCAACAACTATGGATTGCCATTGAATTTGGTGCAGACATTGATGCCCCATCGGGGTGAATTGTAATAGGCTTTTTTTTCTGGTGTGCATGCTCTGTACATTGATGGGGCACAATTGCCCTAAAGGATTACATTGCAGCCAATACTGGACCAATTTCAAATATTGTTGTCCCAATTAGTCACTTAGACACAAAATGATGGTAAAATGGGGTCCAGGTTGAAAAAAAACCCCAAGTTTCCCTTTAACTGCCATCATCAGGACAGCATTTCAGATTGTCCAGTTCAGTACAGTCTCAGCTGTGTTAAGAGTGCTAATTAGCAAATGTTTGCATGCTAACAAGCTAACTCAACTGGTGAACATGGTAATTATACCTGCAAAATATCAGCACATTAGCATCATCACTGTGAGCATGTTGCCATGCTATTATAAATTTCTCAAAGAACTTTAGTACAAAGTCAAGAGGTTGTAATATGTAACAAAACAAGCGATCAAAACTCTGTAAATTAAACTGTGTTCCTGCACATGCTCAGTGGTGTCTGCCGTACACAGAACTACTCTCCGGAGAATGAAAATGTGATCACTGTTACTAGTCTTTGGAGCCGTTAGTAAACAAACTAAAATCTTTGTGGGGAAGGTACATGTCACCCAGTGTAGCGGTATGGCTCACTGACGTAGCTTTTGGACAACAACGGAGGTCTACAGAGGAATAAGATGTATATCAAGCTTTGGATACACACACAACACTTGTATAAAGGATCAATTTGTTGGTTTGACTCTGCACATATTGACAATTAGAAAAATATGGAAAATAGCCAGCCTTATCCATTAAAGTTCACTACAGCACTAGTTCTGCTTTGATCATTTAATTTGTTTCCAAAGCACCTCCCCTTGCCCACTAGTACCAAGACAGTATCAATGGATACAAGAATGTTCTAATTCAAAGTCCTTTTGCAATTGGAACTATTGAAAGACTAAATAAGACTAAATGTTTTGTTGAGATTTGTTCTTTTGGTATAAAAATACCAGATATCCACAGAGCCTGCGTCACCCGTTAAAACAGTTTCCAGTAATTGGGAACTGACACTGATGACTGTATCGCAGATTAAATTAGTGACCCCCTCCCTCTTGTCCCAGTCTGGCAATGATGCAGAGACAGACGTTTCTTTTTCTAACCGTGACCTTTAGCTGTGTCGGGTCTGCCTCCTGCCCACAAGAATAGCCCTGCGTGGACTATCACAAACAGAAGGCATCCATCACTTTGAAATACATAAAACTAAAAAATGACAAAGTATGGAGCAGGCATGTGGTACCATGTGACGCATTTGTTGACAAGGAAACTATTCAATAGAGAAACAGAAGAGCAAAACAGTTTTCTCTGTAGATTTATTCAAACATAGTTAAAGCAATAGGCTGATCAACTACAGGTTGTCAGTGCGGTTATAAATAGAGCTGTGTGTGCTGTTATGTTAAAAAAGGCTATCATGTTAACTGACCCCCCCCCTCCTCCTGGCCAACCCCCACCACCTCTGCCACTGCCACAGAATGACGGATCGATCGAAGAGTGACAGCAGTGAGGAAATAGAGAGAGATTCAGGATTTACATCGTCCTCTGACACGCTCATATAAACGCCCCCCAATGATAAAGAGACTACACTCTGACAAGGACACCAGTCCTCGTTTAGCTGCTCACAAGTTAAAAGATTTGCCATCTTCCCTCCCTCTTTCACTCTCTTTCTCTCTTTTAGCAGATTTCAGTGCAAAGCATATAACCTTTGTGAATTATTTAGTTTATTGACCTCTGCGGGGATTTAATATGAAGGTCGTTTCCTGCTGGCAGAGCGAGCGCCGGCGGGGTCCTCAGGTGACACGGCCAAGGTCGCCCGTCTCCCTCCAGTTAATAATATATTTGTCACACGCAGTGTGTTAGCCCCCGACACAGCGCTACTGCCTTCCACTTGATTAGTGCAACCAATAAGGACTGCCAAAGATAATAAAGTAGACATTGGCTTAAGGAGATGTGTCAAATGTCCACAGCATCTCTCTCTATCTCCCCCCACACAGATACACCAAGCACTAACACACACACACAAATTCACACCCTCTCTTTCCCCCCCTCCACCTCCTCCTCCTCCTCCTCCTCCTCCTCTCTGTTCTTGTTTTATTGTTTCCTAGATGAAGGTTAAAGGGAGATGCTGAACAGACAGAACAGCCTGAGGGCCGTGGAGGGCCTGGCTGCCTGGCTGCGGCAGGCAGTGCTGTGGGTAACAGCAGCAGCCAACCCCTGCACCCCCCTCCGTCCCTCCACAAGTCCAGTGCACTGGTGTGTCAGAGGGGCAAGAGGGTGAGTCGGCCAGAGCCACAGGGGCAAGTGGGTTACAGCGTCTGATGTACATGGGGGGCAGTAGAGAGCTGCTGGTCCCTGACCGTGCCTGTCACTGATAATAATCACAGAGAGCTATGGAGCCTTATTAGCACCACCGTTTGGCTGAGACAAAATGGCGCCCCATAGGTGAAACCCAGGTGAGTTATGGCGAGGGGAAGGAAAGCATTACAGCAGGGGTGGCAAATATTTTCTGGCACGGTGCTGTAATGAAGTTGGTGGAGTCTGTGAGGATATAGAGCAGGGGGTTTAAATCTTTAAGGGGTGAACAAGCCTTAAGTGCAGCATTATTGATTTGATTGTATGAGTGCTGGTGATAATGGAGAATGCAGGAGGCCAGGCAATGACAGGCAGATGAAAGGTGGTAGAAAAGGTGCCGCAGTCAAGGCTGAGCTGCAGTCTGTCTCCTGTTTGTCCTTTTGCTGGAATAGTTTGCATGAAAAGGTCACTACAAGGTGAGTCTGACAACCACGCAGGGCCGACACCTGTGAGATACGGGAGACAGCTGCTGACAATGTTATCAGCCAGTTATGTACAGACACACACCATATTATACAGTAGTATATACATACAGACACACTACTGCAACACATAGGGGTCGGACAGAATAACAAAAACATTGCACAATATAATGAAATCCAATACAGCAACACCAAAAACTACAACCTTACAAATAGAGTTGCACAAACAGATACAGCATCAATAAAAACTGACCATTATACACTTTAGTCAAGGTAATTAATTGCAGGGCAATTTCATTGCATTGCATCATATTTTACAGATGCTCATGTTTTTCTGTCAGTCCCCTGTGTATGTCTTAAATTCATCAGTTTCCAAACAATAATGACATATTAGCACTGACACAATATTAGTATTGGAGTTTCCTGAAAATCAAATTTCAAAAACAAGCATCCTTTGAAACCAGCACATGTAAGAGTGTGTCAGTGTGGAGCTGATGAAGCTGATATCACCCCAAATTAAACAGTGGCGAGCAAGTCGAGATGGGAGGTGAAATCTGCCAGAGCATTAGCATGATCTATGATTCGACTGGTGGAGGGACACAGTACATTTTCTCTGAATGAATAGATTTGTTGAGTCTATTAATGACCTTCTATTCTAGACCTTTTTCTCTATTATCTGAACTGCCCAGCGCCATCCATAACTCAGCCGATTCCTATCTTATAAATCATTGTTCCTATCCCCATCTTTGCTCTATCATGACAATTAGGCTCAATGCTAGGATTCGTGTTTGCTAAATCCAGATTAACTCATCCCACCTCTGTATCTACAGAACATATGAAGAGGATTAATGGATACAATGCGCTCCATTATATTTGAGACTGTCTTGTGTCAGAAGGAATTAACATTAGAGAGACCTTAATCGCTGCAGTTAGTCTTAATGCTTGAAGGTGACACTTTTTTCTCAACCCTGACATAAATAAGTAACTTCCTATTGCTAGTATTAGTCCAGTTGTGCTACAATTGCTAAATACAACACTAATCCAGTATACTGGATGAAATTTAAGTCAATTTGAGAATGTTGCATGTGGATTTGACAGTGGGTATGTTCAGATAATGACACCCACCTTCTGGGATCTCTCCAGCAGGGCTCCCCCAGGCATACGACTGGAGAGGTCACTAGTGCAGACACTTATTGGCCTATTCATTAAGGCGGACTGGGACAGAAGTCGAGGCTAAGGTCTCCACTTCCAAAGTAACTCTGCGGCTCAGACCTCATTTGCAACCAGACAAGCCTATTGTAACAGCAAATAAAACAATATTGATTTTGCAAGTGGCAACGGGGCTGTGCATCTTATTGATCAGGATCAAGCACTTATCACTCTCCAGACCCAGAGTGTGCCAATGTTAAGCACAGGTCTCAGGTCTTAATTACGACAGTGGCCTTTACATGGTTCCTCGCCTAATGATGCTCCAGTAACACCGCTGTGTTTGACCTTCTGTATCGGCTGGGCGGACAAAACTACAGTTACTTACACAGGGTAAAATTTTACTGTTCAATCATTTGATAAACAGAGCTGACTTGTGTTTGACTTCACGTTGCGTACTCTTGATATGTAATCTTTTATGTTTCTCCATGGTGTTGGATATACGCACGTTGTTGAGCTTGATCACACTGTCAGTAGAGATCCATAGATATCGGTGAGCAGGCGAGGTGTCAGGATGACCGTATGCACAAAGTGACTGCTCTCTTAATGGAAGGTTACAGTTAGTATGGCACGTTTGACCCCTGCTGCAGCAGCACGTTCTGCTGAAGTACTGCTGGGCAAGACACTCAATCATTACTTTCTCCTTCATGGTTAAAGGCTACTTCTGGTTTATTACAACATGGAGCTATTTTTGTAGTTTTGTCCATTGTTCTTATCAGTAATAATGACACTGTAGTCACCATGGTAATTGCTGTGATGTGGGAAAGCAGCAATATTGCAAAAAGAAGACAATCAGACAAGTTTTAAACAAATCCCTGACATATTCAGAAGAGAAACCAAAGGGGAATGGTTTACTGACATTTGGGGTGCACTCACTTAAATGGTTTTAATAATCTAGTGAAAGTGTTGGCTTGTTCACAACCTATCTTATCATCTGAGCACTTGCACTCAGGTACAATATATTGTAACTGATAGAAATCAAAACCAAAATGATGAAAAAAATCTGAATAGTTCTTTATGTACCTCAGGATTCAAATATAATCCTGAGTATACTTGAATATACTATATTTTCTCTTTACCAGCAAATCCCATGAAAACACCAAAACCAACAGTGTGTTAACGGATTTCATGTATATACTTTCATTTTTAAAATAAATTGTGTATTTTTTGGGGACTACTTTCAGCTGCGGATTAATACACATTTGGTGCTCAAATGAGTATTTACTACAGCAGGGCAATGTATACAGGTTTGCCTTTTCATGGGATTGGCTGACAATAACATTAACCTGGAATAGTTGCAGACTTAATCTTTAAAATGTAAAAATAGCATGTCAGACAAGCCCTTGGAACTGATTACAGACACTCCCTCCAACTGCGTTTTGCTTTTATAAAGGGCTAGAAAATGTTGCTGTATCAACTCTGCTGTGAGTATTCATGCATTTCTAAGACAAACCAAGTTGCTTGCACGCTGTGGTAATCAACCGCTATGGCGTCAGACGCTCTGTGACTCATTTCACTCATTCAAATCCACATCTGAGTCTGCAGTGGCTGAAGCCTTGGCAGATGATCGCCCCCAGACTGAACTAAACATAGTGATAAAAATAAAATGCAATTATCCTTTAATAGACACTTAGCCATTACACATACAAATCCAATGTAGCTTATGGTAATGACATGCACCTTTTACACATGTGTTTATGCAGTCCTTTGAGCTAAAGAGGTATGGTTTTGATTCTTAGAGATGTCATGCTGTCTGAGAGATGCACTGCATTATGAAAATAAAATAAACCATTCAAAAACTCATGAATATATTTACTCAGCCCTGCCAGGTCAACAAACCTTGATAAGACCATGAAAGAAACAAACATACTGCATGCACAGCCAACCATGATGAGCAGTGAATAGAGTATATTCCTAATGAGGCAAAGTATTAGACATGGTTAAGATGTTCTTAACAGCATATTCAATGTGACAGCAATGGGTTCTCACAAGTAGAGCCCCATTTTTTCCCTGAATATCACAACATGTTTGGATAGGAAAAGATTTGGCCTCTATCTGTAAGGATTTATGAAACAGTACTCTCTGAATGTACCCAGGATCTCAGTCATAGATTAGCAGGCTAAGAGGGAGCATTGCCACTCAAGGTTCTGCTGTCAATCGTTGAATCTTGGTACTAGGTCAATCAATGGTTCCTCTCCCCTCCCTCTCTCTTTTTCTCTTTCCCTCTCTCTCTTTTCAGTGATCTTCTCAGATCAGTGGAGGAGGGAGAAAAATCAATGGAGTAAAGTAATCACTTGGCGGAAGATACAGCGAAGGCCCGAGGCCCGCCCAGCTACCTGAGTTCCATTTCACGCATCAGCAGCTGCAACACAAACACACAGCGCTAGCCTGTACTCCCATCTTAAACAACATGAGCAGCCCCGACGCTCCATACCCCTTGTGACCTATTCCTCCCCAGAGGAAACTCCCAGATTGCACTGCAGCACACCGCCACTGTCTACCCACTAGCAGGCTATTGATCTGCAGTCCTACACACTCAGGCTCTGACAGCACTGGCTATACCACATTTCCAAAATGCCAAGTGGCAAAAATACGTCTCCCTGCTTCTGACATCATCGGCTAATGTGCACGGGGACGGTGTCATGTTGAGTCCATATGGCCCCTGTTCGATAATGCAATAGTTTTACGGCTCTGTGTCTACAAAATGGTGCAGTGAGCCATTTAATGAATTAAACAAAATGGCTCCATTTGAATGGAGTAATTTGCTATCAAGTTGAGGAGTCTCTGGCATGTTGATGATAATGCTGCAAAGCTTGTTAAACTTTTATGTCTTTTGTTGAATGTTTCTCCCTCTTACTCATACAAATTATTCAACCTCTGACCCCATTCTCTGGCTAACATTTGGAGCAGCCTCCCCTCTTCTCACAGCACCGTATGACTGCTATTACCTTTGGCTGGCTTGTGAGGAGAGTGGGTGGAGGGTCACAGTGGGTGGCAGGGAGAAGGAGTCATGTGTGGGTATTTGTTTAACAATTCTAAAATGCAAATGACTGTATACACTGAAGAGCTGCTGTACTAACAAAGGACCTAAGGGAGAGGTCAGCAGTGTTTCAGAGGGGTCAGGCTAAGGAGGGACGGCCGCTGCATTAAATCCTAACAAGACAGATTTCAGCGTGTCCCCAGGTCTCAGCACCCATGTTGTTTATGTATGGGGTCAATATGAGCCTGTCATTTCTGGTGGGTTTATCCATTTTAAGCTGCCCTTGTTCAGCTTTAGTAGCTTTATTAGTTTGCATAGGAGCAGGGAGAGGCTACTGTAGCTGTGAACTATACTATACATGAACTATATGAGGCTGTGTTTTGAGAGTCAGCTTTTAATACACTTATCAGGAATTGCAAAACACTGTTTTGAGAAAGAGAATAAATATGCAATAGTAAGTCTAAGAAGTGGAATGAAAAGGGTGTTTAAAATAATCAAATGCAAATACTCTGAACTGAATTCATAACGCATGTTAAAAAAAATAATCAGTGGATCATGAAGTGGAGAATTTTGAATGAATTTATTTGTTGTATAAATGTTGTGGGAGGTTAAGAGGGAACAATTGGTCATTTGGTCAGTTGGTTTATAGATTAAAACAATGTTCCAGGATTTCAGTCTCAGTCTTGGATACATATTATTTAGAGGATAAGATCCCATGAAAAGACGAAAACCAAGTATTGCCTGTGTGTGTCAAAGCCTGATATTTCTAATTCCTCTGTGTGAAAGAGCTCTGTTGTTATAAACTATTAAAAACACATCATTAAGCCACACTGTTGCACTGGGTGACCTATTCCGTCAATGCCATGAACACACACTGTAGTTTATTTTGACTCAATCCCACACACAAATCTGCAGCTCAATTCGCAATATTTACCCCTGTTTGGGTAATGTTTGCTAAAACTACAATGCCCAGTTGTTTTAGGGAATTTGTCAGATTTTATGGTTGGAATTTTTGCCTTTATTTGACAGATGAAATTAGAGAGACGGGAAACCTGTGTAGAGAGGAGTGTGACATGCAACAAAGGTGTAAGGCTGGAAATTACATGGTTGTGTCTTAACTGATGGGCTCTTGGAACACCTGTTTTTAAAGAATACATCTTTAGCAGATGGGCTTGGGGCTGAAAGCTACAGAAAGGTGGCATAGAAGCAACACAGTAAGTTGGTTGTTCATGGCTTCTTTTCATGGAATTTGTTTACAATAACAAAAATACAGAATATCGCCAGCCTTATCCTTTAACCCCTGACAGTTTGTCACTTCTCATGCACTACAGCAAAAGAAGTAAAACAAAGTGAATCATCAGATGCATATTTGTTTGAATCTTCTGCTTTCAAGATGTTAAAAGTGTACTCCACAGATTTACTATTGTACTGCTATAACACTGTCAGACTCACAATGGAAAGTTTTAAGATGGTTTCAAACCTGCCTTGTTTAGGCTGGTTGAATTGGACTCTAGTTCGTTTTCCCTATTGGTACGATTCATTTGGGCAGATGAACACAGCAATTGTACTCGGGTGCGGACCAAAACAATCTCTAAGTCCCTTTGAGGGAGTGGTCTTGGTCCAGTCAAAAATGAATTCTGTCTTGTTTACCGTTGGAACATAATTCGACCTTGATTCAACCCAACTAAGGCGTGCTCTGCAGCTTTAAGCTAAACGGCTTCTGTAGCCAGGTGTGCTTTGCATACTGGAATGCAGAAGAGTGAAATCAACAGTTGCTACTAACTGGAGAATGAAATACAATGCAAGTCAACCCAATGCACTTGTACAGTGTGTGTGTGTGTGTGTTATGCTAGTTGTGGCTAATGTAGCCTGGAGCTGCTAGCTTCCAGCAGAGATGAGGAGCAGGCTACAGACGTTTGGTAACCTCACTTAACTTCACACCCACATACTGTTTTCACTTTCAAACCTATAGTCTTCAGCCCCCACCCAAACTGACTCAAGTGACATCAATTGAGGCAATTTATCAGATTTTGTATAATTTTTTTCCATATCTGCAGTACTACTCCCAAAAACCTGTAAACACACTTTGATGTGGAGAATCAGTGGAGTTCCCCTATGAGTACTTGCAATGTGTTATATTGTTAGCTATGCTAATTGTGTGGCACAGCAAAAAGTCCACAAACTGTGACCAAACTCTTGTTCCATCCAACTGAGATTATATTTTTTGTCAGTGTTATCCTGGATATATGGTTATTTACTGAGGAAAAGCTGAACTGCTGCCCACCATTTTTTAAGTCCCTGTGACCACAGACAGCTCTGTCCTTTTTGCCACAGGCTAATGCACATCTTGGTCAGACTCACTCAATTTAAGTAAGGGGTTTGTTTTGCTTTGATGGTAGGTAGGCTCCATTAAACCTGACATATATCAAAGCAAGACACCATCTGCTGTGATGTTTGTGTGAGCACGCTTCCTAAGAATCACCCCGCTTTGTCACCCTCATGCAAAATATTTCCTCTTTGTGAGGTTAGTTTTGAGAATTCTTCAGCCTGTTGTGTCTCCATTAACCTCTTACTGTATGAGGGTTAAGAGCAGGTGTATATTTATTCTCTGCTGTCAGCTCAGGGAGACTTGGCTAAACATTTCGCCAAAACATGTTTCAGCCACATCAGGCATTCTCCGGGGTTTTGAGAGCAGCGTGGCCCTGCGCTGCTGGAACATGGTCACTGCCAAGGCCGAGTCCCCGGGACTTTGACAGCGTTGTGATTACTCAGTGGCAAACTTTAGGCTTTTCCCTTAGCTTATAGGCAGAACATGTTCCAGAGTGGCGCAGGGTCACCCTGATCTCTGATGACTCTCCTCCTCCTCCTGCTCTCTCCCTCGTTCTCCCTCTCCTTGTCTGTGTTTTTTTGGTGATGTTATCTTTTCACTCTCCTCCCACTCACTGCTGTTCCCTGAAGCTGTCTCGGGGATGAACGCCTCATTGTTTTTGTCCTTGCGCTGCTTTCCAAAACTGCGTTACTGGATGTGGATGTTGAGCAGCCTCACACTCTATTTGACCTTTTTGTTTTTAAAGAAGGGGAGGTCATGTCTGGGCCAATTACACTTTATGCAATTATGCATTTCACTTTGAATACATCCAAAGTCAGTTTCATTCATGAAGTTTATTACTAGAGACTGTTTGTTCCCAGTTCATAAGCTGTTGGGGATGTTCTCCTTTTGTGAAATGAAGACATAACCATGTTTATGCTTATGGCTCTGACAGATGAACTTGTTGCTCTCAAGTCTCAAGGGTAGGAAAAAGTTCAAATGTTCAGCCACATTTCTTTCTGCTCATTTAATATAGACTGTTGTTGTAATCTGGTACAGTACAAATATTATATTATATATTATATTATATTATATAATGCACAGTAAGTATAACTTACAGAGCACCATATTGTTTTTGACAACTGCCAAGTTTCTAATCAGTTGCCTTCCAGTTGTTACATGTTCTCTGAAGCCATCTAGCGCCGCATGTTGAGGCGCTATCCATCTGTTTGCCCAGGTTGCGTCGGTTTATTTTTTATTCCGATCATGCACGGTACCAGGTTCCACACAAATCAAGTGCACCTTCAGATGTCGTTTCTCCACAGGGGGCTGAGTGATCGAGGAGAAGACGCGGTGCCTCCTCATGAGGGCTCTAAAATTGATGTGCCCTTTTGGCTCTAGTGAGGGTGACCTTAAAAAATCAGAAACACTCAGTGAGCGGCACAGCCACTGTCTCACTGCTGATCAATCTCAATCCTCCACTCAGCCTCCCTCCACGCTATTCAGACTCCAGAGCAGTCAAATACCAAGTGCTCATGTGCTTAAATTCTTGTTATGTGCGGGCAGGTTGAGAGAATTCCACAAAGCCGTGCAGTCAGATAGTGTGCGCTTTGTTAAATATTGAGTGAATGTCTTGTGCATAACTACATCATGTCAGATAGTGAGACAACCCTGATGGAAAAAGAAAGCTATTAGAGGGAATGTATGAAGTAGCAGATGTTTCCAGAATTTAAATGTGGCAGGCCCTGACAACGACTGACAAGCTACCAGTATCTGACATCGCCTCATGCAGTTTTTCTCCCACTTTTGGGAAAAAAAATTCTCTGCAATCAAACCTTTTATCAGCGGTGGGCCCAAGAATAATTATCTGCACTTTGGCTGGCTTTGCATTTTGTTATTTGATAATTACTGTTGTCCCTGGAGATTTCTCATTAGGATGTTGACCTTGGGGAGGTGCACGCACCATTGACATCTTAACTAAAGACCGGAACATGCTTGCACAATGCACATGCAGGGACACTCTGATCGCATTGTCCGCTGAGAGCCAACTGGAGCGGAACAGGCAGTGGAAGTTCAGGAAGCGTGGATAAAAAAACTGAATGTGATGAAGTGCTGCATGGGCAAGACGTCTTCAACGACCCCCCCCCCCCATCTCACCTCCCCTCCAACCAGAGCTCAGACACACCAGGATTTCATACGCCAGGACACACATACATGCTCCCGATAGCCCATTACCTCAACCTGCCTCTCCACCTCCCACTGACCCTGTCATCCCGTCCCCCCCACCCTACACACACACCTCCCGACTCATTACTCCCTCACCGCCTATCTGCCGCGGTTCTCCAGCCCTCCACCTGTTCTCTCTCCTCGTCTCATTCTCGCTCATTCCCCGCAGGTCGGTTCTCTGTTGATGTCAAGGTAGGCAGCGTGGTGAGTAATTCTCCCAGTGATACAGGGCTCCTGACCTTTCATTGCACTTTAAGGAAAGAGGGATTTTTCTCCCTCCTCACCGGCGTCACTCCTCATCGGCCGTGACGGCTCACCGTGCATTCTGGCGCTCCGGCCTGGCCCTGGACTGGGAAGAAGGGGGGGTGGGGGGGTGGAGGTTGATGTGGGGGATTGCGCTGTCAGGGTGCAGAGTGTCAGGCCTGACCCCCCAGGTGGCCTACAGGCTGACAGCAGACAGAGCTGCTATTTGTTGCCTGAAACACCTCTGAGGAAGATGTCAGGTGGCATCACGGCAGCACATCACCTGCCCCTGAGGCCTCTCTATGCACTCCACCTTCACATTTATGAACAACCTCCATCCAGACACTGTACAAGTGACATATATCACATCCATCCCATCCATACAGTTGCCACCAGCCTTTGAGCAATGCCCTTATTTGACATGTGATCGAAAACCTATTCCATCCTTGACTGCGGTATCATAAACCCAAACCTAAAATGAAGCCTGTTTGAAACTCCTTCCCAGAAAGCCAAATGGTGAAACGATCCTCCATGCCACTTGACTGTACAGAGTAGTCATAATCCTCTGTTTTGTCTGAGCTCTCGTGACAGTCAGCCCTGTGGTTCAGAACAGAGGGGGATTTCCTGTGTTCTGTGGTTTGCCATAAGAGAGAGGTGTTTGATTTCCTCCCTGCCAGCAGCATAACTGCTTTAGAAAACACAAAGCCAGCAAACACATTTGATAACACACCATCACATGGAAAGAAGAGATGAGATGAGAAAACTCGAGAAAACAGAGGCGTGTAGGCAGCATCAGTGGCTGCAGTACAGTTCACACAGGGGTTAGCGGGGATCGGCAGAGCTGAGGCGAAGCTATAGTGTAAGTCACTGTAATGAAAAATGAACTAGACCTTAATTTGAGATCCTGTCTATGTCCTCCCCTCCTTCTTATAGCCCTCAAAGCCTCTTTTCTGCAGCTTTTCCTAATTTACACCGAGCCAGGAGAATGGGTAATTGCTGACCAGAAAACAGGTTTATTTTGCTATCCTATTAAAAACACACATGGTGACAATGTCCTTCCTCTGCCGCCGTGCGATCAGAGAGGCAGCACTAATGCTCTGGGCTTCACACACTTGAATGCACATGTAGGGGTGGGAATCTCAAAATTAGAAGTGGGATCACACTGGCGGTATAACAAGCGACAGTTCTTCTCTTTTATTTTATTTTTTTATAAGGAGGGTGTTGGTTGTTGTACAAGCCTCTTGCTCAGGAGTCCTAATTTCCTCATGGTCCCACAGTGACAAACCCTTTGTCAGTGACGAGGGCTTTGTAGATATTGACGTGCCTGGGGAGAGAATTTTTTTTTTTTTTTTTTACAATTATTATTATTCCAAACAATGGAGCTCACACAGGGACAGAAATGGGTCACAAATGGATTATCTATTTTGTGTTTGTTTGTTTTTTGACACCACTTTCATTGCGTTCTATATTTAGATGTTGTAAGGAAGCGTTTCATTATTGTGCCTTTGATAAAGTGGTGGGTGAGTTATGCAGCTGCGGCGCACAGGACCGCTTTAAGTCATAAAATGAAAACACAGAAACTCTTCTGATCTGCAACTGAGTTTTACAGTGAAAAGTAGGGAAAGATACTGACTGGAGAAAAGAGAACTGTGTGTATCTGGTGAGGTCTGTGCTAAATCATAAAGCCCTATACAGTAGATCACCCATGGGCCACAAATACACTTTTTTCACTGTAATAGAGTATCTTTTTTACTATACTGTACCCTCTTTGAGTTATTCAGCTGTCACACATATTTTTATTGCATAGACAATATATATTTTGTAGACTGTCATTTATCACCACATCAGAAACTTGCCAGCTGTAAATATATTCATCATACCTTTACATAATGGGTAAAACTAAATGTCACATAAATGACTCACGTGTATCTATGATGGCAGCTTAGTCATATCCTGCAGAGCACCTTGGTAGCCGAATAGTTACAGCACATGCCACGTACCTGCATGTCCCTGGCTCGACTCCGGCTTGGGACCCTTGTTGCATGTCATACCCCTCTCTCCCCTTGTTTCCTGGTTGCTTCTTCCACTGTCAGCTCTCCATTAAAAGCAAAAAATGCCTCAAAACACATAAAACTAGAAACACTGCCTCATAGTTGTATGCCAGTCAAGTTGTAGTTTACATCCATGTCTGTCCAGACTCATATAATATTAGTAGTGAAGACTTTGGAGGAATTTAATAAAATGTATTAAGTGTCTTGAGTTATGGCCAAAAACGTGTTTTGTGAGATCACAGTGACCTTGACCTTTGATCACCAAAATGCCCACTTGAGTCCAAGTGGACGTTTGTGCCAGATGTAATGAAATCCCCTCCAGGCGTTTCTGAGATATTGCGTCCAAAAGAATGGGACAGACATGAGGTCACAGTAACCTTGACCACCTTTGACCACCAAAATCTAATCACTTCATCCTTGAGTCCAACTGGATGTTTGTGCCAAATTTGAAGAAATCCCCTCAAGGCATTACTGAGATATTGTGTTCACAAGAATGGGACAGACAGATGGAGGCATAAATACAAAATAATAAAAAAAAAAACCTGCATCTGCTGATTTTTTGGCCACTTAGGTGCAACAGTTCAAGCTGAAACATAACATGAACAATAATATATTATGACCTTTGAAGTTGATATGCCAAACTTGTTAGCATACATTAGCACTTTTACACATCCAGCAGTTACGGAGCATCATTATCATTCATTTAGAGTTGTATTTCTGACCACCTGATGAATGCAAGTGCAATGTTCACATTTCTTTTAGTTCAGTTTTTGGTCACTGCCAACTCCTGACAGGAGTTTGTGACTCTTTAGCTGCTAAATGCTCCACTATGTTTACCAGCTAGCCGCTAACTGTGTCTGTTTGCTGAAAACAGCTGCCTGCTGTGGCTGAAAACAACACTATGACAACGGTGAGAGTGAACCAAAACAGTAAAGTTGCAACTAAAAACTAACTAAAACTAAAAACTAAAACAATTTGCCGATAGGTGTTATGAAATGTTCATTGAATGTTATCTTGGTAGTCTGAACGGTAAGCTTGATGGTCAATTTGAAAACTAATACTGCAGAAAAACAAACATCAGTGTGGTTTCTGAATCATAAGGGTGTTCTTTTTAAACTGGCTGTAAACAGAATAAATAAGCAAAATATAACCAATATATGAAATATATAGTGCAACAGTACAAGGAACACTATGCTCTTTTATCCTTTATACTAAAACACTACAAATGAATAAATTAATTCATCAATAACTTGATTAAATTATGATGCCATTCATGGATTGGTATGTAATTTGGAATTACAAGGATAAATCAATGAAAAACATTACAAATGAATTCAGTCCAATCTATAAATGCATTCAATTAAAGAGAGATATATTAAAAAGAACCCACCACTGGACATGCAGTCAAGTGCACAAACTGAACTTTGTGCCGGTGTGTGCAAATGTGTCCTTGAAACTGTTATGATAATAAATAGAGGTGAGATGGAAAAGTAAACATGGAACCAATTACTCAACTAAAATTGGAATTGATAAAATAATCCCCTTTAATTTTCCTTTTAAAGTGAATTCCACTCTTTATTTAGATATTAATCTATTTTTACACATTGATTGGCTTATTCGATTCTAAATCCATTTTAATATGATGTATTTATTGAAAAGGAAAGTGTTATATAAATCCCTTTTATGTTGCCCAGTAACATAATAATACATTAATAGCTTTATAACTATTTACAGAGCTTAAAGTATTGTTTTTCAGCATGAATGATACCATGATGAACCAAAACTCTGCTCTTTATACCCATAGTTCTACTAGGATACTATATGTAGTGGGAGGCTTCTTCCATTGTGATATGTTGGTGCTCTTCCTGCCCACACTTTATTCATTAATGAATACAGAGGACAACAGCACTAGTGCACCACTAAATGAGCACCAGCATTACGGTGCTTTGTCATCCTACAGCCATAACTCCTTTTATGGCTCTAACAGACACACAGTGTGGGTAATTAGCCTGGCTGTCACCACACCAGTGGGAATGAAAGGGCACCTTCTGACCTCAGGGTCACGCTGGATCAAAGGTCACTTTAGGGCCAGCAGTAAGACCAGTGAGCACACCATCCACTGCACACATAAGCTCTCACAATGCAGCTCTTACAAGTCCGCTGAGCCTTGTTATATTTCTCAGTGTATCTGCGCGTTTAATGACCTACAGTGACACAATAGATTATGTAAAAGAGGAGTAAACAGCAGCCTTAAAGAGCCGGAGACGAGGTCTGGCTGCCCTCTCCTCTTTGCTACATTACTGTAAGGTTGAAGGGTGAATGCGGCCCTAGGGACACAAGCCAGTAGATGGTGATGGGCTTACTGAGAGTGACATTTAAGATAGAAATGACATCAAGTGTGGCACCGCTGTGCCCTGTGGCAAGCCACCACAAGGAGGCAATGTCAGCATGATCTGACTTAGCCCCAAAATGCTGTGGATCCCCCACCCCTCCAATGCCATACACCCCCCTCCCCACACACACACACATATCTCTTACACTTGTCAACTGCATCTCATGTCAAGTGACAGTTAACAAGATCTGCCACCTTCCAGATGTGGATGTGCTGTTTTTGCCTCAGGGTGGATTTAGCTGCATGGATTTTATATAAAATACACAATAAATGTTCTTCTCTTTTTAGGCCTTTTTTGGGAAATTCTTTTTTTCCTTTGAGCGCATTAAAGCTAAATCCTCATTGCTACATTGAAAATCATGTCTATCCAACTGAGGTATTCAGCTATATCTAAGCTAAATGTGCTCAGGATGAGTAGAGGTGTCTTACTGTACCAGCAGTGTTCAAGGAAATAGATTTCATATCATATGAGGGCAAAACAGGAGAAAAAATGAATTACAGTTGTTGGGGCGAGTAGCTGCATCACCCGGTAAGCTCTCAGTATCAGGAAGCCACAAAATCCAATTATCTTATTCATACATGGCACAATGACCTTTGACTTAACATTCAAATAGTCAATTTCAGTAGAACTCACAGAGCCACAGGAGGCATGAGAAATTGTTTTTCTTTTTGCTCAAAGCTTATCTTGAACTGGTTCTATATTTTATAAGAGATCTGTTTTGTGTCCTACATAAGTCATCAGAACTACAACTCCCAAGGAGAATGGAGATCAGATAGGGAGGTCCGGCATCAAGGACAGGGAAGCCATTTAAAGGTGACATTTCAGTCAACGCAGCAGATGCTGCCAATCTATCTTTGCTGGGCTCTATCTCCTGCCCTCGTTTTACATCCCTATCTCTTTCTCTCTCCGCCCTTCTCTGCCTCTCTATCGCTCTTTCTCTTTTGGCTTTCTTGTGCTTTCTTCCTCTTTATCATTTTGCCCCCCCCCCTCCCCTGCACCATCCCCCAATCTGTGACAAGCTGACGATGCAGCAGGGAGGAAGCGGTGTAATAAAAGGAAGCGCTAATGAAAGGTTGAGCGGGGTCAACGTACTCACATACCTTTGCCGGGACAAGGGGACGAGAGGTCATTTATTCCAAGGGGACAAACTGTTTCACTTTTTGACTGGGGGGTGTCAAAAGTTCAAAAGGTCGCAATAAAGGGCACCAGGTCGAAGCCTCTGGGCTGAGATTCTGTGCGTCCTGGGGTCAGAGGTCAGACCAGGAATTCTGGGGTAAATGGGAGGTTGGCTGCGGGGTCAAAGGTGTAATCTCCAACCCCCGTTTGGACGAACATGTCTGAAAAAGTGAGAATTGTACTCTGTGTTTTGCCTGCGACTGGAGGTCAAACTTTACCTACAGCAGCAGCAGGTTTAGGCTGAAGGTGTAACTGTGATTTAATATTATAATTACACACAGTGGAGGGCATATAATGGGAAGTGATGGATCATATTATATTCATACTGCCAGAAGAAGAACTACGGCGTTTAATTAAACTTTTCAAGAATAACTGTTGCTGCATAGGATAAAATTTATGCAAGTAGTATAAGGTCCCAAGACAGCCATTGTTCTAAGACTCAAAATGTAGAGCGCCGCATACTGCAAGTTATTACAAGAGGGAATTACTGAAGGAGTTTCAATAATTTAAATAAACACATGTAGAATATTATGGAAGATAAAGCTGAAAAATGTCAGTTTTTCACAATAAAGAAGCACTGATATTAACAGTATAAAATTCAGCTCTACTGTCAGGTGAGATGAGCTCAGAGCCACTTTGAAATCAGTAGGTGTGACACTGCCATCTACAGGGGCAATGTAAAACAGTCAGAGTAATGTCAGCATTGCTATACTGCACCTTTGAAGACTGCAGCTCCAGAAAATGATACAGTGAATGAGAAGAGTTTAATATAATGACTAAAAGCAAGACGACGAGAGGCAGGTTTAAAGGTGAGTAAAAAAGGCAAAACACCATCTAGAGTATCAGCTGAATAGCTACATAATATGACATATAAAGCTAAAAACTATGATAATAAGTTTATTATACATTGGGATGTTTCACTAGAGGCTTATTTTATATCTGTGCTTTGCTCATCTGGACATAAAAGACTGACAAACTAGTTTTGTCAGTGCTGATTATTAGGTTGTATTCCTGACTGGTCCCAGTAGAGGGCAGTCCATTAGTTCTCAATACCATCACTGTTCTCACAGGAAAATGGCCAAAAGTGCCATTTTGATGGATATGTTTTCATATATGTATATGATCTCTGCATGATGAAAATGGTGTAGCTTTACCATTTCTTGCGAATGAGTTTCACCATTTTAGGCACTTGGTTAAAGGAGCACTCCACTAATTGTACACATCCAGTTCCACTCATCACAAGGAGTTTTACTCAAGCTGTGAAAAAGTGCCTCTGGAGGGAGCACTCCTAATTCTGAAAGAATATCTCAACATTGGACGGATTGCCATGAAATTTGGTATAAATATCCATCTCATCACAGGATGAATGCTGATTACTTTGGTGATCCCCTGACTTTTCACCATAAATATATTGAAATATTCCTACACCTACCAACAAGATTGTCACAAAATTTTGTGCAGACATTCATGGCTCCCAGACAATGTACCCTTATAACATTTATGATTACCTGTGTGGTGCTAGAGGATTATATCATCCAATATGTTGGTTTATAACCAAATACCTGCACAATGAATGATATTCCCATCAGCCTCAGCTGCACTTAGCGTTTAGTGCTAATTAGCGAATGCTAGCATGCTAACAGCTACAGTAAGACAGTGAACATGGTGAATACCGGACCTGTTAAACATCAGCATGTTAGCATTATTTTGAGCATGTTAGCATGCTGACATTAGCATTTAGCTGTGCCTTTGTCCTCACAGAGTCACCAGCATGACTGAAGACTCTTTGTCTTGTTTGAATCTGTATCTTGTGAATCCCCCAACTTAAGGACAGTGCACATTGCTAAAGTACTCCTTCAAAGGCATTAAATCAGGCCAGTATTTCATACAGTACTTCAGACAGCGGCAGATGTTCTACAGCAGGGGTCAGAATCCACCAGCAGTGGTCTTAACATATTAAATATGCAGCCATAACATTTTAAATACGCTGCAACACTAATAGCTACTTAGAGGATAGTGAGGCCAGATGAGCTACAGTGAGCTTGTGGTGAGAGATCAGCCTAAAGGACAGAGAAACAGCTATTACCACTGTTGAGGTGCCATTGAGCATGGCACTTAATCCCTAACTGCTGAGTGGCCAAGAGATCAGTCTGTCGTTGTACTGGGCAGCCTCCAGGTGTGAATGTGTGTAATTGGGTGAGTGTGAAGCAGGGCGTTACTGAAAAATAGCTTTCATGCTCAGTGAAACGACCACTGACAAATAAAATTTAAATAAAAGATAGAAAAGAAATAATCTAAGAAGTGTTTGAATTTCAGTGTCTGTATACACATCAGTGTGTGAAATGAAAGAAATTAAAGACAATATTCCTTCATAAAAAGCATTCTGAGCATATACCATACACATAAACAATAATAATTAAAAACTATAACGTGCATTACAAAAAGTCTAAACTGTATTCTACAAAAAGGATAATGGTCATGCAAATCTAATTTAATTTATCCTTAATCACACATACGAAATGGAAGTATATTTTACCAATAGATTACAACTTGCTACTTTAACTTGAAATAACTAAAACAATGCATTTTTATTTGGCATTTTGCTACTCCAGATTTGATTCGCAATAATGTCTCTAAAATAGGATTAATAGTAAAAAATAAATCCTTGCTGCAGTGAGCACAGACATGGAAATGTAAGTTACACTTTTGGATAGATAACAGTAAGTAAGGCTCTTGAATTTTCTTCTCTGAGACAGAGTATCGTCTTTGTTTCTTATGAACAGAGAAATATTGTCCTAATTCTCTGACCTAATTCTGCAGCGGAGCCCTGATCACAACAACATGAAAGGTCTTCTCTGTCTCTGTATGAGAGACAGAAAGACAGCGGGGCAGGAGAAGGTGTAGACAACTGTATGAGGGAGGAACGGGAGACTGGGGCTTTCAAGAGGAGATTAACATTCAGCCTGACATCAATAATCATTGTAATAATGTTATTTTCAGACGCCACCTGAGTGAGACCACCGCCTACAGGGAATAAGAAGTGGAACCTCTGACTTTAAGAACGTAAACTGATGTTTATCCTCAGAATAGATTTAAAGAAATGACTGTAATAAAAATTGTATGTATGTATTTATAGATTTATGGGATTTGTCAGAGTGAAACCCTGATATTTCTTCAGGTATCACTACTTTGAGAAGAATTAAATGTCTCTGCAGTGTCCCTGCAACACAGGCTGTTTGAAATGAAGAGAGTGGCTCAGTCATTGCATTAATGTGGGATGAAAGTGGTGAAGTCATGCTTTTGTCTCATAGATATTTTCCAGTTAATTCATTTCCATCACAGAAATAATGTGATGCACTTGTTCTTGGTGTCAAATCAATTGTCAAGTTTGGAAACAATAAGATTAAAAGTATTCCTGGACTCTATTATGCAAATCTTGAATTCAATGTGCGTCCAGACACAAACAGACATGAAACACATTTGATTACATGTGACAGAACCTTGATGGATCTCTTTATTCTGCGTGAATAACAACAGAAAAGTCATTAATAAATTAGTCTTTTGTCTCAGTCAACACAGTCACTAGAAGTTTAACCTCACTTAGTGATTGCTTCATCTCTATCAGGTCATTATCATAATCATTTCAGACACATGCCAAACAAAGACCGTCTGTGCATTTGTGTTGTTTATTGTCCTGTTACGGGTGGCCTGGCCCTCTCTGAGACCAGCGTTGGACAGTGATGGCTCACTGCATCTATTGGATTATGTTAGGGATTTTAAACTAGGATTAGGCCATTGGGCTGTAGACAGCATGGGGGCTGCGTGAGCTTTTGCATCACAGGGGTGTGTGAGGGTGCATGTGTGTGTGAAAGTGTCCAGAGGCCACAGCGTGCAGCTTGTCTCCACTTGGCTCCATTGTCTTTGGCACAGACCTTCAAACATGAACCTGTTCTGCTTCACGCTGGTAAGATTAAACTTCTGAGCTATAACTTTTAGGTTTGTCTGTTAGGAGAACTTGTTTAGTCCCCACAGCCTTAAAAGAGTGGGTAAGCAGAGGGAAGTCGGTGTGCCGCTGTGGGAGGGACTGGTGATGTTATTGTTGTTGACAAGGATCTGAAATGGGCTCTCTGGGGACCGCGACAAAACTGCAAACAACTTTCCCTCTTTCTAAGATTCATTGAGGTTTTTAGACGTAGTCATCCTTTGCTGTGCTTGTATTTGCTGCATTGTGTGGGCTACTTACAACCGTAAATGTAGTGTAATACCTTCATATTTGTGTTTATCATGTATTACATGTTAAACTGACACATTTCCAACTTTGTTCCTATAATGTAATAACAGTCAGTGTTAGTGCATAAATACCATTTCTTGCATTTGTTATCAGTTAATAAAGATGAAGTTAATTAGTGACAATTTATAGCTGGCCAGTGCTACATTAGAGTCTTTACTCTCAGGAAGAATCCTAGTGAGTAGTAGACTAACTAACAGTAGTACAATATGTCATCAGACTAATGAACTCAAAACCATAATAACACAGCAGCATCAGATGTTCTTTTCGCCTGAACAAACCACGACAGATTTAAGTCAGTGGTTACACAACTGATCCCATTAGTTAAGGTTGAAAAACTTTGTGTTTTATTGTATGTATTTTAGTATACCCTATGGCTAATGATATACAGATAGAGAACATTTAAAAATGGGGAGATGTAAATCCAAAACATGCAACTTGAAAAGTATATATCAAAAGTTGTTGTTTTACATGTCAGGATTTATCAGTTTATAGTATCTGTGTCACTTTCGTAAGGTTTAGATTATTGGACTTCTTACCCGTCAGTTCATCCTGTTCTGTACATAAACAAACAGCGGCTGTAGCTGATGAAAACATGACATGAGGGACTAATTCACAATGATACAAGCAGTTTGTAACATAAGCTGAGTTTGTCATGAGATGAAGGTTATGGGCAGGTCCAGCAGAACCTCACCCACCAACATAAATATGGCCGACCCAGCTCTGTAGAATATTATAAATATTAAGAAACATCTCAAAATGTCACAATTTATTAATTCATTAATTTAAGTATATCTTCTGTAAATGTTATGATCCTTCATTATGGTCTAAACATTGTTCAAAGCTTCTTTTACAATGTAACATATGTGCTTCTAGAGAATATTAAATCCTTTTGACTTTCATTTTGTTTATTACCTAAAATCAATCAAATTTAAAGATAATTAGTCTAAAATAATAATATAATACACGTGTAATATGTCATTAAACTCCAAATTCCAGAAAAATAACCAAACATGTGATCTTGGTGTATCAAGCTACTGCCCTGGTTGAGGGATGTTGACTGAATCTTCCAAATGGACATTTGACACAAACACAAATGTGAAATGTGTTCATCTTTTCTTTTTTTTTCCTCTTTTTTTTTTGTTATGCACTTTTTTGGACAGACGTTGACTCATCTTTTTTACTACCAGGCCTTTTGGAGATTCGTTTTTTTGCCTAAAATGTTTTACCATAAGTTTCCAAGGGCTTTCAGTTTTCTCAGTTTTAATCAATTTTTCCATATTGCATAGAGTACTTCTCACATCCAGCCTTTTCTTTTCACATGGCCAGGCATTTTGACTGAATTGATGTGATCATGGCAGCACGCTGACCTGCACTACCCTTGGACTGAGGAAATTAAGCACAAAAAGTACACCAAAGTGCTTGGATATTGATTACACATATTTGAGTGACACGCTGTACATGCAGCATAATTACATCAGTGTGGATGCCAAACCATTAGATTAGAAGACATGCTCTTCTCCCCCCGATGTAAGGCTCTTCATTGATTTTGTTTTGTGTAGTCGGACTGATGATTGATTCCAGACAATTCCTCCTTGATGAGCCTCAACAACAGCATATAGTTAGTCTGAAAGATTGAACAAAGCCTGATCGCTGTACTGTATTTAAACAAAAGCTGCTGTCACTATGGCTGCTGATGATAGTTTTTTTTTCTCTAGGAGGGCTCCACAGAAAGTGTTTATGAACCAGCCTACAGCCAAACACTGAAAGAAGTCCTACCCAACTACCAGTGCAGTCCTCTTCTGAGGCATAAACATGAATGGGGTGGCTCAGATCCGTCCATCAATTCTGTAAGTTTATTATCTTTCTATTCAGATTTAGACCTAATCAAACATTGATGTTGCAACATTCAAACCATTTTGAAACTGCTGAGTTTAGAGAGTGGTGGCAGCTTTAGAATGACTGCTCTGCACAACCAAGGGTCAGCTTCTGGAAACTGCCAGGTCGAGGTGTGACAGAGGTGTTGATATGAGGTGTGGCATGTTCACTGGTACATGTCGCCTCTTTTAGACTGAAAATAAACCTGTTCCCATATTGTGTGTTGCCTGGATCCTGTGCAGCTGATGCAGGTGCAGGCAAAGCTTTGCAACAATGTAATTAACAAGGACAAAAGGCACAGAGAGCAGAAAGCTGCACACTAGCTGGAACAATTTGCAGAGTCTATCGGATAATGGCTAGTGCATCTGATCAAATGGACTTTTTATTGCTTTTCCTTCCATAATTCCTTTCTTTCTAGTTTTGCTAAAAGTTGTACTTTGTTTCCTCAAGGACCGACCTCAGAGTACAATCAAATTAAAAAGGAACAATAGAAGGTATGTGAGTTTTCATGGCTCATCTTCCTTCCATTTTTTCCATTTCTTACTTATAATTCAAATAGATTCTTTGTAGTTTTGTTTGTCTTTACTCATATTTCATTCTTCAGAATCAACTTATTCCCTATTAGGGAATTAAAACATTTGTCATTTCATTTTAGGTCATGTCTACCAACGTCACCCTTGGACAATGAAACATTAGGTTGGTACAAAAATGATCAAAGCCAATGATGTTCATGTTTTTAATGTAATTTATTACCCCTGAACGGTTAGAACTTTATGCAAACCTAGTAACTTTGTTCTCACACTGCGTACATTTTGAACCCAGCTACAATGTGACAGCTTGTCATCTGCTTCTCTTTCCCCTCCATGTTGTATGTTGCAGAAAAAGACATTAATCATGCCTGCTGGATGTCATCTTGTGACAAGAAGGACTTATCTCATCAAAATAAAGTCCAGAGCAGAGGTAAAGAAATATGCCTACCTGAGCAATTTCACTATGAAACCATCGTCCACTGAGGTTAGAGACTACACCAAAGAAACCGTTGATGTAGACTTAACAGAGTGAGTGTATAAGAGCTGAAGGAAACAGATATAAAATGGTGAATGTAAGACTAGCTGGTATTATCCACCATAGGATCACTGTTAATAGCATTATTGATTTGTATGTTTGACACTATGTGAATTAAGATGAAATAAAGCAGTGTCTGACCTGTGTGGACTGATCCTGCAGAGACGTGTAAAGCTCCCTGTCAGAGCAGCATGTTGACAAGAGATGACAGAGTGAAGGAGCTGAACTCTCAAAGGACACAGACACATCTACCAGCTCAGGTAAAACCACATTACTGTCACCTTACAGCAGGTTTCACCCTCCATAGAATGGTGAATATAGTATAGTAGCAATTTTTAAAATAACCCTATAAGCAAATATCCTCTAAATCCTCACATTTTGAATTGGAGCCAGTGCATACAAAGCAATATTGGGCAGCGGATAATATTCCCATTTTTCACACTGTCATTCACACATAACAATCACTTCAGCACCACAAATGATAATTATTTGCAAAGCTGTGCAGGTGGCAGAGTTTAGTCTTTTGTAATCCCGTACCCACATGACAGCGTGTGCATACCTGGCGAACCTCGAGGTTTGTGCACATGTTAGTGCACGTGAGAGAAATGACAGCAGCGGTTGTTTATCTTGGTCTTCTTCCGCTCTCCACTTACAGCAAGTGATGGAAACATGGAATGGATTCAATGACAGTAAAGTATTCGTAAGGTGCTACTAAAAATACCATATTAGGCCCTTGTAGATGATGTTTAAATGTGTCAAATCACAGAAATCTGGAAAAAGCTTCAAGTAAGTTAGTAGGTGTACATGGTTCTGCCAGAGGCTTGAGAAGGGAAAGAGTGAATGCAGAGTTAACGCGAGGGAGGTCAACTGTATGTCAGCCAAATCAGATACACTGTTCACTTTAATCTGCTTTATAATCGTCTTTATAAGGCCCTTTTATATCAGCCCCATGCTCTTTAGGACACTTGGATTTGCGCTATTTTCATGCCAACAGCTGATAGTTGAGAGGGAGACATCACAACAGGACAGCAATGCTTTGAATGCTTTCAATGCACTTATTGTTTCTTTATTTCAGGGCGGTGAAACTGCAGCTGACACAGCAGAATCAATGCACACAACAAGAAGACTAAAGAAGTTACAGAATCTGGTGCAAGCAAAGAGGGGACATCAGAGTGGAGCAGGAAAAGGGAAGAACACATCTGAGAATGATGGTGAGTTATTGTGGGTGATGTTCTTTAACCTGTGCAAGAGGCTGTGTCCAATCTGTTGTTAGTGGTATGAAGAATAATATCTGCTTATTTTCAGATGATTTGGCAGACGTGTTGAGTGACAGCAACCCAGTGCTCACCTGCATCGGCCTGGGTAAGAGAACAGAGAAGAAACCCTGTAAAACGGCTCCATCACCGCAGCAGCGGCGGCAGCAGCAACAGGCCAAAGATGTGTATGAAGATTCAGAGGAGGAGGGATTTTGGAGCCCACGGGTTAGAGATCATCTGTGGAGCCCTTTTGACTGTTCACAGCCGTGGAGTCCCTTCTACCACACCTGCCAACAGCCTCGACATGAGCTGTGGGGCTGCGGTGGTACCTTATCGCTGCCTCGGACGACAGAATGGGATCGTTTTGAGAGTTTGATACAGGAACTGGACAGCAAACAGTCAGATCTCTCTCCCCCACAAATGATCCGCTCCATCACAGATCTGCACCTCACACAAAACGCAGTAAGATATACGTGACACATAAAATATCTAAATGGCTCTGATTGGACTCGGTACTGTAAGCATTTATTTCTGCGGCAAAGTACAGTGCAGGAACTCTTTCCCGTGCTGCAGTTTATCTGTAGCCTGCTCCCAGATCTCTGAAGTATCATTAAACTGTGCTTTGCAGGGCCTGACTTTCTAATTGCACCACAGAGCTCTTTAGGGAACATTTAGACTAACTGAGCTGTGATTTAAATTTCCAGTTAATATTTGTTTTTTAGTGAGTATTCTGAACCAGAGGTTTTACAGCCTATTTCCAGCCTCAGTTAGCACAGTTAATGTGTCATAAACTTGCTAATTAATCATATTGTATCATAATCATAATCACATGAAAACAAAACAGTAAAAAAAAATTAAACAGTACAAGCAGATAATAAATATGAACTAGTTAGACAAAGAATATTCCTCATATATATATGAGCTAAAACATATCTATTCTTAAGAGTGGATTGTCAATAAATTATTACAACATTAATCTCAGAACAACAAGAGTAAACAAATTTTACATGTATACAAACAAGTTACATAGAATTCAGAGGGAACAATAAGGCTGACTATTGAAATGTTAGTGTTCACAATTTTGATTCAGAAGAAGGAAATATTTGTAAATGTTTAAATTGTAAGAAGGAGGGAGAATTTCAGATGTGCTGTGGGATTGTGTTCCAAATTTTAGTGTATGTACAGAAAAATGTTCGTAATCCATAGTTGTTATTAAAAGTGGATATGAGGTTCAGTTCATTTGTAACCGCTCTGGTGAAGAAGTGAAGACGGGAGGAGGTGATAGTATAGTTGATAATACAAATTAATACCACTAAGCACAGTATAATCATAAAAATTTAACAATTTAGATTGCGAAAATACTACATATGTCAAAGGAGAAAACATTTAAGATGAATTTTATAAGCTCTATTGTAGAGTCTGGCTATTGTTTCAATAAATTCTGTGGTAATAAGAGACAAAATTGGGAGACAGGAGGACATTTTTGAAAGTATGATGCCATGAAGATATGTATTAGAAACAGAAAGTGTAAGATATGGCCTGATCTGGTTGCAAACATATATTTTTCTTTTTCAATTCTTTTATTAGTCTCTGGATATGTTCACATATGAGGTGGGTGTCAAGATAAACACATAGGTGTTAGAAGTGTTAGAAGTGTGTAGATCATCCTGCTGAAACTGGCTGATGCAGACTTTAATATCCCAAAGAGATTATATAAGATGAAGATGTGTAGCTCACAACATGTTCATGAGTAACAGTGTTCTGTGGCTCTGACAAAATCACCCTAGTGATGCAAATTAAGTCATTTTCTTAGACTTTCTCACTTGAGTATGGGCTTGGAGACAAATTTATAAGCCTTTGTCTAGCGGAAGATGCTTCTGAGTTGTATTATGGGATGTGTGGGATGCAGTGTTTTTGGAGTTTGACCCACAGGAACTAAAAGTCAGGATATTTGATCTCCGCTGCTTCAATTTTGACAATTCTTTTTTAAATCTTTCTCTTGTGAGTCTCCCAGCGCTGCAGAAATACAAAATTAAACTGCTGCAGTGCCACTTTAACAGTATTGGAAAATGTAGTGCAAAGTACAATTTATCTCACACAGTTCATACAGGTCAGAGGAAACATGACCAGTTCTTTCATGACTTGAGAGCCTGATGGCATCAAGAGACCAGTAAAAAAGATCTTATTGTACTACACAACCCTGGGGAAGTGTCATGTTGAAGTATTCTGTTATCTTTGGCTCAGCAGGAACTCTTCTCTCACCTTTGCCAGTGGTGGAATTATGAATAAACCAGCTTTTGTTCAATACTTCATATGGGATCACATGACTGCATGTTTCGCATGAAAGAAACTAAAAAGCACTAATATATTATTAAACTGCCTCAGTGGGGTTAATAGGTTTCATATTTCTGCAAATGGTCAGGTATTTGACTTGCTGTACTGTGTGAAAACTCCTTCCTTTTTCTATTAATATGGCATATTATATTAATGGACACAATACACTGCAAATATGAAATGTATCCACAGTTGTATATTATTTTCATCATTAAGGACAATGGTATTATAGCTGCTTATCCAATCACTCAGTGTGTGACAGAGAGATCTCAGTTCACTAACGGTCAACGTTAGGAAACGATCCAAGAGTCAGTGTAACAGATGTTGTCAGAGCAGCACTGAATGACAGCTAAACTGAAGCTAGTGGCCAACCGGTCCTGCCTCCCCTTTAACGACACCTCTATGGTTTATTATGTCAGGAAAAAGTAAGAATATAGATCAGCAGAATATTGAATAAACTAAACATCAATACAGTAAATAGTACAAGATCAGTGTAACATGATTAGTCAAATACAAATCACAATATTTAGACTCAGGATATAAAAAAATGTACCATATCTAAGAACTGTCCAGCTGCCAGAGGTTGACCTAATTTAAGAACACAAACCACGAACAGAGAATAAACACCAACTGTTTATGTTGTGTGGTCACGTAAGAATACACATTGTAAACAGATAATATGCCCATCTGTCACCAGATAACACACAATTTAATCTCTCTTTTATCCCAACAGTTAACCAGATTTGGGAGATTTGACGCCTTCAGACAGCACTCGCCTTTGATGAAAACACAGGATAATGGAAGCTCTCTGGTAAGAGAAGAGAGCTTGTCTTTCCAGGAATTTAGCTTCCTAAAACATCCTCCGCACCAAGCCAAAGATGATTTTTAGAGAGAAAATGTACATTGTGTTTATTTGGCAGTTGCGGGGGAGCCGTCTATTTACAGGGTGTTTTGTTTTTTAAACAGGATCAGAATGGTGAACCAACCAAACTGAAGCTGCAGGGAAGGGAGATGGAGACCTCATCACAGAGTGACAGGAGCCACATCAAGGCCTTGCCCGAAAAAACTCTGACAGCCATCATCGTATGTCATGCACTCTATAAAGCTTATGTTAATGCAACCAGTTTTAAGTTCACGGCGCCCTGCATTTGCTGCAGTTCACACCTAATGAAATAACATCTGTTCCCAACTAGACACTGCTGTTAGCTTCACACCTGTTCTGCCAGACTGCAAACTATCAACCAACCTATCGTTTGCCATTTTACTGAAAGGGCTTCATAGAGAGTGTTAAAATTAGCACTAAAAAGTACAGCAAGACTGACAACCTGCATGACATGTGGCCACATTATCTGTCAAACCTGGTTCAGAAATAAATATGGCTCTATAACATGACTATGGCAGGTTTTACCTGATTATCCATCATATTTTTGTTATTTAAAATTGTATTTTCATCAGTAATAAATACAATGAGACTGTTTGAATGATCATTTAAGATCCAAATATTTAAATTATATATATTAAATTGCATAAATTAAATTTGCCATTCATGAATGACTTGCCAAAATATGTTTTAATTATATTTTTGTGTAGCACTTTATGGAGAACAAAATACATGCTCAATTGTATGAATCATTGTATGAATCAATGCAGGGTGTGTCAAGAATTCCTTTAGCTCACCATAGACAAATGAAAGTCACTATGAGTTTATGTGATTACGTAACATTTATTCATCAGTTAATGATTGTTAATTTACAGTCATTCATACATTTATATGTTAATTTACATGCCACCAAATGATCTGGAACCCAGCATGCATGTGCATTTGATCAGCCTCTCTGAAAGCATAGTCTCAAAGAAATATGAAGCTTTTTTTTTTTTTTTAATCAAAGTTGTAGTCAGACACAAACATCTGCATGTTGCTGCATGACTCAGCAGTCTTTGTTTATGTCACGTTTCACATTTACCAGTAAGGGAGTGGCATATGAGTTTAAAAAAAATATATGACATTATATTTTTTGGTACTCTGGGGATGTGTCTCATGGTGTTCGGTCCAGCATCATGCAGATGTTTGCATCTGACAACCACTTTGATAAAAACAGCTTCATTTTAGAGTCAAAAATAATTAGAGATATCATAAATTAACTTTTAGACTAGTCACAAATGGTACCTGTACTGTGAATCCCATCAAACTGTTGCATGATACAAGGGCAATAATATGACATCTCACTGACACTAGTCCACTATGTCACACATATTTATAGGATCAGTGTGCAGCTGTGTCTGGTTGTATTGTCCTCTTGAGAATTTAGGCTATTTTTAGTAGTTTAGTAAAAACTAACCAAGGATCCAGTATAAAACAGCTTTAGACTCTTATAATGCAATCTAATCATTCCCAGGGGCCCCCTGGATCCAGTTCAGTTCATATTTAAGTGTGTCCCATCCAGAAATTTACACTTGAGAAACAGCTCACTGAGGGACTGATGCAAGTATGGTCCATGGTGTGACCATCTCTGCACAGGAACAGGAAGTTAAAAGCTGAGCACAGATAGTTGGGGATTATGCTCACCACACACCTCCTAGGTCTCAGCTATAAAAAGCAAAGAAACTCTTGCGGGATTAAGTATTTTCCCTGCCAGAGGAGCTGCGTGTCCCAGCATAAAGTGGGATACTGAGCTGTTCCGTCACATGACGAATCAAACGATGCAGCTTAGGGCCTTGACTCAGCTTTCTGGCTGGTTAGCTTTCTCTTTTGTTTGTCCCTAATGCTTGTAGTAGAATATAATGAATGACAGAGAACAAAAAGCATGTACTGAGGGCAGAATAAAAATGTGACTTGGTGTTTTTACTGTGCAGAATGGAGAAACACAGGAAGATAAAGTGGAGAAGAGGGAGGTTGGAGGCGGGTGGCCATTTACAAAAGGACACAGGCGGTCCAGTAACTCGTTGGAAAGCCTCTACAGCCTTAACAGTAGACAAAGCTCCTCAAGTAAGTACCAGGCACAGGACCAAGTGTACTCTTAACACCACAATCCAATGAATTATGCAATCCTTGCAAGTATCCTGTTACTCCCCATTAGATGCACTAATTTGTAGAGCTACACTAACCACTGATGAAGTGATTGACATGTGGACAACTCAATCAGTAGCCTAAACGGCAGAACACAGTACTTAGCTCCTGTATTGACTCTCATTGTTTGTCTTCTGTTCCCCAGGTGGAGTCACCAGTGGGTCAAACTGCTCCAGTAACAGAGGCAGTCTGAGGCTGGAGGATGATCTATCCTACACAAGACAGTTCTGTGGCAGAGCAAGAGTCCACACAGACTTTGTGCCAAGTCCATATGACACAGAATCCCTCAAACTTAAGGTAAACAAGTCTGGAAATTAAATGGTAATAAAAACTGTATAGACACTCTCTACAGGATGAATGCTAATGACTTTAGTGATCCCCTGACTTTTAGTCCCACCAGCAGGTATATTTTCTCTCCACGTTGTGTAGTTGGATTGGCAATAAATTTTCTACAGACATTCATGGTTAACACATAGACGATTGTCTCAAAAACATCAAAGGAGATGTATCCTGATGACTTTATTAATCCTCTGACTTTCCTTCTAGCGCCACCATGAGGCTCATATCTGTGGTTTTGAGTGAAATGCTTGACAGAAACTGGATCGATTGCCATAAAATTAGTGCTTTGCATTTAGCACAATTTGTTTATGCAAATTTTGATTTGGTTTATGCAAATTCCTGCAAAACTACTGACATGCCCATCAGCATCCTTCAGCTGTAGGCCTACTTTGCATTTAGTGCTAGTTAGCAAATGTTCGCACGCTAATGCACGCTAAACTAAGATGGTGAACATGGTTAACTCTATACCTGATAAACATGCATTTTATCATTTTCCTTGGGGTCATGTTAGCATGTTGATAGCAGCATTTAGCTCAAACCAGTGCTGTGTATGCCTTCAGCCTCACAGAGCCGCTAGTGTATCTGTACACTTTAAGTCTTGTTACTAGCCAGTTTGGAGACTATAATAAAGCATTTTGTATTTACTGTGTTTTGAAACTTAAATTTGTATTATGTGAATCAGTAGCGTTTCTGTCTACCTGCCCTGGGACTGCAGATGAAAGTAGCTATAGCTAATTCTGGTACAAATTTCTTCTGTTCGTATATGAGATTAATGTGTTTTTTGTCTTTTTTTGTAAATGATTCATTCAGGCAGGAGATGTGATTGACATCATCTCCAAGCCTCCCATGGGAATATGGACAGGCATACTGAACAACAGAATAGGAAATTTCAAGTTCATCTACGTGGATGTGCTAACAGAGGAGATACATGAGGAAATACAAACCCACAGACTGAGACACAAATATAGATCAACTATCCATGAAGTGTTAAAGCGCCTCAGTTTAGAGGTATTTTGTTGCTCATTTTTGTTACTGACTGATTTAATATGGCAGCATTATCATCTTCCATACAAGAGGGTGTTCATTCAGCATCTGAATGTTTCATCTCCTCTTGCTTATCAGGAGTATTCCTCATCTCTGCAGCTGAATGGTTACCAAACAGTAGATGACTTGATGAGGCTGAGGGAGCATCACCTGACGGAGCTGAATGTGACTGATCCAGAGCACAGGCATCGTCTGCTCGCTGCTGTCGACTCCCTGCAGCAACTGCGCTGTGAGTAATGAGAAACACAGAAAAGGTCATCTAAGGACAGTGTCATCACGCACATTTTGTGACATGATAAAACCAGAAAAAAGACAAGAGACAAGTGACATTACACCTCAATCAGAATCAGAGTCAGAGTCATCTTTATTGGCCAAGTATGTTTACAAATACAAGTAATTTGACTCCGGTTTAATGGCTCTCAATGTACTTACACATAATAACAAAACAACAACCTTCAAAAATACACACAAGGAATGACTATATACAGGTGAAACTATATAAACAGGATACAAATTGTACAAATAAGTAAAGAGTACACGGAGTGATTAGTTAAATGTTAAATTGTATTTACATAATGTATAGTAGGTGGTTCTGTACAGTATATACAGCCTGTTCAGATATACAGTAGTGAGTGAAATTTATTGCACATTTTGCATTTTAGACTTAAATAAGTAGATATCATTTGTAGGTACAATGGGTATTATAGTGTTCCCGGGTTATTGCACAGTGCCACAGTGATTTAACTGTTCATAAGTGTGACAGCGAGGGAGAAGAAACTGTTGCTGTGTCTGGTGGTTTTGGTGTATAGTATTTTGTAGTCCCTACCAGAGGGGGGAAATTGGAACAGGTTATGTGCAGGGTGTGAGGGGTCTGCAGTGATTTTCCCTGTCCGTTTCCTGACTCTGGAGGTGTACAGGTCCTGGATAGTGGGCTGGTCGGCACCCATAATCTTTTCTGCAGACCTGACTGTCCGTAGTAGTCCCTTCCTGTCTGGTTTGGTGACCGATCCAAACCAGACAGTGATGGATGTGTAGAGAACAGACTTGATATCTGCAGTGTAAAACTGGATCAGCAGCTCCTGATGCAGGTTGTATTACCTGAACTAGCGCAGGAAGTACATCCTCTGCTGGGTCTTTTTGATGACTGTGTTGATGTTGGACTCCCACTTCAGGTCCTGGGAGATTGTAGATCGTAGATCCCAGATCCCAGAGATTGTAGATCATCTCCCCAGTTTTGAGCATGTTCCGCTCCAGGTTGTTGCGACCGCACCACAGGGCCAGCTGTAGGACCTCCGGTCTGTAAGCAGACTCCTCTCTGTCCCAGATGAGGTCGATGACTGTCGTGTCATCTGCAAATTTCAGCAGTTGGACAGACGGGTCTCCTGAGATGCAGTTGTTGGTGTAGAGGGAGAAGAGCAGCAGGGAGAGCACACATCCCTGTCAGGAAGTTTGTGATCCACTGACAGGTGGAGGAAGGCACAGTGAGCTGGGTGAGTTTAGTGAGGAGGACTTCTGGGATGATGGTGTTGAACGCCAAGCTGAAGTCCACAAACAGGATCATTGCATACGAACCTGGGCAGTTGAGGTGTTGCAGGATGTAGTGCAGTCCCATGTTGACTGCATCATCCATTGCCCAGTAGGCAAACAGCAGGGGGTCCAGCAGAGGCCTGTGATGTCCTTCAGGTGGGTCAACACCAGTTTCTCGAAGGACTTCATGACCAGAGACGTCAGGGTGATGGGCATGTAGTCGTTCAGTCCAGTGATGGAGGGTTTCATGGAAACCGGGATGATAGTGGAGCATTTGAAGCAGTACTTCACACAGCTGCAGTGATCTGTTGAAGATGGGGGCCAGCTGATCAGCGCAGACTTTCAGACAGGAGGGGGACATGCTGTCTGAGCCTGGTGCCTTCCTGATCTTCTGTCTCTGAAAGAGCTGACACACATCCTCTTCCTAGACCGTCAGTGCCAGTGGGGAGTCAGGGGGAGGGGGGTGGGGGGGAGGTGGTGTGTTAAAGTGGGCTGATCAAACCTGCAGTAAGACACATTCAGGTCGTCGGCTACTTGAAGGTTCTCTGCAGTGTTGGGGAGGGTTTCCTGTAGCTGGTGATGTCCTGCAGGCCTCTCCACACTGATGCAGGGTCGTTAGCTGAAAAAAGTAAAGAAGACCGGGGGGAGTTGTGGTACCCGGGCCACAGCTCGTTAAGGATATAACGATAAGCCCAAAGAGAGAGAGAGAGAGAGAGTGTTTCTGTGAATAAAGCATGACACATGAGGGCAGCGGCTGCAGACAGATAGGCCGTTCAGCTTTAATGCACAGAAATAATAGCTTTAAAGGATTTCTTACTGCTCATCTATTCAACTTTGTGACAGTATCCAAAAAAAACCCTTCTTCTCTACTTTACAGCTGATTGTCAGTTGCAGAATGAGGCCAATCAGGGGGCCGAGACCCCCAGCGAGAACATGAAGGCAGATATGAACAACTGCCCAAGAGACTCCGGCTGCCACATGCCATCTGACAGCCCTGACAACAGCGGAGAGGACACAGACCTTCACTTTCCCTCTGAACACCCTCTACCAGCTGAGACGACAGCTTCATGAGAACAATCTCTTCTTTCAGAAGCCTGTTTTATTCCTTATGTTGCTGTTGAGCTGATTTATGATTTTTTTTTTTTTTACTTCTTGCAACAGCATAATTTCAATCTACTCCACTGTTATCTGTAAATTGTCAAATATATATTCATTTGTTTCCTGAAATAAAACATTTTATGAATCTGTTATCTTTTTGGAATAATTACATTTTTACTGTGGCTTATAACAAATGCAGGTTAACGTTACAGTTAAATACTTAAAAACTAAACTATTTGAAGTAGCAGTGAAATTATGAGATACTTTATTGATCCTGATGGTTGCTATGGAGCCCCTGAAGCCTGAAAGATTATTTCTTTTTAATCTGGTGCACACAAGATAACTAAATATTATCTTTTGGGACTTTGGGAGCTCTGTAGTGGTTCCTGATATTATGCATAATTTTAATGTTAAGTGAAAATCTTCAGCTGCGATGCTTTAATTCAATACAGGGATTGCATCCTGCTACCACATTTATTGCAAACGTTCTAGGCAGTAAACATGACCACTACCATAGCAACAAAGTGCTGTGCATCTTAACGTCGTGTTGTAGCCGGCACTTCACCAACGAAGGAAGTGACAAAATAAGATAAAAAATTATCAGTATTTTTACTATCAGTATTGGTTTAGTAAACCAATTAAAATAAGTAAATAAAACCATATCCTGCTGCCTGAAAATGTCTTAAAAATTCTCATTCTTTTTTTTTTTGTCTTAAATATTAAGTGTGGTGGAAATGCAATTTTTAAACATTTCTGATCTATTGTTGGTGAATCCAAGATTTTCTATTTTGCAAGTATCTTTTTTACATTTGTTTGTTATACGTCTTCCACAAAAAGACCACCCGCACAAACTTCAAAGAGAAAAGATCATTTTTATTGATCAGTCAACAAGTCTGCAGCTAAAAGTGTGGACACATCTTGAAATTTGTACCCTTATTTTTAAACTATAGACAAAAAATATTCTACAATATTCTACCAGTCCATCAATTTAACAAAAAGGCAGCCATGTGAAAGTTGTAACAGCTAATATGACTATAAAGTAAATCAATCATGGCATGACAGAAGAGAGGCAGAGAAAGAGATAAGAACATTGACCAGAATATAGTGACCCCCCCACCCCCCCCAAAAAAACCCTTATCCTATTAAACTGCAAGAAAATAAGTGTCATACATGCCCTAATCTGTCTGTCACACTTAAAAGAGGACATCAGTCAAAATGATAATAAATGCAAACCCTCTGAAAATCCTCTCAGAGGGAAAAAAATAAAAACATGTAAAACAACTCATATTTACATCAATGTATAATACAGAACACTACACGGCCCATTCCCTCTGTTATAAAACAACAGTGAAGTAAATGACATGGAAAAATACATTATTACAGCCTTTATTAACTCAAATAAAACTTTTAAGAAGGTCACTCGAGCAAACAGACTGAACTGAAAGTCCTCGTGTTTGTCAGATTGATTTCTAGCCCAAAATTTGTATTAGAAGCAGGTGAAACTTTCATGTCAAAGGTGTTTCATTCACTTTTTTATTACTAGATAACAAAGTTCTAGTGTTAAATCTGAAATTGGTTTTAATACAGAACAAATTACATTTTCACCTGGTTTAATTGATTTGGGCTGAAATTCAATCTTACATCATGTTTTTGAGACATTCGTTTACTGATTAAACAACTGTTCAGCACACAAATGTATTACGTCAAAACCTGTAAAACCCCAAAATCTGGTTTGAAGGTGAATGGTGAACAATTTTGATGGAATGTGACTTAGACAGGCAGTCATATGCAGTATATTAATTAACATGGATGTTTCTATCTACTGTAGCAGGGGCTAGATGATGGGAGAGTGCATCACTGCCATGTGGACAAATACGCCTGAAACAGATCCAAAAATTATCTTGCACATAAGTTCATAAAGTGATCAATCAGTAGGCCATAAAATAGACAAGATTTGGTATCTATGCTCTCATTATTTAAAGGGTAAGTTGACCAACATGTCAGTTTCTCTCATGCTCTCCTTTTTGTTCTGACAGTAAAATAACATCCAGCGTGTTTCAACATCTCCATGGTTTCAGGGGAAGTAGTGATGGATTCAGCGACTGAGGCCTCCATGAGAGTATCTCGCATAACCGTTCTCAGGATACAGAGAGAGCTCTTCTGTACTGCTGAGCCCGTTGTTCAGTTCTGAAAAAGAAAGGAAAATGATTAATGATGCTGTAAAATTATTCTTCAAAAATGTAACCTTTTCTTTTCTTGATTTGAAGTTTTTCTTTGTTGATTTGAAGCACTTTTGCCTTCTCTGTTTAGTAGGCAAAAGTGATGGCAAAAACATTGATCAACTTCAGACTGTAGTGCACAAGTTCAGGAAACCCAACCAAGAATAGCAACAATCTCTCTTTCTCCATGAAAGGCTGAATCCAAATGTCAGGACTTCACTGCACTAACAGTCCCAGGAAGTCTGTGAGTGCTGACATCTGTCCAAATCCGCATTCATCAAGTGCACAAGGGGCCTCAAGTGAACTTTCTGCAGACTTCCCGTGAGTCTGCTCAGGGTGCAGACTTTGCTCAGAAAATTACCTATAATCCTGCAGATATAGGCTATGAAGTGATGATGTAAAAGAAAATAATACTACTAATGATTATTATCAATAATAAAAAACATAACAATAATATAATAATAATAATAAAATCTGTGAGCATTCTGACCAGATGTGCTGAGTTCAGCAGACCTGCACATATCAAAACCATTAAGAACCAGGAAAGAAAAAGTAAAACACTTTTAGAAATGAGTTACAGGGTCAGATATTTCATTTTATCTCTGTGGAAGTACTTGAGGTCTTGAGGTCCCATCTCAAAGCGTGTTTTATCCCCTTGCGACCCAACTCCCTCGCAGACTTGACGTGATGATGGTGAACACATGACGTACATACGACTGAAGTCCGCAAGGGCTCAGTCCACAAGTCTGGAGGATGGACATTTAGATTCAACCTTTCTTTGATGATGATGAGAGTGATGACATTGATGACATCACTGTAGTGATGTCATCAATGTCATCACTACAGTAGTGATGTCAAAAGTGTGTGACCATGAAAAATATTACAGTATGTGTGCATAATACAAATCACAGGAATGATATAGAAAAATAAACAGACTGCTTAAAATATTTTGTTAGTTTCATTTAGAGTTTTGTGCATTGTGTTGAAAACAAAATTAGTTTGTCTTCCTGTTGTGTTGGGTGAGGAGCTTTTTTGTACAGTATTTTCTTTTTAGAAACTACAGTGTGATTTTGTCATTTTATGAAGAGTTTGAACACACAACACCTTTTGGAGTATGTATTTGCTGTTTTGGTGTGTGTGTGTGTGTATATATGTGCTGCCACCCCATATAAAGGGCAGAAGATGGTATTTGGCTTTAGAAACCTTTAAAGGGATGTTTGAAAAAGCAGGTCAGCAGGCTGGAGCACGCGCGTACACGTGATATCTTTTAACAAAAACATTAATGAAACAGAGGCAAAAATGAACCCTGGGAAATTCAACAAATAACTTAAGCCAAAGCAAATAAACAAATAAAATCCGCAGGCTCACAGCAAGCTGCCCCCTACTCTCTTCCCTAATCCATCTCAATTAACCAGTGACTGGCCTTTTACCTTCTTAGCCTCACCTGAATAGAACATACCATCTACTCAGATTACCACAGGGTGAGCTAGACTGATACAAAGCTTTCTAAACATGTAGAACAACACTGACGTAGTGTTTCTCTGTTACTGCTGACAATCACAATTTATGATGTGTGTGCAGCTAACGAGGCACACCTGTTGTCACTATCACTGATTAAGCAAACAATCTGCCCCACAAGCACAAAACTCTCAAAAACAGGACTGAAACCCTTCAACAAAATAACATTGTGAAACACTAAATACTAAAATGAAACCTGTATTATTTGTATAAGCTGACTGATAAATTAACAGAATCATTGGACTGGAATTAATGATCTAATACACAAAAACACTAACAATGTTGGGAACCATGGCTTAGTGAAAAGAGAGAGGAGCAACCTTTCCACAGTGTGTGTGTGTGTGTGTGTGTGTGTGTGTGTGTGTGTGTGTGTGTGTGTGTGTGTGTGTGTCACCTACTGTATTCTAAAAACTCGACCTTTTCCCTGTTTCTAACTAACTATGCACCACAACAACAGAGAAACACTGTAGCTGGCATTAGTATAATGTAGTATTGGATCTGTTTATCATATTGTAAATAGATGTGCGCATCCCTTTCACTATTACACTATTCATGCTGGTAAAAAACTCTGTGTCAAATATAATCATTTCCAACATTGGCAGCCCCCAGTGGTAGTACTGTGAAGTAAAACTTGTTGTCAGATTCCTCACATCTGCACTTCTTGTGGGAACCAGATGTGACCGGTGTGAACCAGTTTACAACCTCCGTGCTCCATGGCTGTATTAACACCTGGGTTTTATATATATTTGCTCTTTCCAGTTATTTCCAGACATGAATTAGGTCAAAGTTGCACCTGAGAATATGAGCTTCTCCTTCATGATGTTGACGTCCCGACTGGTCCGACGCGTCACAGCGCTCAGCATAATCTGTTCTGGGTTATAGTTCTGCATCCCGCTCATCCTCCACCTGTTACAGCACACACACACAATCATATACAAATCACACACATTACAAGCACATGGATACATTGATTACAGCTGTGTCATAAAAACCATTCCATTCAGTAGTTATGGTGTTCTGTAGTCCTTTAAGGGCTATTAAGGTACTGACACACATGAAATAATACACATATTTAATAAAATATACATTCATAAACAACAGGTAAATAAGTGGAAGAAAGGAAGGAATCGGCCTTGGGGTGTCGGGCAGAAAAAGCACAAGGAGGACAGACGAGGAGGCAGAAACAAAGGCCAAGGCAGTCGCTGCAGTTACCTGATCATATGATAGCTGACAGATGCCAGGGGGCAGCGGAGGAAGGTTGCATGCAGATCAGGCAGAGCACAGGACAAAGTAAGGATGTCAAAGGAGAAAGAGAGAGAGAGAGAGGACAGGAAGACAGTAAGAGGTTACAGCGTGGAGGTGAAACATGGAAACATCCGGAAGACAAAAGACACGGAGGAAAAAAGAAAAGGAAGAAAAGAGCAGAACGAACAGTCAGTGTAGAAGCAGCAGACTGGACAAAGTACAAAGCTCAGCTCACATCCAATCAGACGCTTGTGTTTACTCTTCAGAACCTCAGCTTTTTTTATATTGAAAATGTTGTCAGGTGTCAGCTAACATTTAGATAATATTAGACTGAATAAATGAACTCAGTTATGATTGTTAATAGACCAAAGAAAAACACAGAATTTACTTTATTTGTGCATTAAGCCCAACTGTGTTCACTGAGCAGATAAAAATATATAATTTCAATAACAAGATACAGCAACAAGAAGAAACTTCTTGCTTCACTGTGAAAAAATAATACCTCATGATTTTAAGGGTCAGTTTACCCAAATTACAAACATGTTATCTCACTTACCTCTGCTAAAGTTTTCTATGTCCAAGTTTGAGATATCTGACAGTTTTGATTAAACAGAATAAAAGGGACATTGTTTCTGAAAAGACATGTTGCTATTCAATGTAAATATAATTTTTTTCAATCATAGCAGAGGTGTATATCTCAAAATCAGAAAAACTAAACCCAAAACTGAGAAAACATGTTTTTTTTTTTTGTAATATGGGTGAACTGAGACTTTAAGGATCCATGAATTAAATAATATTGTATATATCACAAATGATGTACCATGAAGTAAATGTACTGTAATGTAAACTATATGCAATACACATTAGTTATAACCATGCCAGGAGAATAAACCTGGTGAATATGCATGATTTTTTTAAATGTTATTTTTTATGACAGATTTAATAGTCATTGACATTAATAGTGTGTACTGTAGTATATCTGTGTGACTGTCAGCCTTATCACAGTCAAAACTGTACTTACTTCTGAAAACAGAAAATCCCAATGACTACGGCGAGGGAGACTAGATCTGAGGTGATCCAGATGAAGTCGTAAGCGTTCTGGCTCTGCAAGACAAGAGAAAGACAAGTAGTTTCCAGCAAACACCACTGGAGGTCACCATCGACATGCATGTCACCTGGAGCTAGAGTAACACAAGGCTCTGACTGAGACAAAAACCCTGCTAGACAGCTGCTTCTTAGTTCAGATCTGTGCCCTTGTCTCAACCTGCCGGACTCTTTCCCAGGGTCCTGTTGTTCTCTAACGCCACGCTGAGCTAAAGTCTGCCGCTGAGCTCCCTCACATTTCTCTGCCTCCTTGCCCTCGAGTCTTGCTGGGCCCTCGTCAGTCTCTGTCCTCTCTCCTGCTGTCCTCTCGTCTCGCTGTGTGACCTTGTCTGTGTGTGTTTGTTGAGTGTGTGTGTGTCTGTGTGTGTGTGGTGCCAGATGAGAGAGAGAGAGAGCGAGGAGAGTTGTTTACCATGAGCCAGATGGGGTAAGGCACCTTTTGGAGGACTTGGGGGGCATCAGAGGACACAGAAGGCACCCCGCTACACCACAGAATGGAGTAGAGCCAGGGCTCATTCACTGGGTAGACAGTCACACTCACATTATTGGCCAGATACTCCCTGGGGGGAAGGAAAAATAGATGTCAACACTGAAAAAAGGTCCTCTCCCTTTCACTCCTTAGCTCCTTTTACTCCCTTGTCACAGTTTGTCCTCTTACATGATCATTCTGCAGTCACAGGAAAATACAGCCACAAGAGATATAAAACACATTTCTCGCAGGGGAGCGATGAAAACGTTATTCTGCTGAAGAGTAAATATGCATAGCATTTTCATGATGCTGAAGTCAAATGAGCCCTTTCATTGTTATTTTCCTCCTTTACGGTTTCTATGAGTTCTTTCCTCTAGCAGTGGATGCTTGCTCTTACTGTATGTCTTTGTGGCTGGCCTTGCTGTAGTGGAGGGTCAGGCTTGTGATCCCCCTCTGTCTTATCTCTGCCACCGACAGCTTCTCATTTGCGGTCTGCTGAAACCCTCGCACCCTCCCCCTGTCCGTGTCGGGGGTCCACGTCACCTGGCCCAAACACATGTGACATGGAAAGACCCTGATCAGACAGAATATGGCGTGTGCTTCATAGTGTTACTGTTTTACAGTAAAAAAAGGTGCTACTTGTAGGATTTAAAATATCAATAGAGCAGTGTAACTTTGTATTTGGTGTTGGGGTCAATGTCTGGAGCACTTTGACACAGTTTCAACTCATGACACACTGTATAAAAATTACTATATAGCTGCCAATGCACTCAGCCTTTCATGTGTTTATGTACTCATTAATCACTGTAGTTACACAAGCAGCACCAATAAGTTATCAAAGAATTATTATGGAGGGACCTACAGTCCTCACCCTCTTCTGGGAGATCCCTGCTTTCTGCACAGCCCACAGCGTGTCCATGAACCAGGTCCGGTAGCGTGGGTGCTCTGGTGGAGGTCTGCGGATGTTGAGCAGTGCAGAGCCATTGGCCCTGGCCGTCAGACGCAGCATTTCCAGCAGACTGCATACCGTCTGGTTGCCTATTCGGCTCCGATCCCTTGCTGTCAGGGTTTCTACTGTCCAGTAGGGGTCACTCTGGAGGTGGAAAAGCAACAGAGAGGCAGACACTGAGATGTAATGGCTCTGAATGTACACTATGTTCTTCTGTTGAGCAGTTGATGTACACATTAAGAATATTTGTCACATTCTGAATTTACGTATACACAAATGTATGCAACTATATGATTATTTGTGCATTGCTTTGTCTTTTAGACAGGATTGTTGTCTTTTTATCACTATTTTTCTGAAAATCAAAGCTCAGTTATCTCCATTACAAACACCCACTTTGTTCCAATGTCTTGGTCACAGAGACTTAGAAATGATTATTTTTCTACAGTAATCATACTTCATAACTTCAAAATATTGTAAGTCTTCATTATTGGATAATCAAATGTATTCAAATAGCTCTTATATATTTCTACATTTTACTGCTAAACCTTCCAATTTCACTATATTTTATACCCACCATTTCTTATTTATATTAAAAATTCCTTGCATCCTCCCCTGAACGATGTGTTTCATTCAAGGGGGAAAATGCATTTTATAACTGATGGACTCTGCATGAACAAGTCAGTGTGAGTTGAGGTGAAGTTGATTTCAATACCTCTAAAAACCACTGGCCCGCGTTTAGAGACCGTATCTCTGTCCAGTTGAAGAAAGAGGCATCGTCATACTGTCTGGCTGGAAAGACTTTACTAACGTCCGTGGTTCGCCTCAAGGTGCGGTCTCGCATGAGGAAGGGAACCCCGTCCACACTACAGGACAAAGAATGGTCAAAAAATGTTCCACTTCAATGATGATTTAGTACTTTGGGTATATGACAAGTTATGTAAATCTCATCTTTTCTACTATTTCTTACTCACATATGTTTCTGCATTTCTCACATTAAATTTAAATGTTTCTACCAAAAAACCTATATCTCAGCTGTGGGTGTGTGGATCTATTGTATATGTATATATACAGTATATTTAATTTCAGAGCACTCTGAATTCATTAAATATAAATAACCCAGGATTAAAATGTTGTTAATGTGTGTTAAATAACCTGAGAGTGACGTCAACTTCCAGGGAGCTGGCTCCATGCTGCAGGGCTCTGTTAAAGGACACCATGGTATTTTCTGGAGCCAGCTAGAGCAGATAGGAGACAGAGAGGAGGACTACTGTCAGCCACTGTTGTGTAGAAAACACACACATCAAGAGAGAGTGCTAGAATTAAGAAAGAGCATTTAAATAAAGAAGCATGATTTATTGCACACATACATTTGTGTGAGATGATAAAAAGTGAAACTGAAAAGGCACTCAGGTCTTTATCATGCTTATCTTCACACTGCATCCTTATCTGTATTATATTTCCCATCGCTATTTATCTATGAATTCTTTCATTTCATCATGTATTTATTCAGATGTTCAACAGAGAAAAAATTCAAAAAGAGAAACAGCACAGTTACCAACATACTACTGCTGCATTAATGCAGTCCATTTTGTTACATCTGCCCCTCGGACAACATCTGCCACACCCTCTATCTCCACTTCAGTGCCTCTCTAACCTGTTGCCACTCCCTGAGTGGCTCTCCCCTTCTCTTTGCCTGTGTGTGTGTGTGTGTGTATGTGTGTTTGATTGTCTGCAGGTGTGCCAGAGTTAAAGCAGAGCCACACCAGCTGCACCTCATCTCTGTAATCAAGCCTCTACAAATACTCAGCTCTGCCACTTCCACCCTGCCAAATTGTAGAATCTGCTATCAGTTAGTGTTGCTACGCTTCAAGCCTCTTTATTTGTTTGCAAAATGCAGTTCTGATTCAGCCTGTTACCTGTATCCTGACCCTTGTCTCCTCTCCCCTGCTGTCCCACTCTGCCTCTGGCCCCTGTATCCTGACCCTCGTCTGGTCAGGTCCTGCTGTTCTGCCTTCAGCCCTGCTGCTCTGCCCTGGAGCCCAGCACAACTCAGTCTCATAGGATCTAACTCTGGACCTGCTTCCTCGGCCCCTATCTTTTTCCATTTCACTCCATTTCCATTACTTTATACCTCCATGCCACAAATCTCAGCAGGAAATGTTCTACTTTTTACTTTTTATTTTAGTTACTGTTATTATATCTAATTTGTTTGTAGATCTGCAACAACATAAAAATGCAACATAAAAATGCTGCTTAAATGTTGGTGCATCAGTAATAATAACCCAATAATGCACCAGCAGAACAGTGGCCATTCTGCATGCACAATGAGTATTTTTACTTTTGATATTTTAAATGCATTTTTCTGATTACTTGTGAGCTTTTACTTACAAGATTTGAAAGGGGGACTTTTACTTGTAAGGGAGTATTTTTACATAGTTGTATTGCTACTTTTACTTTTAAGTAATGGATTTGAATACTTCCTCCACCACAGGGATTTATGTCTCCTAGCCAAGAAATGTGAATTATAGCCCAAGTGTGTGTGTGTGTGTGTCTTCTTTGGCAAGCTGGAAAATGGCAAGCGAGCGCAAGTTAGCCCCAAGGATACTCTGAAATCCTCCTTGAAGAGCTTAAGATTTGACCTGAAAGGCTGGGAACCCCTAACTCAGAACCGACCTGCCTGGAAAAGAAAAGCCCAGGAAGATGCAGTAGTCTGCAAGAGCAGGAGAAGCTCCTGTGCTAAGTTGAAGAGGCACTAGCACAAATCTGCCAAGAAAGGACTTGTGGCTGCATCTCAGAGCTCTGCATCCTCCCTGACCTGTCCAGTGTGCCACAGAGAATTTGGGCTCAGTTTGGTCTGCTCAGCCATCTGCACACTAACCAAAACCCAACATAATGAGATGTGCCATGGTAATCATCAACTATGACGGACGAACAAGAGGAAGTGTGTGTGTGTGTGTGTGTGTGTGTGCCTTTAGAGGGCAGGAAAGCTCTGAACATCACTGTGCATTTGTTTATTGCTAGTCAGCTTGAACAGTATTTGCTTGCCCAGCTGTGAAATGACAGTTCAGTGTGCTGTTGACTCTCACAGCGCCTGATAACAGTAGACTCGTGTACTGTGGCTGTACACCACTCTGCTGTGAAAAATACAGTGCAGAGTCATGCACATAGTCTATGTACTCAAAAATAGAAATACCGATTTATCATTGTATGTTAACATATGAATTCTTAAGAGGAAGAATTCACCACAAAATGTATTCAAATACAGGCAATGTTTTGCTTTTTCATACTTTTATCCAGCATAACAGCAGGAAATGAACACCTGACAAGTCTTGGCAGTGTTATGTTCTTCCCACAGAGCAATTACAATTAACAATTTAATGAACGTACATGCGGGGAGGCCTGCCAGTAAGGAGTCTATGCGTGATATTACAAGGGCCTGTACCATATTGCCTGTACCATATCGCCAAGGCATGACAAGATCCAAGGCGAGATTGTGTGGTCTTCTGGTGGGAATGACAGGAAGAGCTGGGTATCGTCAGCATAGCAATGGTATGAGAGCAGATTATTTGGCCAAGTGAGGTGGTGTATAATGAGAAGAGAAGGGGACCAAGCAGTGACCCTAGAGGAAACGCCTGTGGATAAGCCATCCGGTTTGGACACTTCCCACCCTCCAAGATACTCTAGAAGACCTCCCTGAGAGGTAGAACTTGACCCGGCGGAGGGCAGATCCTGAGATACCAAGCTCAGTGAGTGTGGAGAGGAGGATTTGGTAGTCAACCATGTCAAAGGCAGCTGACAGATTTAGCAGCAACAGAGCTGAGGACTGACCTGCAGCTCTAGCTGAACACAGTGATTCCATTACCGACAGGACTGCAGTCTCAGTAGAGTGTCCCTACTTAAAGCCAGACTGATTCGAGACATACAAGTTGTTCTCAGAAAGGAATTCAGAGACTTGGTTAAAGACTGTGCACTCAAGTGTTTTTGATAGGAAGGGCAGGAGTGAAACAGTTTGTAGTTTTCAAACTGGGCTCGGTTGAGTGTATGTTTTTTGAGCAGTGGGGTGACCCAAGCTTGCATAAATGTGGTGGGGAACACACCCATTGTAAGTGAGGAGTTGATGATGTGTGTGACTGCAGGGTTAAATGTGGGGGAAATGGTTTGTAGAAGGTCAGATGGTATTGGTTCCAGTGAACAGGTAGTGGGACGAGAGTCCAGCCAAAGTTTGGAGACTTCTTCCTTGTTCAGAAGGGAGAATGAGGAGAGTGCAGCCCTGTTAGCTGGCAGCTGCAGACTGAGTTGGTCAGGCTCAGAGAACTGGTTACTGATGGCAGGGACCTTATCAGTAAAAAATGAAGCGGACATGTCTGCAGTGAGCAGAGTGGAGGCGGATTGAGGAGTGAGTTAAAAGCAGAAAACATTTTCCAAGCGTCTTCGGCGCCACAGATCTTATTCTGATACTAAGTGGTCTTAGAAGTTTTTAAGCTGGAGGAGAATGATGCTCCTCCATTTAAACAATTAACTGGATCAGACAGTGAGGTCTGGCAGAGCACCAACTCACCATAGGAGCTCCCCGTCGACCAATGATGTCTGGTCGAGTTTTGAGGCTGTGGTGGTCCATGATGCAGGGACAGGTGAATGTGAGTGGAACCAAATAGAGAGCCAGGAGGATGATGATGTAGATCAGCAACACCATCACCTGGAAATCTAAGAGGGAGGAGTAAGAGGTTTTAAGAGTGGCTTTATACATCCATCTCATTATCTCATTGTGACAAAAACAAGTTTTGTCTGTGTTGGTCAGAAGAATTGCTGATCTATAAGGAGTATCAGAGGTCTGGGGCTTCCTCAAGTGAAAACACATCGCTAATGCCGGAAGGTTCAGACAATAACAGGAAAGCACTGGAAAATCAATTTAGCATAGGTCAACAAATACCTGAAATATCTTCATGTGGTTACTTACAGTGAATATGACAATGGTAGAAGAGCAGGTCCACTTGAAACATCACCTTGATGCAATAAATTCTAAGTGGACATTGGAGCCCTGCAGTGTGCAAACTGTTTCTTTGTTTTTTGACTTTGCTCATTTTTAGTCCAGCACCTACCCGCTTCGATATGGATGTGCATGCATACTCCTATCCAATCATAGCAACTTGCACTTGAAACAGGAGTAAAACTATGGTAGATGAATAGTCAGGGGAAGGTATTACAATTCATCCTGTGTTTGTACCAAATTCAGTGCAATCCATCCAATACTTGTCAAGATATTTCAGTAAAATCATATTCTGCAAACCATAAATGTCAAAAATGTACAAAATGTTTGCCAATCTATGAAGTGGATATTGAGATACTTTACTGAATAAGTAAAAAATTTGGCCTGCTGGTGGCGCTAGAGGAAGAGTAAGAGGATAACTGACATGAGTAGGAATCATTCTCTAGGGACCATGAATGTCTGTACAAAATTTCATGGCAATCCATCCAATAGTTGGTTGAGATATTTCACTCTGGACCAATGTGGTGTCCTGACCAACTGACCAAGAGACACTAGCATGGCTAAAAATGACCATCAGTCCTTATCAATCTTTATAGAGAAAGGTAAAGAGATAAAACTAAAAGCAGAAATTCAGCACAGGTGATAACAGGGGGTTTTTAGCTACTTGAAATACAAATCAACACTTACTGGATCTCTCTCTGCGGACCACATATCCAGCTACCAACCAGCTGATAGCTGTGACTGTTGCCAGGGCTCCAATGTGCAAGAACGGTGCTGTGGACTGGTAACAGAGCATAAATATAGAACAGTGGTGTTAATTGGTGGTTATTTTTCCAAAAGCATTATCCATAGTACATTTTTGTAACTGTGAGGACATGAAGATGATCAATAAAAATATGAACAGCACTGTTTCTCAGTGTGTTACAGGGGAAATAAACTATACTATGCTGTTAATACGGTTAATTCACTTCCAGTGATTCAATAGTCATATTTAGAAAGGAAGCCTTATCATAGCAAATACACCATGAAGCAGTTTTTTCGACATTCAAGAGCCCAAATTTTGTTTTAACTGTGATTAATACGTAATTATCAAAACAAAAAAGATTAATAGCTTTTTCCTTAAAATGTCAGAAAGCAGTGAAAAATACCAAGTATAATAAATCTAGAGCCCAAGTGAGGTCAAAAAGTAGAAAACAAAATAAAAAAACAACTGCAACATGAAAACATGCAGTAAGCTTATAGCAGTCATGTCATTTTGATTCTAGACCAACCTGCAGTGATACAAGCAGGATGTCCCACTCCTCTCCCCATATGTCGTCAACAGAGACAACACCAGAAATGGTGGTGAGCAGCGTAGCCAACACTCCGATCTGTTGAGACGAGACATACAATCATGAACTTATTTCATAATCATGTGTGGATCAAATGATAACAGGTAACATCTATAGATGTAATTCACAGCACCTTGTGAACCCAGTAGAGGTTCAGCTGCTGGCCCAATGATATATGGAAAAGTGCTAAAATCTGAAAAAGAAACAAGATTCAGTTTGATATATCTTAACTGAGCAAAAGTCTGCAAATATTTTGAGGTTTGACACAACACTGTTACCATTAAGAATGTAATGTAGCTGAATCCCACGGTGGTGGATGCCAGGATGGGGATCGTCTCATCCCTCCATTCTCCAGAGCGGTTGTATACTGACCTGGAGTATGACCAAGTAAGGATTGATCTATGCTGATGGCAAAACTAATAAATTCTTATCAAAAATGTCAGCTGTTCACAACCTCATCTGAACTAGTTCCAAATATGGTTTTCATAAACAGCTTTTGCCGTACAGTCACTACAGTCACATAGTGGGATAACTGACTCACCAGTTGAAGTCGTTGAAATCATTTTGAGCCACCAACCAGAAGTAGGCCCAAAAGAGAAGCAGAAAGAAAGAACTGCACAAGAGGATGAACCATGTACACTCCCACTGTAAAGACAAATAAATAGATTTCACACTGAGTCTATTTCATACATATATGAAGAGGTTGTTTCTCAATTACACACCAGGAATTTAAGAACAAGCTCTGAGAAGAAAATGAAAGCTGCTATTACAACCATATTACATCAACAATGGATCAACTTATCATACAGTATGTATAATGTGAAAGGGATTGTTTGTAGTGACAAACCTGCAGTCAATTATCACCTGACTCTGCAGTTCCCCTCAGCTCAATAGAGCTTTATAGCATCTTTTCAGCTCATTGTTTTAGTTCTGTGGCCTGCAGCTTTACTGTGTTGACTGACTCTCACCGCTCTAATAGCGTCCTTTCCATATGCAGCAGGTAGCTGTTTTCAGGGAGAAGGCTTTAAAATCCCACTGTACACTATCTGCTGAGCACCAAACTGCTGACAGACAAAGTTAGCAACTAGCTAGTGAATCCAGTGGGACAATTAGCAGTTATAGCATTTAGCATGTAGGCAGAAACAAAAAAATAAATGATAATGTTGCTCTGTGTTTGCTGGATGTGTAAATAAGCAACTGTTTGCTATCATGAGCCAAGTATTTCAAGCTTTATATTTCAAAAAGTTTTGCTTCTCAGAGATCACTTTTCAATCAAACAGTGAGCTCAGCATTGTGACAAATATTTCCTTGGATTTTCTCCTTTTTTGAGTTTCTGTAGGTGCAGCTTCTGTTTTTTCTTCAGTCGTGATGGCTCTTGCTCCTTATGCTAACTACCAGTTGCTTCTGCTATTCATGTTTTTGATCACTTCCTGTAATTCCCCCATGGTTTAGAATAGCATATGTTGTCATGATTCCTGCCTTGGTTCTGTTTATATTGTTTCATTTGCTCATTCTGCCCCTGTCACATGTTGCAGTTGATTTCTCAGCCTGATTATCTGCTACCTGTGTTTTTGTCCTAATGCCTGTTTATTACCTGCCTTGCCCCCTTGGAACTTGTTTTCTTGTTTGGACTGCCTTGATGTTTCCGAACTGTATGCCTGTTTTTGGATTTTGGTTTATCAAAGCATCTTTTCATTCAACCTGCCTTGGTGTCCGCAATTGGATCCTCCCCTTGTTTGGCCGGTACACCCTCGTGACACATGTATACATTTATCAGCTGTGTATTATATACAGTATTTAATTATTATTTTATAGCAGGTGAGAAAGGGTACTGTAATGTTAACATGGCTTCTCATTATCTCATATTTTAACCCTTTCCTGTACAGTATGTTTTCTGGTTTGACATGTGGGGCAAAGGTATAAAGGAGAGCTTGTGCATCACTCAAGGACTCTTCTCTTCAGTAGTTAACAGGATTAGAAGCTAATGCCATGTGAGGGGAGGTTTAGAGTATGATAGGCTAGTCAACAGATCCTGTTGCGCATTGATCAGCTTTGCACAACATCGTGCCTGGACTCACCCCTTCCAGCGGCTTATATAACCAGCTAGGAGATAATTAGATGTGTGTGCAGGTAAAGAGCAAATGACTGAACTGATGAAGCAGTTGAATCTACACAGAAAGGCTTCTGAAAGGTGTCACTTTTAGTCAGGAGAGGAGAAGGCATGCAAACACATCAGGGAAAATCTTCTAACCAGTAAAACAGCAGAGGTGACAATATGACAAGGTATCAGAGGCTGTTTTTAATTGGTTTAACAGCTACCTCGTAGGTCAGGTGACTGTGCATGGCTATAAGGCACTGAGCCAAAGTCACGTTGTCAATTCATCTCATGCACCACACAAGGGTGGAAACAGTGTCCTATATATGAAACAGTCACTTTTATGGAAACCACAGGTATTCATAGAAATGTTATGTTTCCAGTCCTCCTGTTGTTTCATACTATGTCAGACCATTTCCCAAAATGTGTGCATTACAGATAGATGCCTCCTACAGAGATTGCTTGTTTGGTAGATTAGGATTCCAGTTTGAGGCAGGGGGTCACCAGTGAGGGTCAGAGAAAGGTTGTGACTAATAGGTGAAGTAATCCTTGGCTGAGAAAATCTCCTTGGTGAAGAAAAAGGTGATGAGAAGAAGCCTGTTTCTCAGTAACTGAAGCCAATGTCTTCTTTAAGCGAGGCATTCAATACTCAACTGCTCCAGTGGGGCTATTCTGCCTCCACTAGCAGGGACTCGCTCTGACTGGAGGTGGGCACTATGGACAAAAACTTTTATGTGAGCAAAGGTCATTCTAGGTAACAGCAATATATTGTGTGATATTGTGACATTTTGTGGAGATTGAGACCTAATATAACCAGATGAGAATGGTTGTCTTTAGCTAGTCCAGCAAATTAAATACCTGACAAATTAATCTACAGAATTAAATTGATGAAATAATCCTCTAAACCATAAAACTAGTCCTGCTCATCGATTTGCAGCATTGTCTTCCATGGATGAGATGATACAGTATGGTAAAATATCCACTGGTTGACAAAATCTTGATTGTATCACTATGTACTGTAATTTGTTATATCGCCATAACCATACCTGAACTTCAGTTATAGTACACAAAAAACATTTTACACACCATCCCTTTAATTGCTATTAAACACATTTACTAAATTTCATTTCAAAGGGTGGTAGTTTTCTCCATTTTCACGAGGAGCAGTGTGATATCTGACACTTTCTCCTGAGTGCTACATGGCCTTGACAGGTCCCTCGGTCTCTCCAATTAGAACTGCTGGTACCCAAGTTCTGACAGCGCTCATAAATCCTGATCTAAGTGCTGACTTCACCATATGATGAACTTCTCCCTCCTTCTTTCCTCTGCCGTGCAGAATGGCCTATATCAGACAAGGTCAGTGTCAGCTGAACATTGACACTAACAAAGCAGGTGGATATGGGTGTAATTCCAGATTAAAAGGGAAGATCTGTTGATAGTTTTTTCCATTAATTGTTTATAGTCCATAAAATTTTTGAATTCCATTACAATTTTCCAAGCCAAAGTTGATATAATCATTTCATTTTATTTCCAACCAACAGTCCCCAAAATATTCAGTTTGATATCACTGCCGACTATAAAACCAGATTTTTTGACCACTTCACGGTAAGGAAAGTTGTAAACACAACACTTTAACAACACTTGTTAAAATCCTTAAAATGACATCTTCTCTCTCTCATTAAAAATTCCGGGATCTATAAATATGCAAATATATTTAATTTCAGAAGTTTTCCTGCTGGACACAAGATGTCTCCTACTTCACTGTAGTTTATTCTTAGTGTTTGTGCACTGGAGGCTTCAAGTTTCTACATAACACTTGTGTATGTTGAATACTGGACCACAATTGGCTCCAAATTATTTGTGATATCACAAATCCTGCTCATAGGTCCTCCCCTTAAAATTGGATTTTCAGTGAGCACAGAGAAACTTTCCACTTTCAGCAAACTGCACATAGATCATTCTGCACAGTGAAGATCAAACATTCAACTGAACTTACAATAAGTAAAACACATTTTTGAGTGGAGGGAGACTTTAATATATAAATATTGATTAGTGCAGCTTTAAATGGTTGTGCACACAAACTGTAAATGCACTTCCTCTTCTTGGATTAACTATATAATATTGCTGTCGGCCACAACACTAAAGTGCAGAGCTGGGACTCCCCACAATGACTAAGTGAGAAAAGCAGGGGTTCAGATGATACTGATGATGTCTGAGGGAACATTAAGCCTGAAACACATAAAAGCACTGAGAGTCAAATCCGTCCTGGATCAAAACACTGACATTGCTTAATAATGAAATCAGTCAGCAGTGTAAGCAGACAACATTTCAAAGCATGAATGCTAGCTTCTCTGCTTATGTGCGTGTGCCGTGTGTGTGTCTACATGGTGCTTTGTAAATGGAGATATAGAGACGAGAGAGGCAGCTGTGTGCTGTTTTTTTATTCTTGGTCAGCACATAATCAGTGCCTACTTCACACATTCAGTAAATGGACTAATTTATGGCCGAGCCACTGGCTCTTTGTGATAAAGACGACATCCAGCAGGAGTTAGCTGTGGCTGCTCAGTGGGTATCCAGCACAGCTGGGTGTCTGGCTCTGATTTACTCGTCCAGACACTGCACTGATTCTGTCTGGATTGTTGTCACCACTAACTTAGTCCCTTAAGAATCCAGAAGAAAAAGAAATGGGATGTCATAAATGTCTATTGGAAACAAGCTTTTTAACTTGAGGTTTAATTAGGCTCACATATTTTCAATTCTGTCTTAAAACAATACTCACATGCCTACAGTATATGTGCACTGAAACAGTTTTTGATCATGGTAATTGTTCCTCCTGGTCATACTGGCTGCAAATAAATTAGTATCAAATTCCCTCTTTGTGCTTTGACTGATAGTGTTTCTGGATTAGTAACATAAAGAGGGAACTTATAGGGGATACAGCAGAATTTCATCAGCTTTTACTGAACTATAATTAGATTTGAACTTGTGTTGTTTTCTAAATCAACAGGATTTTTTTCCAATGGTAGTTGAGATCCAAAAGATCCCCCCCACTTCTTTGTCTGCCTCTTGACCAAATACTGTCTATTAAAGGCAAAACTGCTCAAAAATATGTATCAAAAATTTTATTTTATTTATATGTTCAACCATAAAAAAACATGGTGTCTTGTGTTTGAATATTTCACTGAATATGACCATCAAATAGCTTCAATGAAGTGGGTTACTGTTGTGTAATTTTGTGTTGCCTTTCACAAAGCCTGACCTATTTTCTGTGCTTTCAGAACCACAAAATGGAAAAGAGTTCATTTATTCCTGAGGTGTGATCAGGTTTCATTGCAGCCTCAGCAGGATTGTGTAGTCTCATTACCGGCCTCTGTTTTGCTCTACTGTACATTATGTTCAGTGAGCCAGTGGCCAAACACTCTCCACTAAATTTACTTTCTTTACATAAATACCTATCTACAGGATCCCTGTAAATAACCACAGAAAACATGGAAATGCAGATATCAATCACTGTTTTGGCTACCCTCGTTTTTAAGCCTTTATTATTATACAGCAAATGTACATCTCTCTTAATATATCAATCCTGTTACTTGTTATTATCATTACAACTTACATTTTGGAAACTTATACAGTGAAATGATGTCTGTTGAGACTCTCCAGAGGGCTGATGACTGAGTTGTAGGGTAGGTTACAACTAAATCAACATTAACATTTAGACGATGAGCTGCAACTACTCTGGATGAAGCATCTGTGATTCACTTAATAACTGTTATTCTTCCTCCCTACAACTATCGAAAGTGTGATAAGCAGTGGAAAGATGACGCTCAGTTTCTGCTTTCTTATGAGTAATGAGTCTTTTTCTACTTTCTATTATTCTGTGTAATGACTGAGCCACCTCAGGGAACACTTGTTCCAGCCTATTGGAAGAAGACTATTTGTAACACTGACTGACATAAATACTGTATATTAATGGGAGAAAGATCATAGGTAAGACTGGGTATTGAATCTCAGTAGTTTTTTTGCTACAGACTGAAATGTGTCCATGGTACAGTGTATTGAAATTCAAGTACTGAAAGATCAGATAAATTAAATCAGATTTTTGAAAGTTTTAGACTATTTGATTCAGGCTATTTCTCACTACTGCTTATGTTTAGGGTGATCTTTGGCTTATTTAGTTAAATGATAAAAAATGATTTTGTAGGAAAACATGTTGAACTACAGAGTCCCCCTGGGGTCATCTTGTGGCAGAAAAAACATGTTGACATGGACATACATACAAACATACTTGAACATGACAATTTCTTTTTGCTTCTAACTTTCTTTGTGATCACTCAGTATAGCTAAACTCACAGTCAGACTGCTGTCATTAACATGTAATTTTGTTTATTTTATCTGATGATGTTGTGATCATAAAATAATGATTTTATTGATTTTATCTGCAGAAAAGCAGCATGCTAATGACTGCTGATTAACATAGCCTAGTATTTATATAAGAACGACTGTATCATGAATTAAAACACACCACCTGTACCAGTGATTTTAAATTGTTGCTATTTTTATTAGGATACTAAGCCAATAATACGTGAAATTTCTATATTATTATTATATCCATACTTAAATGTCAGTGGTGCTATCTTACCCTGGAGCTGTCGTCTTGGGAACGCTGGTAGCGTTTCCAGCGGCAACCATAGATCCCAGTGACAAAGGACACAAAGACCTGCTTCTCATAGACCTGTAAGGGTTGGTGTTTCACCATGCTCCTTCAGCCTCAACGCGCCACCAGTCTGTTAACATCCCACACAGGACTGGGAACCCTGCAGAAGACCAAGGTGTTACTAAACAGCAAAAGCTTTCAAACATTTTGTTCAGTCTTTGTACATACAATTACATTTTTCATCAACATTGTCATGTCACGTCATGTTGTTGAGGTATATTTTCACAAAACAAGGTGAATATGTTGACAGCGCTGAGTTTTGTTTGGAGTAACAACAGCTGTGAGAGGAAGTCAACAACACTATTCAACAGTGAATCATGTCTGGGACAGACATAATAATATGGTATATGCTTTACAGTCACTGAGTCAACCTTTACCTATCTAAGTGTGACTGTGGTAAAGTGGCATTGGCAATAAGCAACAGTAAGGGATGTGAGATTAAAGCTGAGAGCTCTCAATAGTAGCACACTCTACCTATTTATTTGACTAGATCCTTTAACAAGAAGAACATCAGTAAAAAAAGGGAAAGAGTAAGACTGTACTTTGCCGTCACACTCTCTCCTGCCTCAGAGAAAAGCTGGTTGCCTTGGTGGCAGGTAAAAATGTCTTGGCACAGAAGGTGTTGTTTTTCATGGCTCTCTGGAATTGATGGTGCTGTGCCTTGTGTCTTTTTTCTAAGTCCTTTTATTACTAAAAAGTCTTGTTTAAGTTTTTCTTTTTAGCATTTTAGATTTTTTTAGACAGGATTATACAATCGCTTAGTTTTAGCTCATGTAATCTACAGTATGTGCTATTTATATATAGTCTAACATCTAAAAATAAAGCTGGATACTGAGAATAAGTTCCCAGACTAAGCACTTGACCTTTAGGGGCTTTTTGTTTATAGCACCAAGGTATTTATTAAACACCTTGGTTACCTGGTAAGTGATTGTTTTTCTGAAAATTTCCAAAGTGTGATTGGATTTTTTGTTTTGTTTGTTTTTTGGCTCCAGTTATAACAATATTGGTCGATCCACCAGTCTGTTCCAGACTGAAATATCTACAAATACAGGATGGGTTGCTATGAAATTCCCTAATGACTTCGGTTTTCCATCTAGTGCCAAAATTTCAATTTGTCCAATACTTACTACTGCTTAATACTTAATACCACTAAGGGATGGCAATAAGTGTAGGACTTTATCATTCTATCCCTGACAAAGTCTGATATGTTGTGTTTTAAAATATATTTCAGTGTTGTTAATAAAACTGCAAAACTAAAATTAAAGAAATTCCCACAATGTTAGCTGTACTTTGTGTTGAGTGCTAATTAGCATGCTAAAAGGCTAAACTAAGATGGTGAACCTGGTAAATATTACATGCTAAACATCAGCATGTTACCATTGTAACTGTGAGCATGTTGGGATGCTGACGTTAGCATTTAGCTAAAAGCACCACTGTGCATAAGTGCAGTCTCTCAAAGCTGCTAGTGTGACTGTAGACTCTTAGGCCATATTCAGACCAAATCAGCTGGTGTGGTGAAAACGCCGCACCAGCCTGCCATGAAAAAGTTGATCCAGAGTCAACTTTTGGACAACCACAACCTAATGTCACGCTGCGGTGGCCAATCACAGCCGGCGATCAGACTGATCAGAGCTGTAAAACCCTGCCATGAGGGAGTACAAAGATGTTACTATGAGGAGGGGAGGACATTTCTCCTTTTTGTAAAAAGTAAAGTCAGGCTTTGCTGTCAGCTTCCTGACTCATTTTAAAAAAGACAAGAGAAAAAGAGAGAGAGAGAGAGAGCGAGCAGCTGTGGTCAAGTGAGCTAGAGAGTGAATGAGGAGAGGGAGCAGTGGTAGTGAGAAAGCTGGTGAATCAGATCAATAAAACATTATTTTCTGATTGTTTCACAGCAATTATGTTCTAGACCACAAACACGCCCACACCCCCACATACCTCTGCGATGAACCACATGATTTGGTCTGAATACGGCCTTAGTCTTGGTTAGTTTTAAAGGACCAGTGTGTAGGATTAAGTGGTATCAAGTGGTGAGGTTGCAGATTGCAACCAACTGAATACCACTCCCCTCCCCCTCCCCTTCCAAGCATGTAGGAGAACCTACGGTGGCTTCGGTGGCTCTCTCAGTGTTTGGTTTGTCTGTTCTAGGCTACTGTAGAAACATGGTGGTGCAACATGGATGCCTCCATTTAAGAGGACCCACTCCCTATGTAGATATAAAAGGCTCATTCTAAAGTAACAAAAAAAACAATTCTTATTTGCAGGTGATTATACATTAACTAAAACATACTTATGAATATTATATTCCACTTCTGCCAAGTCTGTTCCGCTAGATGCCACTAAATTCTACACACTATATCTTTAATTCAGATAACTGTGTTTCTAATTCTGTAGTTCTGTAATGTGAGAAAACGATGGCAGTGTTAAAGGACAGGTTTACAATTTTTCAAGTCTGTCTTAAAACAACAGTCAGGTCTCCATATGAACAGTGAAAAAGGTTTTCCTCGCTGTAATCATTCCTCCTGTTCATAGAAGATCCTTTTCAAATGTGCTTTCAATGTAAGTGATGGAGGCCAAAATCCACACAGTCATTTTGTGCAAAAATGCATTTAAAAGTTGATGTGAAGCTTATATGAGGCTTCAGCAGTCTGAGTCAAGTGGATATCTGCCACAACTACAGTCTTTTTAGCATCAAATTCCCTCTTTGTGTTTCCTCGGACAGTGTTTCCTTGTTGAGCTGTGGTGGAAGTATAGTAACAAAAAGAGAGACTTTGTCATTAAAAAGACTGTAATGTTGAAAGATATCTACTTGATTTGACTCATTAGGATGACTGAAGCTTCATATTAGCTTCAGATAAACTTTTACTGTGGATTTTGTCCCCCATCACTTACATTTTAGGTCCATTATGAAGGGATCTTCTAATGGTCAGTATTAACAGGAGGAATAATTAAGGCAAGAAAAACCTATTTCAATGTTCATTTGGGCACCTGACGATTGTTTTAAGACAGACTTGTAAAAGCCTCCTGTCTGAACCATATAGAGGATGATCACAGCGATAGCCTCAACTGCATCTAAATCTAAGTTTATTTACACTCAAACCGGCCGTTCTGAATGGTGCTGTTTAGACAGGATGAGAAGGCTGCTGTGGCACTTGATCCTTGTGGTATTTTGACCAAAGCATGTCAGATACATTTTATTAAGACCCCAGGGAACTGTGTTAACTGGTGGAAAAGAAGTGTAATTTGGCTTCTTTAAAATAATGTTTCCCCACATAGATGGATGGATTCCATAGCTGACTAGTCTTAAAGCCAAATTGCAATTAAACACCACATTGTGCAGTTGGGTTTAAAGGAATGTAGTTTGTTGCCTCAAAGCATCTATTTCTTCCACTTCTTGGTCACTTGTGTACTGAACACTCTGGACACTGAGTACTGGTCATCAGTGGCTCAGTCAGTCAGTCAGTTAGGAACATACACAAGTCAATAAATGGAAGAACAAATTAACCTCTCATGCACACACAAACTGCACCCAACCCAGTGCAAAGAGCAGACTGAGAGCAGCTCACCTCTTTTAAGTCATTTGAACCCAAGTCAAAAGTAAACCTGGAAAGAGAGCACTGTCTTAAAGGTGCAGTGTGTAGAATTTAGTGGCATCTAGCAGAACAGACTTGTCAGAAATGGAATATAATATTCATAATTATGTTTTCATTAGTGAATAATCACCTGAAAACAAGAATTGTTGTGTTCTCTTCAACAGAGCCCGCCATATTGCACCGCCATGTTTCTACAGCACCCCAGAACGGACAAATCAAACCCTGGCTTTAAAGAGGGCCTTTCGTGTTTTTCACAGCCAATGCAGGTTCTCCTACATGCTTGGAATCACTCTCTGATTGGCTAGTAATAGTCTAACTAACCCAGCCTTTGTTGGCTGGGTTAGTTAGGTTTAGGCATAAGGAATGAGATTGGTTAGGGTTAGGGTAAGAATATCAGGGTAAACTAATCAGAAGCAGTGTAAGGCAGGTCATGACTTCACCATCCTAGGTAAAAAAAAAATATTGCGAGGGGGAGGGGTATTCAGTTGGTTGCAATCTGCAACCTTACCGCTAGATGCCACTAAACCTACACACTGGTCCTTTAAAAGACATGAGCTTCAGAGGGATTTGGTTGGCGGGTTGAAAAGGCTCCCTGGCGAGTGCCTCAAAGAGCATCGGTTAATTCCCACTGAGGGGCATCTGTGAGTGTTACTGGTCACAATCGTCTGACCCCCAGGAGGAAGCGTTTTGCCCATATGACAAGAGGAGATGGATGAAGTGTACACCCTTAAGGCTGGAGTCAGATGGACAAAAGCACTGTGTCAGAAAAGCCAGGCCTCCTCATTCCTTTCAGTGAGACCACTGTGTTGGTACAGCAGGTGATCAGGGCAATTTAACAAATCAACCCCTGATCCTCACACCAACTATGAGCCATTTGGTGCTGTCGGTCCCACTATAACCAGAGCGAATTCCCTGGACTCAGCCACGAGGACGCTGTTTTCTATAAAGAAAAACACTCTCACTGTCTAAAGTGAACATAGCTCAGCTGAGATAAAAAAAACCCCAACATTTTATTGATTATCTTTTTTGACAAAAGAGGGCATTGAATGACCATTTCAACGACAGATAAAGGCCTGTTTCCTGGTCAACGGTCCTTAACAAAACAAACTGCTCCTTTGTCCTTATCTCAGAGCAGAGAAATTACAACATGACAGAATGAGCCGGCTAAATCTGTGTCTGTCTGTGTCTGTGTACAGCTAACACTCAGTTTCCATGTCACCTCAAGATTTTCAAAGATTCAAAGCACATACAAAGCTATTTCACTGATCTGCTGATGGTGCTAGAGGAAAAGTCAGTCATTGGCAGCTATCCTCTTGGGACCTTCAATATCTGTCAGACTGCCATTGCCATCCTAGAGCCACATGTTTACCGTGGCTAAAAATGCTGGCAATGAATGAGTAATAAATAAAAAAAAAGATGTAAGAGTGGATGAAATAATTGATACTGCCACAAATCAGGAATCTTTTTCATACAGTATTTTATCAAGACTATCAAATGATATTTCACAATGTGTATTACAGGATTATTTAATGATTTAAAATGATAATTATGACCAATATTTGACCAACATCCTTATCTCCACTTGGTCGGTGTTGACATTTTGGCAGCAAAGCTTGCTGTGTGATTGAACTGGGCTTAGGTTGGACATTTTGCCAGCAAAATTAAAAAAAAAAAAAAAAAACTTAACAATTTGCAGAGTATCATCTTTAAAGACATTTCAGTGACTTCAGGAATGGTGTGTTGGTGCTCCACCCCAACCCCCACTACTTCCCTCTTAAGGATACTTACTGTCTGATATAAATAGCTAAACTCACTTTAAAACCTTTAAAAGAATGACAAAATCCTATCTAACTGCATGCCATCTGGCTCAGATATGTACGCCATGTTTGCTTTAAAAGGGCTCATGCAACAATACAAATTTGTTGGGTATTGTCTGTCACATGCTGTATAATACTTGAGCTGTGTATCCTATTCAGGTTTTTTCAATGGGTGAGTGTGAACATTTGTTGAGCATTCACTGCTAACCTAAATCTATCCAACAGTCTTCAAAAGGGGGAAATTGTTGTGCATCCACCTTGCAGATCTGCATGCTTTCACTGTTGACTGGTTATTATATGGGAACTCCCAGGCCTGAGGGAGCCTTTTGCTGCATTCAGGGGAGTTGGCAGATTCCCAGCATTCAAATCCAGATCCCGTTCTCAAACAAGGGCCAACTGGAGCTGAAATCACAGGGGCCTGATTCCAGCCAGGTTGGCCCATTGTCTCTCTGTGCCTTCCGAGCATGGTGCTACCGTCACAGTGTGTTTGCATCATGAGGTAAATTATGGTCAGTCAGTCAGGGGTGACACACTTCCCTCTGTTTCTGGGTAATTTCATACTTTTAACTGTCCAGACAGTTAGATGGTCTTTATTGAGTAAAAGGATGTAATTATGATAATTTCCTCTTCAAATATTCATCTGTATGTCTTTCTTTCCCAGTAGACATAAACTGGACAAAATGAAGTTAGGTTGATCTACTCAGAGGTTGCTTCCTTATCCTGATAAAAGGGAAATTTTTTCTGAAGAGGTGCACATAAGTGTTTCTGCCTGACATCAGGGTTTATTCCGCGATGGTCAGATCAGATGTTTTTGATTGAGTGAGGCTGTGCAGGGAACAAAGGCTATGCTTAGTTGCAACAAAAAATATCTTCAAAGAAATCCAAGGAAACATGCAACTGTTATTGGAAAATGACAGCCGAAGTATTCCTGGATCGTGAACTTCCATCAACACTTGGTGGAAAAGATGAATCTGCAAATCAAAATGTGTGCCGCATAAACTGCGGTGCCTCTGCAGGAATCTGTCCAACACAAGCTCTATTTACAGTGTAACCATTGAGAGCAAGCACACACAGACACTGGACACAAAAGTCTTTGACCTCACAAGTTTGATTAACCTGCATTTACCTGATGAAAACACACTTCAGCAGTATTTTACCAGTTAGTGTCCTTGCTTTTGTGGTTTAGGAAATTTGCCACAGTATATAAACTGTGATGAGTCAGCAGTGTTAGCTGGTTTTATGGAGTACTTACAGTAGCAGGAACTGCACTGTTGATTAGACTCGCAGGTCTAATGCGCTATTAATTTTTAATGTATTTTCTATTGTTTCCTTTATCTTCTGTTGCATATTGTGTACAGTAAAGTCTCTCTCCTGCTTTAGGACATGAGGACAGGCCTGAGAACTGCACATTTTATTTACGTGTTATTGTTGCATTTAGATTTTGCATGATAGCTCCATATATTACTCTAATTTAAGTAGGTTCATCTGTGTTCAAAGCTCTCTCTGCTGTGTTTTATGTTGGCCTCTCACTCAGCTGGCTTAAGGCCAGTTTCCTCTAATGAACCTGACATTTACCTGAGAGCACTTTACTATCCTCACTTCCATGCCAGCCTCTAGAAGTAACCTGGTTACTGGTAGCACCCATCCGTGGCTGCAGGAACTTTGTGGTGTCAGAGTTGTCAGTGGAGTTAGAATCATGTGCTCATTGAATAATAATACAATAATCCGCTAAGTCTCAGCCGACCAATTGCCACAGAGCCTCTGCCATATCTGTCTATTATTAGCCCTTTATCTCGGTCACTGTCGCCTCTTTCCAGGCTTCCATCGTTCACTCCTTCATGAAATTTATATATGCATGCATTAATAATATCCTTAATCTTTCAGTGGATTTAGCCAAAAATAGAGTTTCCATTAGTGCCACGCACTCATTATCCACACACAGGGAGGAGTATGAGGGCACAGACTGGAAACAAAGCTGCAGCTGAAGGCAACAGGTTTGTTTCAGTAAATTCCGACGTTTCCCTGCATCCATGAGGCGGTTAAAAGACCTGGGCCCCAGCTAATTAAAGTGATACCCTGTTCTCCTGCCATGCACATCAATGGCCAAGCGGCACCTGCTAGTTGTGAGGCAATCATTGATTCATTAAAGATGATTTAAGCCTGACAGATTAATGTAAGTGATGCTGCAGGAAGGCTGGGATACAAATAGAGATGAAAATTGGTAGTCAGATATGTCTTATACTAATCAGATTTGGAAGGACAAAAGGACAGACCAATGTAATTAAAGCTTGATGAATTTGCTCTGCGAAGATGATGACATCACCACTTGGTTGTCAAAGACCCTTCCAATTTTTTTGGTAAAAAAAACCTACTAAAGGTTTTCAGCCTTTAAATGCCCCAATACTCGGTCAAGAAGTTACATATGGAGACAACCGATAATTACCTGCAGTATAAAAGGGCCATTTGTACTTTAATTTTAACAGCAATAGTTTAAAAAAACAACCTTTAATTATCTACCAATTCAGTATATTACCATGTCAGAAAAAGGCTCCAGAGTCATGTCATAATAAAGTCAGTTCAGTGTGTGTGTGTTTATGAAACAATATCTTATTTTTGTGTACTTCCAAACATTATCATTGCTTTTCTTTGTGAATGTACCAAAATAATTTAAGTACGGCTGCAACTAATGATTATTTTCATATCTATTAATCTGTTGAATATTTTCTCGATTAATTGATGAGTCATCTGGTCTATAAAATGTCAGAAAATGGTGAAAGATCATTGTTTCCCAAAGCCCATGATGATGTCCTCACATTTCTTCTTTTTTGTCCCTACCAAGAGTCCACAACCAAAGATATTCAGTTTACTGTCATAGAAGACTAAAGAAACCAGAAAATATTCACATCAATCAATTCAACATCAATTAATTTACTAGTTGGCAACTAATCGATTCATTGACTAATCGCTGAAGCTCCAAATTCAAGATAATTCAGCATCATCATGGAGAGTTATGGTCTTAATTCTCATTTTAGTTGTCTCCATCAACTTCCCCATTATAGTTCACATCTATCATATAGTATCTGTGCTTGTAGAGAAAGTAGACACAGTAGAGTGATGTTAGGTGCTGCTGCTGGTAACACGTTTTATGATAATTTCCTTGAGACCTTGTAAATCTACGAGAGCAGGTTTTGGAAGATCTGATCCAAATGATTTCATTCATAAAAACATCCAGAGAAGATGAATCAACTGTCTGATTATAATTCCATCAAACTGACCGCAAAACAAAACACTGAGGGCCAAGTGACACTAAATGAGATTATATGAAGATAATCCGATGAAGTGCGCACAGACACTTACCTTACCTCCACGACAGCCGTTTTTCCTCCCGGACAAATGTTGAAAACGCCCGAAGCTCTCGGTTAATCAGTTATTTCCATGGATGTTGACATAATGTCGTGACTTCACAGTTGGACTTTACGGATTCATATGATTAGTCTTTAAAGTTACTTTCAGCTGCCGTATGGGACAAAGCGATGGCACACATCAGACTACTGTGTACTCCAACAGCGGACACCTGTTGTAACGCGGCAGGAAAAATACTGAAATATTGAATAGACTCAGAACATTACAGGATAGTTTGTCCTCTGAGTAAAGACGCACCTCCAGTGTTCATAGAAGAGTTAAAAACTGTAATCCGTCAGACGCGGTGTGGGTGGAGCTGTGATGCACACTGCAAAGAATATCCGGTCTAAGCATGTTTTTACACTTGCTATAATATTAACTGCTGTGTTGAAATGGGTACTTTTTGTAGTGTGCCTCATGTCTGTCACAGGTAAAAAGGAGCTGAGCAGCAGGGACTGGATCTGTAATTCCAGGCTGTATATGAGTCTCATTATTCCACACAGAACATAAGTAGTATCGCTTTCTGATCAGGCTCTTTCTAACAGGTTTATTAGTTGTAACTGATGGCTTTAATAGTGGCTAATAGATATTCACAGAGCAGTTATAAAACTACTGGGTTGCCAGGTTGTGAAAAAATGCCTTTAATTTATCATATGTGAGCACTTCTGGGAAAGGGCTGAAGATTTGGATATAGTCAATGTATTAATCACTTATTAAGCATATATTAAATGTTTACCAGCATTAATAACTGCATTGTTAACTAATATAAAAGACAATAGCCAGGGAGGATTTTTTTTACAAGCTGGATATCAATGGTTCTTATTAATGACTTATAACTAATCTATAAAGGATTAGTTCATTATTTTAAATCATAAACCTTTGGATGCCTTATTAAAAAGAGGATACAATTTTTTTTTTTTTTTTTTAACTTTTATCATTTTATTGTGCTGTTCAAGCTATTGAATTCAAGTTTGTTTGATTTCATTTTCAAAAATATCCAAACAGTTTATTTTCACTGGTTGATCATTCTCACTTTCAATCTGGAATAATTCTGAAATAAAGTCTGCCAGAAAATACAGCTTGATTTGTTTCAGGAACTCTCTGGAAACCAGATGGACTTACTGTCTACAGAAGATTTAAAACATGACTTTATGACTCAATACTGGATAAAATGCATGATTAATGTTTCCAATGAAAGGAAACACCACTGCAAACACCTCTGGGCAACATAAGTCCGTTTTTTTCATTTCTACAGACATAAATCTTATGCCATAAATGTGGCATTGCAGATATTAATATTGCAGAAGGAAAGACAGCAGAAACAGAGATAAATGTAGAGGAGAGGAAGAGGAGAGAAGAGACGACATTTTGGAGACAACTGATGGACAGATGGGGTCATTTAGAGAAAATTAGACGGTGAGGACAACTTTTAGAGACATGTCCCTAGTTGAGAGGCCTTCTCATAGGGTTAAGTGAAGTATGTCACAGTGTGGGTGGAGATGTCAGGAGGGAGAGATCAAAGGGGGGATAAGTAATAATTTAATTAAACTTCTCTGTGGGGGTTGAAGTTGCTGAGGAGGGTGGGTTGGCATTGGCCCCATCACTAAGAAATGTTAGTGTTTCCTGGAATTCACCAAGCAGAGCCACAGGGGAGGTGGTGAGGAGGTTTGGTTAGGGTTGATGGAGTACTGAGTTTCCAGGGAGCAGACATGAGCTCGAAGGCTCAAAGAGCAGATGACGTGTACATGGTGCAGAGATTGGGAGGGAGATATCACAAATTAAATCAACTAATTTTATGAATGTTTTGCAAATCCAACTCATACTTTCTGAAAAACAGCATTTCATTTGTTTGACTCATTTTAATTTGTCTTGTAATGCCAAGAAATCTCCAAAACTGAACAAAAGAAAACTAGTCTTGCTTTAGGCTTGTTGGCATTACATTTCTGATATTATTATAGTCAGAACATGCTCTCAATAAATAGAAAACCTTGGAATTCTCAAAGTTTTTGAGCCTGGACAAGACAGTGCTCTGCTTTTCTCTTCACTTTAGATTTAGTTTTTCCTTGCCGCTGTCACCAAGTGCTTGTTTATGGGGGAACGTTGGTTCTCTGTATATTAAAGTGTACAATCTAGACCTGCTCTAGGTAAAAAGTGCCCTGAGATAACTTTTGTTGTGATTTGGCGCTATATCAATTAAAATGATTTGATTTGATTTAGATTTAATGTCACAGACTATTTAGGCAATTTAACTGATTGTTGTAATAATTATGTCACATTCAGTTGTAACATTACCGTAAAAGACCCAGTAGGCTGTGTATTAGCAACACCTGGTAAAGAGGTAGAGCAGATGAGTAAAGTCTTGTAAGAGATCTATTCCAGGCCTTGCAGTCAGAGATTAACCCTTGGTTTGGGATAATTACGTCAGATCCCTTTAATCCCAAACAATGTACCAGTGGCAGTGACAGTCCCTCAGATAGAAATTCTCTTACGGATGAAATGCATTTGCTGGTGCTGTGATGGTGTCTTTGACAGAAAGTTGAGTAAATCATGTTGAGAAACATGTATTTCAGTGAAATGTGGAAACATTTGAGTAAAATCTAATATTCGGTTATTCCAAATCTGCTTTACATGTTTACATTTGTATTTGAGACAAATTCAATTCCTTTGTCAGTTAATTATGATGATGGTGATGATGATCATCTAATGGTGATGACAGTATTAATAGCAGCAGTAACTTTAATACCAACAGTAATAGAAAGAGAACGTTATTTAGCCTCCTGTATTTAAAGCTAGCTCTCTGTCGACCTCTAGTGGTCATTGGAAGAAAGAAGAGGAAATTAAAGTTGCTATTTCTGCCACCAGAGGGCACATGCACCCTCTGTACTGTAGGCCACTTGTCTGTCCTGGCCAAATAAACAAAAGATGGAACCAGAGACTTCTATACAAAAAAATAAGATTTTTATTTCTAATTAATTTATCCACTTTTGATTAAATTGCATAGAAAGGGATAAAATAGTGCAATAGGATAGTGTTATACTGAATAAATAAATCAATGAATCACTAGTTAAATTGAAAACAGTTTTACACCATTACAGAATTACTCAACTAACTTCAAAAATGCTTTTCTACAGTTCACCCTCTGATGACAGTGGTCAACTTTTGTAGCAGTGCAGCCTTTTGGTGCATTTAACAGAAGCATTAAAGCATCGCAACAAACATTCCACAAAGTAAATATGTAATATAAAATGTAATATTAAATGTTAATATACAAACATATTAACATTTACCAACTGGAACACAGTACTCTCCCCCAGTCAGAGACAAGCAGGTGGCTGGAATCTAGATTAATGATATACCCAAGTGACTAAAAAAACATATTTGGATTATCATCCCTAAGCATACTGTGTTTCCTGTCTAATGTACCTAAGCAATCCCTCCAAGTCCCTCACTACACACGAAGAAGTTAAAAATGCAAAATATTTCAGTATCATTCATTTGCACCTGAGTATAGTATTTCTTGGTCCTATGAATTAAATCGTGAAATCATACTCTTCAGCAGATTTAAAGGAGCCTACCAAATCAAATCACCCCTTGACACCAAACAAACACTGGCTGCTGTCTCTCAGGTGTGTTTCAAAGCAGCTTTCAGCTTACACTCAGTGCCAGACTTCTACTACCTTCCCCTCCACATTTGTTACAGCCTCAGTGAAATGTATAATTAGTCCTCTCTGTGATCTTGATAAAGTGAATATATGTGAACAATATGGGCATGGTTTACTGAAACTATGAGTTTTGTTAATTTGGGGACGTGGCTGCTATTTGTTAATAGCTGCCCATTTGAAGACTCTGATATTCCTGTATCATCAAACAGTTCACAGTGAAAACAAACAGGAAACATGGAAGTATGTGTAAATGTCACTAAACGTAAGGTTCGATTGTCAAGTCATTAAAAGGAGCTCCACAGATTTTACACATGAAGTTCAGTTCATCACGGGGAATGCCTCCAGTTGCTCTGGAACAAGCTGTCCACTGTCTGAGAAACTAATCCTGATGATGTCACTAGGGATATTGTGGGAAAACAGTTACAAAATGGCACACTGAGTTTGAAAGATGTAGCCATTCACCAGGCTTGGGAAGTCTAATGTAAGCTGCTGGTTGGATTATGGAAAATGTAGGACTTCCTTGAGCTTGACCTTTACTGGGGGAAGTTTTGTTTCATTGTTTTTTGAAGTGTTTCTTGAAAGCCTCAAAACTATGCTGAAGCACAATTCACACCTGAATCAGAAGTGTCATAGAAATACAACTGGAGCAGCACAGGAATGGGTTTGAATACTGGGCATAGACTTTGAAATGATTGTACTGGTCCATAGTGGGTTTGTAGATCATACAGAAACATAAACAAAATCTTTGAATCCTTTGAATCAAAAATTTATGGCAAAGAGACACAGCAAAATGCTACACTATAAACAGATTCATAATTCTCTGTGTTCATATGATAACATGTTCTACAGTATGTGTAGTATGTATAAATGTTTTTTCCATTAGGCCCCAGATGCATAACAACAGCTGCATATAAATTCTGACAAGCCTTAGAGAACAGGGGCGGTGTTACACAGGACATGCATCCGCTCCTTCTGTAACTTCCTGCTGCCTGAACTACTTTCAAACATAGTGACTCCCAGGCAGGGGGAGGATACATATGACATCAGGAGGGAAAGACACAGGCATTCATGGGAAAAAATGCAACCAGAGCACTCAGTTCCCATACTCCACACACCTCAGATGTACATAACAAGACATAACAATGTTCCTGATTAAATAAAGCGAGAGATACTGCTGAATTATCTTTTTGATTTTTGCAATGAGAAGAATCAGTGTGTAAGACTTACATTCAAATAAAAATGATTCTATAATACTGAATATATCTGTAAAAGTTACTAAACTAGCAAGTTTGCCTTTGGTTCTCTCTATTGTTGTGGGGAGCTTAAGTCAAACCAAAACAGGGATGAGATGATGAAAACACTGCTGATACAGTTACCAGGAAGAAAACTGAAACTTTATCTGACATTGGCTGCCTTTAGTCTCTCTACACTGTTCACAGGACAGGTTACAAAAGTCATGCCATCTCGGCAGGTTACATAAACATAAATGAATAGATGACCCATTTTCTCATGATATCACTACTGTATATTGCTGCCAAGTCCACCACATTTGTGCCAGAAAGGTGATAAATCTACTCGCAGTGCCTCTCCAAGACAACCAGTCCTGTTTGTTATGTAACCCTGAGGTATAAGACATGTAGCCTGAGGTCACGTCTTGCTCGTGTTGATGTTAGCTGGACTGGTAGTTTCAAAGAACATCCTGTTGTCTCCTGCAGTTTGCTGTGCATTCCACTGCTGATACGGTTCTGCAGCAAACATAATGTGATCTGATTTTTAGTCATGCTGCTGCCACTTTTCAATGTTTAATGATTTAAGTGAGTTACACTCTCTGTTGTATAGGATTAATTGACACCAACACGATTTCAGAATAATGACAAGAAGTCATAAACCATAACATTTTAATGTCATAAATATTTTGCTACTCTCTGTTGCCAAGTGATAACACACAATAGCATTAATGTCATTTCAAATTCTGTCATTTCAGTCGGATCAGTAACTGAAATGTCTGCTGGGTCCTTCCAGGCTCACGGATTATGCATTTTACATTTTTGGTTTGTTTGGATTAAATATGAGAAGAAAAGGATAGTTTAGCATGTGGATATACTGCTACTGTACCCATGAAGCAAAGGAAACAAAAACTCAAATTGCATCAATAATGAATGCTTCATTATCAAAAATGGTGAAGAGAAACACCACCGGGATGATGTACACAGCATCCAAGCTGTTCCACAAACAAAAGGACTGAAAATATAGTTGAGAATCTTGAGAAAAGATGACCCAGTGATGTGTAGATCAGTGCAGCAGTGTAGCCACCATAAAAACAGTAATTTAAAAGCATGTATAACGGATTCTACATCAAGATACCACAGTAGTAAAGTATTTATGTAAGAATGGGAGCTGTATTAAAGGTCTATCAGAGAATATAATGATGAAACTGTCTTAGATACTGATACTCTTGTATTTCAATGCAGTCAGTGAGTAATGTAACTTTATTGTGGGTCACTGGGTGCTAAGTGTCTGTCCTCCAACTGGGCTACAATTTCAGGCTTTAGGACCTGGTGGGGGAGGATTCTTCTCCCACTGCCCCTGGATACTATGGGCGGGACCGGCCTGGAAATAAGATTCCACTCACCGCAGAGACTTTCATGCTCTGAAAACCGGCATGACAATTCCTGCAATTGTCTCATACAATTCTGTTCCCACCCATCAGATACATTAACTTCATATAAAGCAGATTGGCGCTGGGGGATCTGTTTGTGAGCAGCTTTGGGACAACCGGCTGAATTGTTGAAAGAACCTAAAAAGGTAAGATAAAAGTACTGGGAGTAGGGGGGGAGGGAGAGTACTCTGAGCTGTGTTCAACTGGTGTAACATGCCCAGTCATGTGAAAAGAGGCCACAAAGTCAGATTTATGATATGCAGCTGTAGATTCCATTATAGATTTAAGCAGTGTGGGTCATCCAAATTGTCAGAGACATTTTAAAAAGTTGGAAAAAATAGAGGAAAATGTAAAAATACATTGCACATAATTAGAAATGCGAGTTCAAACTTTTAGGGAGTTGCCTGTAGCTTCTGACCCAATTTCATCTGTGACAAAGGACATTTGTCTACATATTACACTGCAAATTACATGTTTTCCAAAATACATGAACATTATTGATGGTTTATACATATACAGATTCTCTCATGCACTAAAATTGCAGAGAAAAGAGAATTCCCTGTCATTCATTCATACTAAGTCTCATGTCTGATGAGTACATGACGGCTAGTGAGGCTATCCTAACATGAAGGGTGTGCTGAAATGATGATGATATAAAAAAGGTTCTGATGGACTTGAAAGAAAATACGGGTAAACTAAATTTACCAGTGTTAGTCACTGGCTCATTTGACTTTTAAAGAAACAGAGTACGATTTCAAAATGTCAAATGCAGTATACTTTTCAGATACTGTTTAGATCACATCATCAGCATTTTATAAATATATTCATCCTTGATAATTATGTTCTTAATTTGCTTGCAACAACACATGAAGAGTAATGTACTAATTTAAAACTACTTCTAAAAGCAAAATGTTAAGAATAATGTATGGAGAAAAAAAAAATCCCACTTTGTCCCCTTAAACCTCTTTCATGCATGTTGTGGTTATATATCGCTCCATCTCTCTTTGCTGGCTTTGTGGCTTAGTGAGCCTGTAAAGACATGTTTATGAGGCTGCTGAAAAGACATTCTTGATGTATATGACCTTTCGGTCTTAAGTAGAGTGTGGATTCCTTAAAGTTTTTATTAAGAGGCTGATACTTGGACAGCCAGGTCATTTATCAGTAAACAAACATATTTTACAGAAGATTTGAACTTTAACTGTACTGCACATCACCTCCTCTTCTTAAAGCTGACTTTCCTTTACATACATGGACTGGAATAAAACCCTGACATTCTGTGTGTGTGTGTGCACATGTGTATATGTGTGTCAGCACTTCTTCCACAGTATGAGGAGCCAATCAGCACCAACCAGACACATTCCCCTATAAGAGAAAAATCTGAAATCTTAAATCTTATGTGTTCATCAGATTTAGCTGATCAGTGTTTTGGCCCAGACACATCCTGCAGCTGCCTACGTGGCTGTTACATAATTATTGCCTTGAGGACTACTGGGATAGATCAACTTTGTATGGGTGACCCAGCTCCCCCTGCTATTATCTTCTAAAACTTCAGAGTAAATCCTAAATATACCACTATAAGGACTTCCTGAGATTGGAAAAATAAGGAGAACAAGATATTTCAAACTGAAACAGAACAAACATCAATCCAACAAGATGTTATGTCTCTTCTAAGGTCAGTACATTACATTAATGACAGTATGTGATATTTGTCTTCATGTCTTCTTATAGGTTTTCACTGATTAGCATTACACCATGTGGGTAACAAACCTGGTAGCCCTGGTCCTCCTGGCCACTGCAGCCTCAGCTGCCACCTCTGCATCACCCGACAAAGTCCTGAGTAACCACGCCACCATCCTTGCTGACAACAGTGCTGACTTTGCATTCAGTCTCTACCAAAACATGGCAAAGGAGAAAGACGTAGAAAACATCATCATTTCCCCTGTTGTGGTGGCCACCTCTCTGGGTCTAGTGGCTCTTGGGGGCAAGGCCTCCACTGCTTCTCAGGTAAAGACCATTCTGAATGCGGCCAAAGTTAAAGATGAGCAGCTGCACTCTGGTTTGGCCGAGCTCCTGACTGAGGTGAGCGACCCCAAGACCCGCAACGTCACCTGGAAGATTAGTAACCGCCTGTATGGACCCAGCTCTGTCAACTTTGTGGATGATTTTGTGAAGAGCAGCAAAAAGCACTACAACTATGACCACTCCAAGATAAACTTCAGTGATAAGAAGAGTGCTGTGAACTCCATCAACGAGTGGGCAGCCAAGTCCACTGATGGCAAACTACCTGAGGTCACCAAGGATGTAGAAAAGACTGATGGGGCAATGATCATTAATGCTATGTTTTTCAAACGTGAGTCTGTATAAAACATGTATATGTTCGGTATATTATTCCAAAAACTGGTTTTAAAAGACTTTTTTTCCCCCTACAGCTCACTGGGATGAGCAGTTCCATCATAAGATGGTGGACCAACGTGGCTTCTTGGTACCTCATAGCTACACTGTGTCAGTACAGATGATGCACCGCACAGGTAGGTGGAGACAGTCCTCTATTTTACAGTTAAAAACTAATTTGGGACACTTTCGATTTTTGCACGTGCTGTTCAGAGAAACAAAATCTGAAGAAAAGCTTCTTTATAAGAGTTGTAGATGCATGTTCATGCAGAGAAACCACTTGATCCGCTTTCTTTAAAGATTTATAAAACAGAAAATGGTACACAGCATGACACTTTAACAGATTTCCAAATGGGTGTCTTAAGTAGAGATGGCCTACTAATATTTATAATACATTTAATTTGTTTCCTCAGGTCTCTACAACTTCTATGATGACAAAACCAATAAGTTGTACATCCTGAGCATGCCCTTGGCTCATAAGAAGTCCACTGTGGTGTTCCTCATGCCCTACCACGTGGAACCTCTGGAGAGACTGGAGAAGATGCTGACCAAGAAGCAGCTGGACACGTGGATGGGCAAACTGCAGCAGACAGCAATAGCCGTGACTCTGCCCAAAGTCAGCATGGAAGTCAGTCACAACCTGCAGGTAAAACAATAAAACATGTAAGTCTGAATTTCTGCCTCGGTCGCTTTACATTCTTTAACATAATCTACATTATCTCTCTGCTCCTCCTTAGAAACACCTCGAGGAGTTGGGCCTGACAGAGGCTGTGAACAAATCCAAAGCTGACTTGTCCAAAATCTCCGGGAAGAAGGATCTCTACCTGTCCAATGTGTTCCATGCTTCTGCCATGGAATGGGACACTGCTGGAAACGAAATGGACCCAAGCATCTTTGGCACAGACAAGCTGAAAAACCCCAGACTCTTCTATGCTGATCACCCTTTCATCTTCTTAGTGAAGGACCAGAAGACGAACTCCATCCTGTTCATTGGCAGGATGGTCAGGCCAAAGGGTGAAAAGATGAGAGATGAATTGTAACCACATGTTGACCTGAGTGTCTAAGTTAAATATCTGACTGTGTGTGATTGTATATTTTTTACTGCAATATGCTGAGAGAATTGGGAAAAGAAACGTACATTCCTGTACATCACATGTCGACAGCATTCCACAATACATGGCTGAAGAGATGTGTTTAAGCATTTTGTCCTGTGTTTTAGTGAGCAAAGCATTGTTCACAGCCCTCAGTTTTTATCTTAGTGAATATTTAATGTAATGGCAGATCACATTACAGATTGAAGACTTGCATTAAGTAAGATTTTCCTGATTAACACCTTAAATGTAAAAGTACAGTGTACTTGAATCTACTGCAAATGAGGAGAATCCATATGAAATTTTACCATCAGTATTTACCAGCCCAAACATACTCTGCTGTGATCACGGTCTACAACAATCTTTTTACTATGCTTTCTGATTGACTTACAAAACAGTTTAGTCAAGCATGACTGTTTTTATTTTTGTAAATCCCAAAGTATTTTCATACCCCTGCTTTCCACCACAAGCATATTTTTCATATTTCTAAAAGGCTATATTGCTGTTTTTTTTTGTTTTTTTATGATCTACCCTGTATGCACAAGTCTACACTGGCAACTGAACCAAATGATAATCGATTCAATATGAGTTATCTCCACAACATCAGTGCACTCATATTTGTTATGGCATCAGACTGTTACATATTTCCTGTTTTTGCAATAAAAGTGAAAAAACTAAAAAAGTGTCATCATGATTGTAGACATTTGGTGGTGGCTTTTTTCCCTTGTGTAACAGAAGACTTACTCTTTCAGCCAGTTTGCCAGTTTGAAAGTCTGTGTGCAATGGCAGTTTAGCCTTGGGCATGGTTGTTGAAGTCAGGCCCCCAGTGGGATTTTCCAGCTGCATAACATGATCAAATTCCAGTAAGACTGATTGTGTGCCCTCCTGGACAGCTTTACTTGAGCAAAGACTCTGCTAGTTGCATTAATGCATTAATGGTATACGTTATATGGTAAACAGTAGGGCCTACATAGCTTCTTACTGTAATCATTAAATCCCCAAACTCAAATATTTAGACCTTAACAAATACCTGAGTCATCCAGATGGGTGCTGCAGCTGCTCCTGTGAGCAAAGCACTTGCTAAAAGCCACATCATCAAATTCCCACCAGATTGCTTACATTAGGATCAGATTATAAACGGCCATAGAGCAATCAATAACAAGCAACTGATTTACTTGGTGAGTGGAAAAAGTAAAATAAAAGTAATTGAAATTAGAAGTGAAATACAGACTTAAATACAGGATCAGTCCATCATTTATGATCAAAAATACAGTAGCCATACATTAGTTAGTATTGCCACTGCAGCAGTAAACTCTGCGATTTTTAGTGTCTCACTCCCTCTAGAGGACATCTGAGTATTTTTTTAAATACTGGATAAATAAATGAGTTTATATAAAACTAACCTAATCATGCTGTATGATACTTTTTTCTGTGGTCTCAAAACATTATTATGTACAGTATGCTTTGTCTTCCTGCAGTGGTTATTGCAATTATTTGTCACCTGACAGTTGTACAAATGTAAATGACTATATTCAGTTATATTAAAAAAAGGTAAGATACAAATGATAGAATAACAAAGTCACATATACCACTTACAGTACAATTAAGTTGACACAGGCTTTACATATCTTAACCCATAATTAATTAAGGATGACTGGCAGTAACTGCTGCTTTGGGTAATTATTGAGTCAGTAGTACTAAGAATTCAACAGCATTTTTCAAGGTAACTGTGCCACATGAACACTTGTTATGAACAGCTTCATTATTACTATCAGCTTATGTTAATTCCAAGAGAACTTTCTAGGATTCATGTGAGTGCTTTAAACTAGCTGATTTGAAACTGGATGAGTTCTGCATGTAATACAATCTGTGTTTGTCAGAAAGTCATTATGTTGTTACCATCTTAAACCTGGCAACAATGCAATCACTGCAGTTTACTTAGACAAACACTCATGCAGTAGGAGCTGTAGATGCTCAACACTCTTTAATGATGGATCAGCCAGCAATTTAAAAAAAGAAAAAAGAAGAGCGTGTTTTTATACATCTCTAAAACTAAGTAAATGAGCATGAAATGCAGGCATCTTATAACTGAACACTTGACTATATCATTTGGACTGCGTTTTTTTCTTATAGCCTGTTGTTTTAATACCAATGTACATCCTGTTCTGCTCGTTATTCTATTGTTTATCATGACTGTATTGTGATGCTGTATATTTGTTCCCTTTTTCTTACATTCACATCTGACAATTCCTGTCAGCTTAGCTGACAATAAAGTACTCAACTGAAAGTATTTTATTTATTGGTTGCTATGGCTTGTTATATACTCTGTGATGAGTCTAACTTCAGGGCTTTTTGGTATAACCTACTGGTAGGCCAATATAACGAGATACTACCATATTGAATCTCTTCATAGAGCACCTCTTTACTAAACTGTAGTTCAGGGACATTTAGTGGTAATTATGAGCTATTATCATATTTTCATAGAGCAGATTGTATTTGTTTAGGGGTGAAAAAACTCATGAGTAGGCTATACTGGTAGCTAATTCATTAATAACCTATATCATCACATTGAATAATTGAATCTAAACATGTAGAATGTGTAACTCCAATAAAACACTTTTTTTTTTTTTTTTTTTTTTTTTTACATTTCAGTGGCATCTAAACATTTAATTCAGCACATGTAAGTTAAAACTGAGATATGTGTTAGTCTGATATGTAGCAAAATAACATTAATTACTTGGTACTGACAGCAGTAGGTTACAATTTACAGTTACAATCCAGTTAAATGTTTTGTGGCTAAGTTCAGTGTTATAGCATCTGTGATTCACTGTATCACATAAGCAAGGCAATGTGTGTAGGGCCCCCATGACCACTAGAGGGCCTGGAATATAAATTGACACTTTTGATAACCAATTATCCTCAGACTTACTTAACGTCATCAGTGGCTCAAGATCACCTCACCGGTCTTGCCATAATCATTATTTATCATAATATTGGCCAGCAGCTGTCCTATGATGACACCACTGATTACTTCGCTTCTAAAATATCTAGGGAGTGAAAGTTTTGAAGATGGTGATGATGATGATAATAATGATACTTGAAAGCCTTCTGTTTTAATCTTCATAGTGATAATTGTGTGTAATTTGTTGGTTATAGTTCATTTGCACCTTTATCTTTATGCCAGTTTCAGTAGGCTCTATAAATAATACTTTAGTTGTTTGATTTACAAAATGGTTTAGCACTTTGATTTTGCTAGGGTCACTTTATAATATTTAAATCTGTATTTTTTCTTCTTTATAAATCAATCATTTATTCAAAATATTTGTTTTTTTTAAGTCATTTTATTCCTTCATTAGTCATTATTTGCATGTTTGTTTTTTATTTTGATGTTTAAAATGCAGCTTTTTATCTGTTAAAAGTAGCATTTGGTCTCATTTACATGCACATGGAACATGGTGCAGATTTGGGGTGCATTCGTGAGTGCTTGGGAGGGGGCAGATTTTGCACAGGGCACCCAGAAAACTAGAAACGGCCCTGCAACTCAGTGCTGGACTTTGATATCTGCTTCTCCATCGCTCGCGAGGAGGAGGGCTCGAGGTATGCTCGCGCTGAGATGGGACTACGTCCGTTAACAGCCTCCCCCTCTTCCATCATGGCTCCGTCGTTAGACAGGCAGGGATACTGGGGGCGGCCGACCTCAACGCTGGACTGGTGTGAAGAAAATTATGTCGTCTCTTTTTACATCGCAGAATTTTGTAAGTAGAGTATAAATGCACCATTGATACTAAAAATCTAAATATGGGGGTTTGTATGAGGAGGCTTTGGGGCAGTAAAGCCGTGCACGTACTGTCGCCCCTGAGTAACGTAAACATGAAGTAGCAGCAGCGGTTGTAATAAGTGCATTTATTATCGAGTTGGCTCCACGGATGTATAAAGAGAGGTTGTCTCTGGTGACGTTAATTTTCGGGCACTTCCTATGAGCTAAATGTTAGCTTATACTTTAACAGACTAGAGCTGTAGCTAGCTAACGAGGAGAAGGAAAGCTGTCGGTACTTAACCTGTTTCAAGCTCCGCATATATCGTTAGCATTACTGTAAGTAAGTGGAGTATGTGAGTATTAGCGAGCGTTACATAGAGACACTACTTTACCATCACAACACATTACCACTCATTTCTGAAACTTGGTCTTGAGGTTTTCCTTCACAAGGTGAACTAGTTATTCGCTGACACCACTTGAAACTTGATAAAACATTATCTTCAGACAGTCAGGGCGCCTCATTGCTTTGGCCATCGATAAAAAACTGGTTTCTCAGGAACCACTATCTTACATTTAAACAGTTAGTGTTCAAGGTCTTCATGCAGAAATGCTCATAGACCTCATCTTAAAGCTGAGGCACAGGCTTTCTTTCAGTTGCATTTAACAAAGATACACTGGACAAATGATTCCCGAAGAAAATAATAATTTAACTCATTACTGTGTGGCCAATTTAAGCTCTTGAAAGTGAACAAAGCTGTGCATTCAGTGTTTCTCCAGTCTTCTTTGTGTGTGCATTAATTAGTAATTCAAAAGAAAGGCTATTTCAGTTAATTACTGCCATACTAACTTGATATTCAGCTAGAAATCCTGTATTCTGTTGTAGTGTGCAGAATTCATATATCCCACAAATTAATTGTATATCCATTGTAGAATTGAAGATTAAAACTGAAGAATTTTCACTGTATTTTTAGGAATCCAGATCAATTTTCTAGTTGCTGTTGTCATGTTGTCCATGGTGCTCAGAGTAGCAAGTGACATAGCAGTTAGTCCAAGTCAAGTCAAGTGGGTCAGAGGTTAGTTGAGGTTTTTCAGTGTTTTTCCACACGAACACCTTTGTAGTGATATAACCTTAATTTTGTTGTCCTAAAAAAAGTCCTAGGTTTACATGGTGTATGGCCACTGTGTTCATTAATCTTATTGAAATGTTTATTAACTTTGGCACATATCAGCATATCTCTGATACGGACAGTTGAAGCTTTTGTTTGCACAAATGACACATGCTGGCCCAGCTAGATAGTTGTTTTCAGCTGCAGAAGAATTGTTTGGCATTTAAACGGTGGTTCAGGTTACAATGGCTGGAATGTGGCATTGTTCACGTGGAAAAGAGACACCGCCATGATTTTAATCCTCATTTGATGTGTGTTTTTGTGCATTATCTCTCTTTTTCAAAACATCAGCACATGGTGACAGTAGAAGGCTGACACAGAGAGAGGTCATAAAGAGTCTCACACACACAGGAGACAAGTGTCTCAACACATTCAGAGATTTGCAGTTGTCTTTGAAATGTGACAACAAATCACTCAGATTTATTCTTGGCGTGTGTGCATTTATTATCAGTAACCAAAGTTCATTTTAAAATGGTCATTCCAAGGACTTGTGGATACGCCTTGGCTTTTATCAGACACTTGCAGATAAAGCGAAAGTGTCATGTTGGTTGTGAAAATACTAGTAGTAATCAGTATTAGTTTTAAAACTAGTTGACATCCTGGTAAGTCTGATTGTTTTCCATACCTGTGTTTGTATATCACCCCACCCAGAAAGAGTAAGATTAGGATCAGTGTTGAGATCTGTCTTATCGGGTAGCCTGTGGGCCTGATGATATACTGTACCAACAGCACAGCAAGTCCACTGCAATAGCCCAGGGGAGGGAGGTTTACTTAAACAAACATTGACACTAGTTCAACTATAGGCCTTTTTTGCAGATAAGGCTTAAACACTTGCTTGAGGCGAGCTTGAAGATAGTGGTTGAAGCCATGTTCACCTCCACTCCCCAGGTTTTCTCAGCGGTTTTCAGGTTTCAAACCAGCGATCTTATCGTCACACTTCTTTACACAAAGGCAGCATGAATATATTTTTCATCTTTAAGCTCATTCCTTACAAATGAGTAACAGTGGCAGCAGTACAACCAGTGCAACACCAAATAGTGCAGCAACAAACTGTAGAACATTAGAAAAGTGGACCTGGGGCATCTGTAGTTTACTATCTGTTCATTTATCCATTACCTGTTGTTCCTGTGATTTCAAATCCAAATAATACTTTATTACTGGTATTAAGTCTAGTATTCGTCGTTAAGTGACGTACGTCTATTGAAATAATAGAAAAGAGAATTGATATATACGGGGACAGCAAACATGAACATGAAACATGAACCCCAGTGCAATGATCAGGTTTCTGAAATAAGATATGGTTCGTGCTGTTGTCATAATGATCACAACATGTAATCCAGGCTGTCTCACTGAACTCTCAATACCGTCATGTCACCCAATCACAGAGGCATTCATAGCTGGTCAAATATCACACAGATCATGTGGTCTGTCTCTAATTTGTCTCTGTTGTCTTTTTGAACAGGGAACACTGTCAGCAACCTGATTATGATTCTTCCTCCCATTTATGGAGCCATCCAGACTTTTCGTGATGGCCTGGAGTTTCGCTACATCTGCTCTTTCCTTGGACTGGCAGGTTAGTCTATTAACAACGTATTTTGGAGTCATAAAGTATGCACTGCTAATGCCATCATACCATAACCATATTTTCAGTATGTGAGAATGACTTTCAGTTTTAATGTTTTGTTGGGTTGTCATCCAGCTGTTGGTGTTGGTTCCTGGTGCTTCCACATGACGCTGCTGTACGAGATGCAGGTGGGCAGAGTTACAGTGAAATCTGAATATGTCAGCAAAACGTGTGTACATACTCATGAGATGAGAGGGGATGTCCGTTGAGACTTTACTTTTTTCCTGACATGCTAATTTCTTGCTGAAACTGCATGAATCAGAATCATTGTTACTTTGGGAAATATCTGTAATGGAAATATGAGGACAAACGTTTGTTTCCTAATGCAGTGCTAAATTATGCTGAAACAATGTAATCCCATAATGATGTATTAATATGAGTTTTCTCTGTATTTATATTTGCAGTTACTGGACGAGTTGCCAATGATTTACAGTACATGCGTCTTTGTCTACTGTTTGTAAGTGGTGCAATCTTTTGGATTTATTGCTGTTGAAGCACACTAGACTGAAAATGTCGCCTCACTTTATTGGCCACGAGACTTAGTTGAACAAATGTGTGATTGTGGCTGTAAAACAAACCAGTGAATCCCTTACTGATCACTTAATCCATTCCAAGGAACTATAATATGTCGTCTTCTTGTGGCTATAGAATGCACTGTGTGTAATGGATCTACTGAGTCCAGTCTGGGCTCAAGTATCTTTCTCCATTTTAGCTCAGTTTGTTATCTGCTTCTTTTTTCAGATATGAGTGCTTCAAACAAGAGAACAGCCTCAGTTTATTTCCTATTGCATTATTATTAATCTTCAGTGTCTCAGTCACTGTGGTGAGTATCTGCTTTTACTATAAAGGTTATCATGTACTTTGAACCATTGCTTTGAATGAAACATAAGATCCATCATATTCCCTTGACTAGATTGTGTATTTGTTTTTGTAGGTGTACCTACAGTGGAAGGAGCCAGTGTTTCACCAGGTATGGAGTGCTCTGCATTGTGATCAGTTTGCTCGTTGTTTGCTATTAGGGCTCAGTGTACCTTAAGTCATTTTACCTTGGGTAAACATTGGGTTTCCTGACACAGCATGCAACAGCATGTGGTGAATGCTGGTTGTCAAACATAAAGTAGTATTTCACATCAACGCACATATAAAAAACATTTAATTGCATTTTACTGTTTGCTGATGATTAGTTAAGTGTTCAGTAAGGTGAGGCATTTTAAAAAAACAAGGGATACAAACCCTAAACCCAGCACTAAATCCTTAAGTATGGCATCAAACCATTCTTAATTATGTTACCAAGAAGAAGAAGGAACTACATAAACCTAAGATAAACACAGCCACTTCTATTATGCCCAGTGTTTGTCTGTACCTGCTTAGTCTTACATATTGTGTGTGTTTCTGTACAACAGTAAGGACAATGTGACAAAGCTGACTTTGTTTACTAATCACACTGCTCTACGCTGGTTCATAACAAGAATGATGTGTAGTACATGTTGGAGCGCACTGAACCAACCAGTACATAGAGTTTGGTTCTGTATTCAGATTGCCATTTGTGCTGCTTTGACTGATTTACGTGGATCAGTGGAATGCAACACAGCAACAGATACACACCTGTGTGTTTTCTGTAATCTAGCAGAGTGGGTCCCAACTTTTTTGGCTTGTGCCCCATTAAAATGAAGCCATGTCTACATATGACCCCTTATTTCAGCCTATGACTGTTGTATTGACATTTGTATGCAGTTCAGCCAAATTGTTAATGTTTCATTTTATGGATTATTAGAGACAATGGTAAAAGTCAGCCTGGTTCTAGACCTCTGAATCACTGCCCACATGTCCACTTTCCCCAATTTAAGTATTACTGAAGTGAAACTGAAATGATAATTCAGTCTGATCATCAGGTTTGGTGAAAGAATCCAGTATTTCACAAGAAAGAAAAAAAAAAAACAACAAAAAATGTCGAACAGTCAGAAATGTTAAACATTGTTTCATGTGAAAGAATTTTATATTTATTATTTCTTTAGTCATCTGGTGGACCCTCAGATTTATCCTGGGACTCTTTGTGGGGTCTCGGCCCTCAGGTTTGGAAACACTGATCGAGCAGATTTAAATACTCATGTATAGGAAAGTTTGAAAGAAGCGTTGTTAATGGTGCTAGATCAACTAGTAGATTAATCAATCAGTCAATGCACAGAAAAATAACTGTTGACAGCTCTGATAATCAATTAATTCAGATCTTTTATCTTGTAAAAAGACTAAAATTCTATAGCTATATTAACGACAGGTTGTTATTCTTATTACACACCAGAAAACAAAGGCTATGTTAGCATGCTATTTTAGCATTAATCTCTATGTATATCTTAGCCTGCCTGAAATTCACTAATTTAAAGTCATCACTTTGAGCTCTGACGACTCGTAATGGAAATGTGTAAATAGTTTTGAAATTCTGTAGTCTTTATGATAAAATGATAATCAATCAATGTGCAATATTAGTTCCAGCTTTAAATTTGTTATCAGTCTTGTTGCACGTTTTTCTAACCCATAATTGTCCCTTCTTTTAGGTCATGTATGGTGCTTTAGTAGCCTGCCTAGTGATGCGATCTATCTTCATTGTTACATGGTAAGTTTTCAAAGAGGACTGTTCATTTTGAAGATATTACCATATCAAAATAACTGCTGATCATGAATATTCAGTGATGATAGCAACAACACACTAAAGGGTTTTCCTTTGTTGTTTTTGATTCAATTTTAGGGTGTACCCATGGCTCAGACCTCTGTGTTACACCTCATTAGGTGTCTTTATGTTAGGCTTTCTACTGTGGAACATTGACAATATCTTCTGTGACTCATTAAGGTGAGTATTTGTAGTAGTATGGGTAAAAAGGCTGGTTACTAACTCAGAACAACATGTCCCTGTGAAGTTCTCAGAACCAAGTTAAATATCCTCCTTTAATGACATCACTGTGGAAAACTTTCACATTAACAGTCAGTGACAATAACCTTTATGTTACAACAAGGCTAATGTAATGTTTCTCATCTCAAGGACAAGTTAGTGCCTGGAAATGTATCAACACATTCACTGTAGAATATGACACTTTACTTAAACTCCATTTACTTGATCTTAAATGTATTATGCGTTTTGGTTTAATATAAAAACAGGGAATTATCTGTTTTATAATTTATTAGCATCCCCCCTGGAGAATGTCATATTGTGGGTCTTGTGAGAGTTGTTAATGGTTCAACACTTTCTTGGTCTTTCAGAGCCAGTAGACGAACGTTGCCCCCTGGTGTTGGAGTAGTAACGCAGTTCCATGCCTGGTGGCACATCTTCACAGGCCTGGGATCATACCTGCACATACTTCTGAGGTACGCTCCTATTTTAGTAGCAGGAGCTGCAGTGAGTCTTATTGTAATGACACATATTAAAGTGTATTAACATCATGTTCATCTTCTTAAAGTCTGCAGATCAGATCAACCTACCTCAAGTACAGACCAAAAGTAAAGGTTTGTTTAGCCATTAGCCTTTGCAATCATTTAAGCCTTTATTTATTTCATTAATTTATTTTTATATCTAACCAGTTGTATTTTGAGTTTTGAATGTTTGACACCAGTGAAGGAAAACAAAGCATCTAATCTATTACCATATCCTAACTTTGATTAGTTTCTCTGTGGAGTTTGGCCCGCACTGCACATTGATCCACAGAAGACGAGCTGAAATGAAGGGATGAGGACCAACTGAAGGATGGTGACTGCCATATCCAGACTCCATCGGCACAAGGACCTGCCAGTACCCCTCTGCCACTGCTGGGAACTCTACCCACCGCCAGGGGGCGGTGTGGACCCCAAGGCACCACCCCAGGGAACCTTCGGTTCTGCACTGTGGGGATTTACTAAGTACAGTATAGCACTGAGTCCAGTTTTAAGAAATGGATGATTTTTTTTTTATCACTAATAACTTATTAGATTAGCTTTTCTCTAATTTTATTGAAGTGTAATGATTTTATTTGCTCATTCATTTTCAAAGCAAATATGATGTGTAGTCCACTGCAGTGGTAAATGTTGAAGGGGTTATGGGCGCTATTTTAGGGTTTTTTATTTTTGGGTTTGGGAAAAGGGAAAACTGTGTCAGTAATTTAGAATTCACAATTAACATATTTATCATTGTATGTTTGATTCTGTGGATATTTCTACTAAGCCTAAAGATATTTAGATCCTCAATGAAGACTATTGCTAACATGTAGATTTACAAGTAGCTGAGGGAGCCCTACTTACAACACAGTGTTATATCCCTTTTCAAGGAGTGTCATTGTTTTTGGATGTGCTCACTATATATGGGATAGTAACTACCAGCTAGAAAGTGATACTGTGTTATTGTAGCTCAGCAGTCTTGACTAGAAAATCCTCATATATTTGTTTGGCCACAGGCTTCATTTTTATTTGAAATCATTTTTACTTGAAAACATGCCAAGACTGGAATTATTCATTTCTTAATTATTTATATATATATCTTTTGCCAAAGTTGCTCTGGGATTTAAAACAGTCATGTAGTGTGTGAGACATAAATGTTTTACCTCGCTATAAAAAAGCAAGAGATAAAGTGCTTTGTTACCCATCATCATTACATTGACTTTTAATTTTTAGTAGAACAGGGTTAAAATGCTCCCAAATACAGAAAGCAGACACTTTCTGTATCGACTTTCATAGCCTTCACAGTGATACTGCAAATATAATTGCAGTAAAATTTTACAGCCAGTTTTCTAGGTTTAGAAACCACTTTGTTAGGATTTGAGCAGCATCTGGAGGGTCTGATCAGGCAGAAACATTACTGGAAATTATTGGCTCAGCTTGTCTATTGTTGATCCTGAGCCATTATTAGTCACAAGATCATTGTGGATGATGTGTACAGCTAACCTGGAGAGTAATGAGACTTAAAATGTTGATAGATGAAACCCAGCTAACAAAGACAACCTCTTTAAGAACATTCTTTAAATTCAGTCAAAGGACCAAGTGAATGAATGAAGCATGTCTGAATTATTGTATCTTCATAAACCGCAGGGAATGCGGTGCTAGACACAGCCAGTTTTGGGTAGCTTTTTGACTCCTACGTCAATACACTAAATCCCCTTGATATCTGTTGTCATGCTGTAATTCAGTGATGTGATTGAGTGTCCTCCATACTTATTAGAAACAAACTTGATTTAAATTAAGTTTTGAAATCCCTTTATCTACAGGTACTTAAGGCTTAAACATCTCACCACAATACTACTGCATTTTATTTATTACTCTCTAATTTATAGAGTCAAATGTCACATATGCTGTAATCCTTGTAGAATATCTCTGTCAAACTGTCTATGATACAACCACTAGGTGGCATAAATGTCCAGTTTATTTCAGACATTGCCAAATGTGCCATCGTGCATTGAGGAACAACCTGCTTACTGTAGAACTTGTAGAATATTTGCCACAGTTTTCATGCACTGGATTTGTGCTGTGAAATGAAGGTTTTTTTTTAATTTAAAGAGTTTGTTTTGCTACTGTGAAAAAGTGGATCTGTAAAGGTAACAATAGAACTCTGAGCTTGGAGTAACTGTGGTAAACTGGAAGATGCACATCATTGTTGTTGTATGGAGATACTGTATTTGTGTGGCCTGCTACAGTAAACTGCTGTGTGCCGGATTATCTCCCGAGACAACATACAGTTCATTATGCATACATGCTGCGTCACCAACTCATATGCTTGTGGGTATAACAATTGCGTGAACCCAGTGTTGCAAACATTCATAAGCACAATGTATGAAAGTATTAACATTATTCAAATGTCTGTGTGAAATCCTCAATGTATGTTATTATCTTGTAGTCACTGCTCATCAGTAGAGCTGAGCAGCTTTCAAAGAGGGGTGCCTTATTGTTATCCTTACAGTGTGATCCAAGTTGCCTTGATGTTCGTGATACACAGACCATTCACCATGTTCCTTGTGTTTTACCGTGTACCCTTCCCAGGATTATTTGAAGGAAAAACAGTAACAACTTCTAAATTCAAGTTCGGGCCTGAATCTTTGGCCTTCCATTAATTTCATGTGTCCAACAACTGAGTTACAGGTTCATATAATGTTAACTGTATCTACAAGTGATCATACATTATGTGTTGAGGCCAGAAGAGCAAACTTTTTCAACATTTTTTGGTCATGTGCCAGTCTTAACTGTTGTATTGTCAAATAAAAGAAAATGTGTCAATCTAACATACGTAAAGAAGAACCTCTTTTTGAAACCATATGCTGTAACTCACTTTATGTTTATAACATGCTTACTTTTGTGAAGCATCATGGCTGTTCATATCATAATCCACCTGCAACAAATGTGTCTGATTAGAATATGACACAGTGTCTGCAGTGTCGACCACAGCAGACATTAGGAATATTTACACATGACTCATCAATTGTTCATCAACAGTTTTGTGCATCTTATCTTAGATATGTTATATTGTTTGGGTTTTGAATTGAGTCATGCAATTCGAAGGTGTGGTAATCATGTACTAGCTGTTGCACATACACTGTTATGCTCCCCTGACTGCTGTTGTTAGTTATCTCTTGTGTATTTGAACTGGGACGCTGTTATTTGTAGAGTTGATAGAGAAAAGAAATGAAAATGTAGCCTCTTAAAACGAAAGGGTTGTGTTGACAGAGCTTCCTTTGTCATGGCTTACCAGTGACCAAAGATCGCGGTTTTGACATACACCATGACTGTGCAACTCGTTCATCAAACAGTGCCACTCACTCCATGCATGCAGGTTGATGAAACTGTGTGGACCTTGAGGAAGTGGTGTTAACCACAGCACAGCACACAAAAGGCCTGTTGCTGATTAAACAATTTGTTTGCGTTGGACACAGCTCACAATATGCGTCACCTGGACTTTTTTATTCAAGGATTCAGTTACTAATTTGCTCCTTTAGTCATAGAAAACTTCCTCAGTTACATGAGTTCATCACAAGGAAGCCCACAAGTTCCAGAGAGGATGAAAATGTGTGGATGTTTGTGTTGGTGTGTGCAGCCGGCAAAGAGCTTATCAACATGCTACAACAACTCTTCATAATAGCAGCAAAAAATATGTCTGAAAATCTCTGAATTATATCAAACTCTGGATCAGTGATAATTCTGTACTCTTGCTTAGGACTCCTTTCACAGCTCAGAAGTCCTTTCTAAAGGTTTTGAGTGGCGCATCTGATTGCAAGCAAACAGAGCACTACCTGCTCAGAATACTTGTCTGACATACTACTTTGTTGGACATTAACCAGGAAGTCAATGAAGAAAATCACTGTTTAAAATGAATGATTTTTAAATTATTTTCCATTTTATGCCTTAAATTAATCAAATTGGTGCCAAAAATACCAAAAAGAGTGCATGGGTTAATAGGAATAACACATTATCCACCCTCTTCATCTTCTAAACTTGCAGTCCAACTTTTCCAACTGCAGGAGTCAGTAATGATGTGTATGTACATCACAGGACATACTGTATAATATGTCCTGTATATAATATGGCAATGTGTGCAATTTCCCTTCAGAGTCAGGGTCTCTTGACATCAAAGAATAATTACAACATCCATAGGCTCCATCACTTTCCTCTCTGATTATCATACGTAAACACTGTTATGTAAAGGCAGTGCATGCTTTATACTCTATAAGTGCTGTTAACACAAACATGTACTTTCACTCAAGTCATTGTCAGTGTTCTATAAAAACACAACTATCATTCATTGGTCCTGTTCCAGATAGTTATTTGCTGTACACACATCAATCAGCAAACAGTATAATACACACACGCTGTTGTTCAGAAGTAATTATCTTTCTAAAGATCATTAACTGTAATTACTCAAAACACAGAGATCTCCACATACTTTTGGCAGCTGGCACAGATTTGTGGGTTTATTAGTCAGAACCACAGAGGTTTATTGAGAGAAGGAAGAAAACACCACTTCAGTGTGGTGACCAATATAGAAAAGTCCCCTTCTTCTCTCAGTTGGCTGGCATGTAAACAACTCCTGTGTCTGTTTTGCAGTTAAAACACTCATGGAAAAGTTTGATTACTCTGTTATTTGATGCCAAACACCTGCCAAACAGTGTATTTATTATTCCCCTCTTGTGCTGACAAAAAGAGGAAATACATATCATCATGACGTGTTAAAAACTCAAAACCTTTCAAAAGATAGTTCATTTGAGGATCAGTCAGAACAGTTATGTAATTTGTACCATGTGCATTTTGAAAAAGTATCATGCAGTCTCTGAAAAAGAGAACAATAACTTCAAATCATCACACTGGTATTGCGAAACAGCAGTTCCTCATTCAAATACTATTACATGCTTTATTGGTAGCATTAAATCCAGTTTTAGCCTGCAGGGACAGCAAGACAATATTATGAGTCAATGTCAAGATGTGTGTAATAGAGTCCTAATGAATGTCATTAGCAGGTTTTCCCAGTGTTTGACTCAGTATTAGTTATAACTGACACTAGTATTCAGGCATAGAGGTTCTGGTCCTGCAGGTCAGGTAACTGTCCTAGGGGTAAAACAGATTGAATCCGGTTGACGCCTTGTCTGTACTGAGCTGACTCATGCTGGGAATGCCCAAGTTACTGAAGAGTGATCAATTCAATGACAGCACGTACAGAAAGGCTGCTGCCTCTGACGTCACAATGAAACAATTGGCACGCTCGTTATAGTTGGCTTAAGTTGGCATACTTCTTTTTTTAGATGAGACATTTGTAGTACAGTCTACTTTACTACATAGACTATACAACAAGTAGTATATTTGAAAGTGGTAACAACAACAACCCTGACAAAATGTATCTACGTGTGAATAATTTTCAATTTTCTGACTGCACTTTAGATTCCAACTTTTGTTTGTTGTTGTAGGTTTTTAGATTAATTAGTAACTAAGTGACTATTGGTGACTAAGAAAGACACAGCATGGTTAGTCATATCCAGCTGAGCTAGTGTTACTCAGGTTGTGTTTTACTGATGAAGCATTTTAGGAGAAATGGGATTTCAGTGCACTTCATCCTGTAGTGACGATGGTCAGCTACTCTAATGGTCATTGGAAGGTAATTCCTAAAAACTGAAAGGCATGCATTAAAAATCATGAAATCATATTTATTTTACCATCACATTGAGATGAACACATTTGTGCAAATCTGAACTGAGCTGAACTGGATTGAACAATTTTAAATATTTACAATGCAGAGATAATAACAAGGTTGCTGATCCAATTTCCATGAATGAACTCTGTCTTTGTTAATATTGGCTTTACTTCCTTGTTGTTTGGGGTCTCACAGACTCCACTGCTGTATGTATAAAATAACAACAACAACAACAACAATAATAATAACAATGCATGCAAATCCACCAGTTTCTTCCTTTAAACACAGTATTAAATTTTTTTTTTCATTTTCTTCTGACCTTTTTAAATACCCAATATGTATTGAAATGGTAACCCCTTCCCTTTGCCACAAACTGGGTTTGCAGATTTAATAAAGGAGAGAAAATACAAAAATGACAATAAAGTATTGTTATGATAACCAATTAGGAAATATATCATGTTTTATATGTTACATAGGTTACACATGCACAAATATTACTTTCCATTGCAATATTTACAGACAAAGAAATGTACAGTATGCTTTCCTACATAGTGATGTCAGTTAGGAGAGATACAGGATAAGTAGACTAGAAATAGACTAGAAATACAGTCATAATGCAGGAATAAGGCCCCAAAGGCAACACATGAAATAAAAGTGCAGCAGGGAAACCAGTCAATCAAGAGTTTTTAACTTAGATTTGAAACTGGCTACAGTTGGGGTGCATTTAAAATCATCAGGAAGGTGGTTCTATCTGTGTGCAGTGTTGGAGCTAAAGCCTGCTCCACACTGTTTGGTTCTGTATTGAGGTTCGACTGGTTGACTACTTCCTAAAGATCTAAGGGCCCTGCTGGGTTTATATTCTTCAAGGAGCTCAGAAATATATTTTGGCCCAGGGTTGTTGAGTGATTTATAAACTAGCAGCAGCACTTTAAAATCTATTCTATAAGTGACTGGAAGCCAGTGTAAAGATTTAAGACCAGATGCTCAGTTCTCCTGGTTTTTTAGAACTCTGGCAGCAGCATTCTCAATGTGTTGAAGTTGTCTAATGGTCTCTTTAGGAGGACCAGACAAGAGAATGTTGAAAATGCTGATTTAGTTACTGCTTTCATTTGGCTGCTGAAGCTCAGATCTGAGTCAATCAAAAAAACAAAAAATCTAACTTAGGCTTTTGTCTTTATAGATCTGGAATCAAGCTGAGCAATAACTTTCATTCATTCTTCCTTGTTGCCAAATACGATTTCTGACTTGTATTTATTTAATTGAACAAACTTTAATTGCATTAAGCTATTTACTAGCTCTGAGCATTGACGGAGCAAGTCTATGAGACCATAATCACCTGGTGAGAGAGTTATGTAAATCTGAGTGTTGTCTGTGTGGCTGTGATAAGCAATGTTATTGTCATGTATGATTTGACCTAGAGGGAGCTTGTAAGGGTTGAATAATAGAGGACCCAGAATTGAACCCTGAGAGACTCCGCATGTCCCCAATGTATTTTATGTTCAACAGTATCAAAGGCTGCACTGAGGTTAAGCAGCACCAAAATTGATATTTTACCATGAGTATTTAGACGTATGTCATTTAGCACCTTTAGCAGTGATAGCAGTAAATGTTGATGATGTAGCCAAATTATTTTGCATGGTTGCAGCACTGGTCTGATATTTTAAATCACTCACTCAACTAACTCATTACATTTACTGAGAAATAAGAAGTCAGGGGCTTACTGTATTACTGTGGGAATTACTTAGCTTCTCAACAGTGGTGAATAATGAGAATGGTTGATATTCCTGTCAATGCTGTTTGGAGAAAAGTTTGTCTAGCCTTATTTATTTCAGAATTATAAATACGAAGCCTCTCTTTAAAAGTGCTGTAGCTTTCCAGAGATGGATTGCAACAATATAACACTGAGCACTGCATTCTGCTCATAGTATGACATTACATTTTGTGCAATTACCTGTCTATATCTTACATCTATTACATCATTAATCAGTGTGTGAAGCAGACAGCTCTGTCTAAGTTTGTAACATTCTGGACTTGTGGGTAGCAATTGCCACAACTCATGCTATGTTTTACCACTGACTGTTAACTCATTATCTTTTTTAACAAGTTTCATTATTTTTTATCTTATCAATTTCAGTTCTTTCAGAAAATGACTGAAGATTTAAGTTAATGAGGATATGCAGTCTCGACCTTTGCACCACACCTTCATCTTAAGAGGTCCTTCAGCATGATCAACATCTCTGACAGCATCACAGTTGCTGGCTTTTGCTATTTTGTCTCCTTATCGTCTTTCTGATCATCATTTATACTTTAAATGTTTCTACACTTCAAACCACATCAGTGCTCGACTATAATTGATTTATTATCTTTATCATTATTGTTTAATTTGAGTTTCTTCATTTAGCAGGGTCATTAGCTAAGAAAGAAAGAAAGGATACAGCACAATAAATCAGCCAAGAGTTCAGCAAAGATTATAATTAATGTACTGTATGTCAGTGGGCTATAACCCAGGATGCCTATCTAAGTTTTTAACCCCTCAATTATCCACCACCATAAAATGACACTGTAATATTCCATAGCACTCAAAATATGCAAATCCAACATGCGACATGTATTCATAACTATATTTTACTTAAACAAATAAAAAATGAAATTAAATGAAATAGCATTAAATGGCCTACAGACAAGCTGGTTTTCATAATAATTTATGAGATGCTTTGGCACTGCAACATCAACGATCATACAGGCCTAATCAACATGTGTTGAATCTGTCTTTAATCTTACATAATGCTGAGGAAACTGTTGAACTTTGAGGTGCAATTAAAGAAACCGTGGGAGGTCCGTCAGTAAATCTGAATTAATATGTTTTCAAGTGTGAAATGAGAGCAGACGCAGTTATGTAGATTCCAAGATTATCCCTGATACAATCTTTCAAGCGAATTTTGAGTTTGACCTCTTGGTAGGCTTGTTTTTATTTTTATATCAAACTTCCTAGAATATGTGCATACTAGGATTGTTGTCATTGTTCACCCTGGGGGATAGGGGTTCTTTATAATAGATTAGGAATGTTGATAAAATAAATCTAAAAGGAAGATTGAACATGTTTCTCAGAATTTTGAACCAGATTGTACTGATTTCCCACTCTGAGGCTTTATAAATAAGGAGGCTAGTGTTTCTTTGAAGAGACATTAAATAAGACCCTGTTACGCGCCAAGCCACCTCGCTGTTCTTGTTGGGACAGGAGCACTCACACATAATTAACAGGTGGTCCCCGCTGCAGTTTTGCATATAGCCCTGTGTATCAGCAGCTGCACATCTCAAAGACAAACTGACTTAGTGGGACTCCTGCATGTCAAACATGAAGATGCTCTGGTTGAGTCTTCTGACTGTTATGATGCCCAGCAAGACTCTTGTTATGAGCTTGCCTCTCTGGAACCCAGTCCTGCCTACACAGCCCCATGCTGGACCATCTGAAGCTGACTGGGAGTTTGCAGAGGTATTTATCAGTTTATACATGCAACTTGTGAGAAAGTATAAAAGAGAGCTTGCTTTACTGGTTTCTGAATGGGACATGTTGTTTTATTTATGAGAGATTTACTCTGAACAGATTTATAGCCCCACTATGTCGACCTGAACACTCAATTATGGTAGTTCTGATAAGTGCTGCATTTCCCTAAAAGCTTTTTAAATTACCTAAATTTAGACCCACTGATAGGATCTGTATTCTGTTAGTACTAGTAAAATACAGGTGATGGCTCCTGATATCATTTTCCAGTTTGTCAATACACTACACTTACAAATTCATGGCAACATAATTTTTTTTGTAGAACTGTTTATGCAAGTATAACAATAAGAATATTGTGAGAGATAATCCCAAGTGAACTATTTTTTTTTCTTTTGTGACATGTACTGTACTGATTTTCTTTTATCTTGGCATTTTTTCCTAACGACAATCATTTTTTCTCCCACTACATTACAAAAAAAATCATTCATTATATTAAATAAGATGACAGCAACAATCTAAGAAACTGCCATGAAATAGTTAATGTTAATAACTTTTCAGTTTAAGTAACCACAGTGTTTTGTGAGAGCAGGTCAAAACACATACAATAGCACCTCTTTTTCATCAGTGTGGAGTCAAAATCAGGTGCAAATCAGCAAATATATGAAGAACAGCATATTGCTTATTTATTGAAATGTATCTTGATAAATATATCTCTCACCATTGCACTTGTCTTAGCCCATATGCTGTGTACACCCTAATTAATCTGGTTTTTCATTTTATTTTATAATTACAGGTTTATAATAGTTGGTTTATAATATACAAATTTGATTTCTAATAATGATAAAAGTCTTGACATTATAACTTCATAAACTAACTAATGAATTTCCACAATTTCTACCCCCCGGGAAACCTAAACTGAAGTAAAATCTGATGCATTGAGAATAGCCCTTTATGAGCTCCACTTGGCTCCACTATCAGTCTGACTAGACTAGAAGTCTACAAAAACAGCATTATCTTAAGGTATCATAATTAAAATCAGGAGATAACAGCAGTCAAACTATGAGAATTACCGCAGTCACACATAGAGGTGCTGTTTGTTACAGATTTGCCAGGTGAAACACATTTTATGACTATCAATCCTTTCAGTGTCAGCTTGAGGTTGGAATGATCTTAATCTTGGAATGTAAGATCATTACAACAGTTTGTGATCAAACTAAAGACATTTTCCATATTTAACTTGGTGTCAATGGCTTAAATAATTGATATCACACAAAGTTTGATTTCTCAAGGTAACAAAATAATCAGTTAAAAAAGTTAAAAGGTGGGTTTTAATAGTGAGCAATCATATCTTCTGCATGATTTGATTTCATGTTTTTATATACTTCATTTAACGAAAGTCCCCCTATTTAGCATTTATGAGCAATATATAAGCATTTCATAAATGGTTCATAACACACTATAATGTGGTTGTGAGCACTTACAAGAAAAAGTTATAATTATTAACAAAAGTTGTAATTATTAACAAACACTGTACATGAATAAACACTTACAAATGTCCTTATACCTGCTTATAACTATATCATAGTTTGTTGTAAACATTTTATTAAATGCTTAAATACTATTTATAAATGCTAAATAGGGGGACTTAAAGCAAAGTGTTACCAAATAGTTTAGATATTTTAACTGAGTAACATATCAGTATATATATCAGTATATATATATATATATATATATATATATATATATATAGTGAGAGAGAGAGAGAGAGAGAGAGAGCTATACAAAGTCTTATAGGGCTTTAGTGCACCTACAGGTCTTGTGGCTGTTGTTGACACCTACAATTACATGAGAGCAGCAATGGCCCTGCACTGTACTATTATTAAAGGTTCGAGAAAATGTTTGGAATGTTTACTGTAAAGACTGTAGTCATTTCATGAGTGGCAGAACATTCATGTTACTCCTCAGCTTGCGTGACTTTGTGGATGAAAAATCAAAGAATTTATACCCCCAGCAAATTGTTTTCAAGCTGCTTGTGTCAACTTGTGATCATTTTTATCTGCTTAGAAGACAGATTGTCAAACCCTGTGGGCACAGAAAGAGTGTTTTGTGTCTGAATGGTATACATCATCTCAGCATACATTCATGAGGTTTTTGTAATATCTACCAATTTGCATATTGACTGAATTATCTGCTTTCAGGAATATCTAAAGCATTTCTATGGCTACCAGCCCAAGCCAGATAGACGAAAGAGGACCGCAGACAATAGTATTGATGCTGATTGGACGACTGGATTCTGTGATAAGGTCCAGGAGATGCAGCGCTTCTTTGGTTTGCCTCAGAGTGGAGAGCTCACCAAAGAGACTCTGGAAGTTATGAAGAGGCCGCGCTGTGGTCTGTCAGACGTTGAACGATTTGGAGACACCATGCGCTGGAAGAAGCACAACATCAGTTACAGGTTAGAGCTGATCAGAAACCTGTGCAACACTGATGTGACTTTTACTGAAAAGCAAGCACATCCCAGCCTAAATGATGATTGAAATAATCTCAATTCATTCCATTTGATTAAATTGACTTCAGGCATAAGATATGGTCAATGAAAGTTCACCACTTTGCAAAGGAAGTGACTGAAGTGAAAAGAGACTAAAAATTGATTAAAAAGAGATGCATCTGCTCTCCTTTCTGTGGAAGACATAAAGCATTAGATGCTGTAATATTAGAAAAGTTCACTAAAATTAAGAAATGCAATTCTACCTTTGCTCCTCAGGATTGCCGGCTATAACCTCACCATCCCGGCCTCACAGATCCACAAACTCTTCAAGGCAGCATGGAAGCTCTGGTCCAACGTTACGCCGTTACAATTTCGCAAGCGGAGCAGGAAAGAGGCTGACATTGTCATCTCCTTCCACAGTGGCGGTGAGCTCTAAAGAGACCACAGGCCTGTACTATGAAGCAGGATTTAGGGTTAGTGAGGTAACTTCAGGTTTAACTCTGGGTTTTCAGGGTTACGACAGTGGTTCACTTCTTACCGTTGTACATCGCCATGATAACAGAGCTTCTGACAAACAGAGAGATTGTTTATGACACTAATGATGATTTTAGCTGCATTTTAATTATGCAAAGTTGATTTTATCCCCGGAGTGACAGCTGGCAGAGTGGATGATTTTACACTCTGATTCCATCATTGCAGCTCAGAATAACATGAGACAACTGTGTCATGATACCTGGAAATAAAAACGAAAGCTTGTCTTTTATTAGAAAAATAATCCACTCTGTTAACCATCTCTCATGATTATAAATGCAACATTTTGGTCAGATAGACCTCATCAGTCATTAACTACTTTTCGATTCTTTGCTCCAGTAGCAGAAACAGTCTGACATTACTTTTTACTGTACATGTAAGTTTTTTTATGTGACATATTCAGATGTATGCATGTATATGTGGAAATTATTTCCAGAGTTTCTAGAACTTCTTACTCTGTTTTATGATTACAGACTATTGTTTACATTTCACTTCGCTGAATATGATTATTTGCTGTCCCTAAAACAGAAGTTTTCCACAGGTATTTTGTATCATTGCTTCATCACATATCATATGAAGTACTTCATTCATGGTTCTGATGATGTTGCTCGTAATTAACAACCCCCCTTCTTTCACATGAACACACTCATAGCTGGAAAACCCAGAGTTGACCGAGCTGGTTGATAGCCAACTTCATAGTACTAGTTATCTGGACAGCCAATGTTAGGCTCAGTGAAGCCAGCTAACGAAAATTTATCCTGGGTATGTTGAACTTGCTTTATAGTACAGGCCCCAGATCTGCTTAGTTGAGTTGCATTGCAGTGATCATGACACAAAACATTCATGAGGCATTTACTGACTATAATGGACATTGGACATTGTTTGTTGCAGACCATAAGGACGGCTCACCCTTTGATGGCAAAAAAGGAATCCTGGCTCACGCCTTTATGCCTGGGTTTGGTATTGGTGGAGACGTACACTTTGATGCTGATGAAGACTGGAGCTTTAATTCTACTGGTACTTGTGTTAGAAATCACTTACACTTACAGTGGGATTTTGTTGACTTATAGGAATAGATAGAGAATTCGGGGAAAAGCCTTACTCAATTTCTTGCCAAGTGTTTGATGAGAAGATAGATACGACCACTTCTGTCTGTCCATAAAAATATAAAACTACAGCCAGCCACCAAACAAGCCTGTAGCTGCCCCTAAAGCTCACTAATAAACTTGCCATATTTTGTTTGTGTAAACCATACAATATCCAGACAGTAAAAACAACAGTTGTGGTTTTACAGGGAGTTATGTAGGCTGGCTTCACCCTGCTCCCCAATCTGGCAACTTGGGTAATTTCAGACAAACATACAAAACTTAGGGATTCATGTATGACAATAATAAAGTTTGAGGCCCATGCAAATTACAGGAGTTTCCCAGGACAAACAACAAAATGGGAGGGCACTGGCAAATGACCTTGAAATGCAGGAGAAACCAGGGAAAACCAGAAGTGTTGGCAGGTCTGATAGTATTGGTCCTCTAGTTTAACTTTCGACAAGAAAACAAATAAGCATATTTCATAAAATGTCTTTCTTTAACTTGATTTGAATACTTATGTATTACAAAATGAATGTAAAAATTTGGCGTACTATATATCTCATTTTGTTTGGTAATGTGAACTGGAAAGTAACTACACCTGAAGTAACCAAAGACTAACACCAAGTTGTATAGCAGCATCACAGACCTGACAGTTGGCATGATTTCTACATACTGAAGTCTTTTTTTCTTTATACCATTGATGAAAACTGTTTTATGCATCTTAACAACCTTTATGTGCAGTGAAACCCTCATAAGACTGGTTTCTGCTCCAGGTTTCAACCTATTTGCCGTGGCAGTCCATGAATTCGGCCATGCACTTGGCCTGTCCCACTCGTCTGATCCCGGAGCTATCATGTACCCATCATACAACTTTGCCCCCAATTATGAGCCTCAGCTTTCCTTCCGTGATGTCAAAGACATCCAACACTTGTATGGTAAGTTCAGATGGACTCATTCATCTTTACTTTTGTTTTGCCCTCAGCCCAACAGTACAGTATATTCCCTTTTTTAATTAAATATGTACATGTATATTGGATAGTTTTGCCAATAAAATATTTACGTATATATGCATGGTGAGGCCTTAGTAATTCAACACAGCAGTGGTTTGGGAAAAAACACAAAACTAAAAGCTAAACATTTTTATTTGACTTTATTTGAAAATAAAATGCTGAATTGGGTACAATTAAAAGGACAGGGCCTAAATGAACCTGTTAAAAGTGCACTTAAGCCGATTACTTCTGTTGGCTGCAGGTATTGGTTCGAATTTTGCTGAACTATCCTCAAAAAACCCTCCTCCAAGAACACCTGACAAATGTGACCCAGATCTGTCTTTTGATGCTGTAACACAATTACAGCAGGAGATCCTGTTTTTCAAAGACCGGTATGTAAACTGTCTCTAAAATTCTACATCATGAAGGGTGACAGACAAATATGCTTCTCACCTGTTGTCTTCTTGGTTCAAGGATTCTTGATAAAACAATAATTGAAATGGTGTTTAAGATAACTTTCTCATGCCTTTTCAGATTTATGTGGCGTAAACATCATCAGTTTGAGGAGACGAAAATCACTCTGATTAGCAGTCTGTGGTCTGACAGTGTACCTTACTCCTTGGATGCTGTCTATGAGAATTCAGGGAGGAATTTTCTTCTGTTTTTCAAGGGTAATACTAAGTAATATCCTAAAAGAGCATCATGAGCAGTGCAGTGTATGTACTTTCACTGACCTTTGAAAAAAGCAGGTATACATGAATGGATAGTGTATATGAAACACATCTGTAAATATAAGAATATAGCGTTTTTGTTGCAGGTCATCAGTACTGGATGCTGAGGCAGTTAAATCTCGAGGAAGGTTATCCAAGAAACATCTGGGACCTGGGCTTCCCCTCCAGAATAAAATCTATAGATGCTGCTCTTCACTTCACCAATGACCACTATACTGTGTTCTTCACTGGCCACGAGTGTTGGAGGTATTTAAGGTCCTACTGTTTCCCACACCTGTTTCCCTCTGATTCCTGTCTTTATACTAAGCCAAAGCTTAGCACCTGCTGGCTGTAGCTTTAGCTTGAATGGGCACATATAAGAGTGGTATAGAGATTTTCATCTAAATCTAAGCAATGGATGGGTCATGGGTACAATATTTATCCTCTGTAATGAAATGCAGGGCCGTGTTGGTTGATTTCATCAACTTGCATTAATGTGGAATGAGCAGCATGTCAGAGTAGCCACATAGCCACGTGTAGACATGATTGTCAACTGCACAATGGTTTTCCTGTCTTCATGAAAGAAACATGCTCTAATTGTTCCACTTGTTTAAAAGTAAAATTACTATCTATCCAAATCCCCAGATATGTTTTATATGCCAATAAAACTATTTGCTTTCAAAAACAAAAACCCCTGAGTGGTGAAAAGGCTGCTTCTTTTAAGGCATTTAGCACTTATTGTTTCTAAACAAAGAAGTGCTCATTTTAGCCGTGCAGTGGTTCAGAATGTGTCATTTTACCAACAAAGTTAAACAATGTTAACTTCAAATTTATAGTATTATTCTATTGTGACAACAGATTTATGTTCTCATCAAAAACAGACAACATATCAAATGACTTAGACGTGTTTCCTATGTATTTTCTTAGTATACAGAAATTAAGTACCACAAAGCTTATAATGTGATACAGGAACAGATCAGTGCTAAACACTAGAAAGACTGAACACTAAAAACATTCACAGATCTAAAAGTGTAGTTTCACATCAAAAAGTATTAATGTATGTATCAAATACATGACTTACACACTCTTGTATATGTATCTATATACACGACATACAAAAAATAGCCTACAAAGCTGACATGTTAACACTGTTATTATTCTAGTTACTTTTAGTATTTAAAAAGTCATAATTCTAGTTACTTTAAGCTTATTACTCAATATACAGGTCAGCTTAAAAACTAAGAATGAAGACATTCTTACAAGCAAGCAGCCAGACCTCCTGAACACTCATTCACAAATCACACAATATCAACAGGTGACTCAACCACTTAATTACAATAAGGATCAATTTCAAATGAATCAGGCTGTTTCCATGTGAGTCCAGACAACTCACTGTGACTCTTCAACAGCTTAATTGTCCAGGAAAACTACTTACAGCACATTATATGACATTAATTGTCCAGGAAAACTACTTACAGCACATTATATGATCTCCGCTGCTTTCTTGTTAAGGAAATAAATTCACACAATAACCACAGAGAGAGGTATATCTGACTCACGATTTCTGATGTCTTCTTCTTTCTTTCATGGAGTCATAATATCCCGCTGCATTTGTGGCTGTTGTTTGCTAACAGAACTTTTTCTCTGTGGGTCAAACAGTTTGATATTATTAGCAACAATGACAAACAAGCTAACTCTCCCGGTTGTTTCATTTAAATTATGTTGTTAACATTCTACTGTTGAGAGGAGTTAACTTGAGAGCAGCAGCACACCACCGCAATCCCTCCATGTGTCCCTCCACAGCTGAGGCAGTGAGGCTCAAAGCTGCGCAAGCAGAGCGGGGCCCTCCATCCCCTCTCCGGCGGTGTCCTGCCGCTGCTGCGCCCCCCAGTCCAAATCCATTCTCCCGTTAGCTTAACAACAGTCCTTCAGGGCTGCTACAACAAGCTAACTGTTGTGTTGGCTAACGCAAGTAACTATCTGCTGCTTGATTAAAGAAAGGGACATTTGGATTCTGTTTGAAAGGCCTAAATAAAATGTAACAATTTAATGATGTGTTAAAAAGTAGTTTGCAATTTGCACGTTATAGCTTCTTTTCTAATATGCTCCTGTATGAATCTAGCCTATCTATCATTTCACTGCATACAGTGGTAGAGAATCAAAGATGAAATTCGGAAACTGGCATAGCACCAATACAATGTCATCACTTTATTCTGGTAACTGATTGGTTAGAGAGGATGTTCTCTCATGGAACGTCATATTACGTGTTTTGGCCAATAACAGATTAGCATGAAAAAAATGAAGTACATTGAATTGATATAAGGGATACCACCCTAACCCTATGGAGGCCAGCAGGAGCCCGTCCTCCTCTGCCCCCCACCACCACTTTGCACACACTGCCCACTTCGCCCATCTTGCCTGCCCTGGACATGTCGCTGTTGAGGCATTTTAATGAGAATTTCAATAATGGATTTCTTCCAAAGAAGAGAAAAAATTATTTTACAAATGGTACTGAGATCTGGTCATGGTTTATTTCAATCAATTACTCTTTTTCTATTTTTTTTTTTTTTTTTTTTTTAATATTTTGATCATCTCCCTCTTGCCTCTCAAAAATAGAGGAGCAACCTCCTCTGCCTGTATGGATGAGCCTCCTCTGCAGTGAACAGAGCAGGTAGGGCTCCCCCTGCAGACACAGGGAGGTTGTGGTGGAAACTTGAAAACTATCAAATAAGTGTCCAGCAGTTATAAAATGGTGTCAAATGCTTCATTTATATCAACTATGTTTTAAGAGACCAGTTCATACATTATCTGCATAGTTAGTGAAGTTGAATTATTCTTTCTTTTGAATTTATTTGTTTTAATATTCTTCCAAAAAGATCATCATCAGTGTTACACTTTGAGAAGAAAGGAAGAGAAAGACATGTCATATTCTGATTTAGCAGGTCTTATCATGTCAATAACCCAGTTTGTTTGTCATCTAAATATTTGCCCAATTAATGATGCATTAACTACACTACACCCATAGTTCCAATTCTCTTGAAATATACATACTAGACTAGACCAGACCTTAGGTATTGTTGTAGTAGCACCATATAAAATTCCTGTGTGTATAAAACAGAATGGCTTGTTGTCACTGCCTTGGCTAATTGTAATCTTCTGTGTGTGTAATCAGGATGACTTTGCTGATGTCAAAAGACAGAGCAGGCACTGTGGTTAACCATTTTTCCGCAAAAAGTGCACCTTTATTGTATCCTGCCAGCAGGAAAACATAGAGACAAGGTTCTACCGTGTTTTCTTTGTGTGAAATATCTAGGTATGACGAGCAGCAGAAGACGATGGAGGGATCACCAACACTCATAAAGCAGCAGTGGCCGGGGATCCCATATCCCATAGATGCAGCTGTCTTCTATGAGGGTAGTTACATCAACTTCTTTTTCCACCTGCAGTTTCATAAAAGGTGTCATATAAAAAGGTTCTGTGCACAACATGATAACAGAAAGCTTTCATTAAATTAAAGTTTTAAAAATATCAACAGTGCATTTCACATCACCTGGTTTTCTTCATCAACTCGACTGCATCATGGTACAGAAAAGAAAAAGAATATCAAGGTTAAATTAGGAAGGAAAACTAGACAAACAGGCCAAGGGTGATAAAACATACCTGCATGCTTGTAAAACATGATCATATTTATTAGATGTGTTCGTGCACAAAGCAAATCCTCACAATTACTTGTGATAACAGATGGTGAAAGGAATGACAGAAATCAGTCCCTGTTAATAAAAGAAAAAGATAAAACAAGTTTAAGTTAACATTCCCTAAAATGCAGAAACCTCAGTGGCCCCAATGATAATCAGATATTATATAAAAAAAACGCTACTCATAGCACCTTCAATGTGTTATCGTGGTAAACATTGAACACCCTGATACATTTTATATTTAACAATAATTATTCTTGATTCCCAACAGGATTTGTGCACTTCTTCAAGGGGAATGTCCACTACAAATATGACTCCAACTCCAAACGTGTCGTCTCCACTGGCCCTGCTAACGACTTGCTGGAATGCAAGAAGGACAACAATGAAATCCTGATGGAGGGCAGATAACTGAAATAGATGCTGTGTATCTGCTGTGTGTGTGTGTATACACGAAGCGTTACAAAACTGTATATTCAGCAATAACCACAATGTGGCAAATACCAATTTGGGAACTGATGAATAATCAAGGGAAGTGGTTAAAAGTGTTGCCTCAGTGTGTAATACAATGTTGTAATAATGGTATTTGTACATTGTTTTAAAATGTTTTGTGTTGTGTTTGATTTTATAATTGTCTGATATTTTATTTGAATGTTGTTGCTAGATATGTTTGTGTTCTGTGAAACTGTGATCTACTTCTCACATATTTTGAGGGCAAAATTGTAACGTTATATTTCTCCAGAGTAAAAAAAGAGAGAATCTATGTTCTTTTTTATTGCAACACATTCACTCTGTTTGCATGCACTGGTGTTGATCAATTAACCTGAGACAATACTTTGCACAAGAAGACATTACTTCTCCTGTCAATGTCCAATATTAGGTAACAGTGACCAAATTGTAGCTTTCCATTAACATTGATGTTCAAAGTGGTAATAAATTATTAAAGACATATCAGGGTGGAAAATAACTACCTATAGTTGACCTATGCAGCTTCACCATCACACGAAAAACCCTCCATGCAGGTACAGCAGCATTTCATATGTTATAGATTAACTGACTTTAGTGCTTTTTTAAAATCAATGGAAGTTACAAGATGATAATGCCATTTTCCTGTATGTGACTCACGTCAATAAATGTAATCGATATGACTGCTTGGATTTTGTGATGCGGTATCTGATTAAAATTGTGCAGCATGATGAATAATCGCTGGCATGTACAAGTACTCCCTAAACTGTCAGACCTTTGAATTTAAAGTGGAGGGAAACATGACACAGCCTGTCTGTGTTTGCTCACAGGGAAACACAGAGTTTGTGGGTCAGACTGTTAATGAAAGACTGGTTTTGGAGAAATATGAAGATGGATTAAAGAAAATCAAGTACAATACATTTTCAAACATGCAAATGGTGCAAGCACTGCTGTACCTTCATATTGTTAAAAAAAAAAAGTCTGGTTGATTGGCTCAGAATGTGAATGTGAGTTTGAGAGTGAAGCAAAGCACAGATGAAAGATGAAAAATCATTCAGTTAAATTTTGCTTCAGTATATACAGTATTTACCCAAAATTTAATGTAATGACCAACCTCTGCCAAGGAGCTTATATTTTTTTGGTGTTATTTCTTTGTTATATTAATAACTATTTAACTGATTTAAAAAGTGACCTATTATCAGATTTTGACTCAAACATGTATGGATGGATTTGAGAAGTTGACATTTCAAGTAAAGAACAAGAAAAAGAAAGTAAAATCCTGCTTCTAACAGTTTATTGCATGATTTATTGACATAGCCTTCTGAGCCGGTGGAAGTCTGCTGAGGGTCAGAGTGGGCTCATCAGGAGAGGGGCCTTGAAGAGACAGGAGCTAAAACGGCCTGTTCCAGACAGAGGCTGAACTGAGGGGCTGTGTAAAGGGTCAGTATAAGTTAAAAAGGAGTTTTTTGAACTGTAAATCATGCAAAGATATTTTAGTAGAGCCCCAGATAAAAAAAAAAATAGACCTGTAAATGTGAATAACATGTCCCCTTTAATGACATTTGGTGGAAAATTAGGCTATGACACAATGAACCATGCAGATCTGGATTTGCAGATTCATTCAGAGACGTTTTTTAAGTTTGACAAATCAATTTCACCTCAAGATCCATTTAGTTGCTGTTCTGGAGTTTTCAATCATATCACACAATCTTCCTCTGCAGATGGAGACTGGACATGTTAAGGGTTTCTTAATATTGCATTTTTATGCAAATCCAGATGAATCCAGATCCAAATACAGCTTAAAATTTCAACATGTTTATCTTATGTGGTTATATATAATTTTGTGTGTGTGAAAAGTATTTAAAGATACCCTAAGCAGGAACAGAGTCAATCGTTTTCATACAACTGTTGGAAAACTTAAAACTGACAAATAAAACACATTTATTTTAAAACTAAAACTAGTACATTTGTGGCAGAATCATGAGATTGATCTAATCTCTTATTCTGTGGGAACTTCCAAAGCATGTTCTGTTACAGGTACCACTCATAAACGTGTTTTGTCATCATAATAAGTCTTACTTACTTAGGAAAAGTTTTGGCCAAAAAAATCAAAAGCCTGACTTCCTCTGTTATCCATAAAAGGAATATTTCCTGTGTCACTGAGTCAAGAAGGTGGTTGCTCAACACACCCAGTCTACAGCCTATATAACAGCTGCCTCCAGCACAGAAACACAAGTTGCCTACAACGAGGAAACATGAAGACAATCAATCTCAGCATTCTACTAAGCCTGGCAGTCGCAGTTCACTGCGTGCCAATATCACAGGTTGCTGTTCAAGATGAGCAATTTGCAGAGGTAGGTGTTCTTGCTTTGCCTTTTTATGCATGTATTCTCACTATGTTGTACTTAAGTTGTGCATTTGAAAACTTTGTTCTCTGAATTCTGATGTTACGTTGTTATAGACACATGAAGAATTTCACCACAGTACCTGCTTGATCCCTGCTGTTAAAATATTAACAGATCTTTTCTTCCTGCATGGAGTATATTAGTATATTCTGCAGATGATGCATAGTTAAGTATGTAACTTTGATTTTCTCTCACAGAGCTACCTGAAGAAATTCTTCAACCTAACTGAGGAGACCGGTCCAACTATCAGACGGGGGATCAGCCCAGCGGTCAAGAAGCTGACTGAGATGCAGCGATTCTTTGGTCTCCAGATCACTGGGAGGCTGGATGCTGACACCATGGCGATGATGAAGAAGCCCCGCTGTGGCGTTCCAGATGTGGACTCTGCTCGTTTCTCCACCTTTGGAAATAACCTCAAGTGGCAGAAAAACAGTCTTACGTACAGGTGAATGATCTAAAGAGAGAATGTGTGAGAGACTAACTTTAGGCATTGCATGTGATAAATTATTGAAGTATATTCTATATTTTTCTGTCTTACAGGATTGAGAACTACACACCTGACATGTCTGTGGCAGAGGTAGATGACTCCATGGAGAAAGCACTGCAGGTTTGGGCCAAAGTCACTCCTCTGAGATTCACAAGAATCTACAGCGGCATAGCTGACATCATGATCTCCTTTGGCCGCCGATGTGAGTACTAGACAACATTTCTAGTGTATGTCCCAGTTATACACTTTCTCTATGCTCAGTTTATTAGTTGTGATGTTATTAAGATTCTTGGCTTTAACTACATGCTGTTTCTGTGTCTTGAAGTTCTGATTTGTATTTTTTAACAGTAATTCATGTAATGGCTTGTAATTCTATCCAGTTTGCCAAACCTGACATAAATATGCTTCTTTTAACAGCACATGGTGATTTTTACCCCTTTGATGGCCCTGATGGCACTCTTGCCCATGCCTTCGCCCCAGCCCCTGGCATTGGAGGAGATGCTCATTTTGACGATGATGAGACCTTCACCTTCCGCTCAAACTCTGGTGAGTTATTTATGCCCAGCATAGTGTCTGATTTTACTTCTTTACTACTCAGTGTATATTTTCATATACATGATATATTGTATGCTCCTCATTGAGAGGATCTGTATATGACTTGTAATTCTGTCTTTTCTGCTGTAGGATACGTCCTGTTCATGGTAGCTGCCCATGAGTTTGGCCACTCCCTGGGCTTGTCTCACTCTACAGATCCTGGTGCTCTCATGTACCCCAACTATATATACAGAAACCCTGACACCTTTGTTCTCCCCCGGGATGATGTCAATGGCATCCAGTCTCTCTATGGTTAGTACTAACTGACCGATTCATAGCTGCCTGTTTGCACAAATAGCACTCAGCCTAAATCTCTGAGGAACTCCTGAACATAACATTACTCTAACTTTATTCAACCTCCAGGTCCAAATAAGGATCCAGTTCAGCCTGGACCTACGCCTCCCACCACCCCTGATGCCTGTGATTCTACCATGGTATTGGACGCTGTGGCCACCCTGCGAGGAGAGATGTACTTCTTCAAAGACAGGTATCGCAGACATAGAATGCTCAAATATCTGAGTACCGAAGTCCATTCTGAGTGTTTTCTCTTCACACAAGAGCAGGTTTATGAACTCATTTGTGTTCTTGTGTATTCACAGCTTCTTCTGGCGTAGCTACCCTCAGAGCAATAAACCTCAGCAAAGTCTCATCACAACCTTCTGGCCTAATGCCCCTGTCAACATCGACGCTGCTTATGAGAGCAAACAATCAGATGATGTCCTACTCTTTAAAGGTATGTGTTCTCTTAATCTACCTAAAACTCCTAATCTGACACTATTTTCAAGTGCACATTATTAACCCTTACATGTTTACTAAAAAGTATTTTCTTTGAATCTCCTTACAGATCGTAAAGTGTGGGCTTTCAGTGGCTATGACCTTGTACCTGGCTATCCTAAAACAATTTCCAGTTTTGGTCTGCCCATAACTGTGGAGAAAATCGATGCTGCTATGTATGACGTTGATTCTCGCAAGACTCTGTTCTTTGTGGGCAGAGATTACTACAGGTGTGTTCAAATGACGTGATCTGAAATCAATTCAGGTGACTGATTTAGACGTGACAATGGTTTACAAGATGGTGTACAAATAGTGAATCGGTCTAATTCTTGTCTGTGTGTCTGTAGTTATGATGAGACCAAACAGGCTATGGACGAGGGATTCCCCAAACGTGTTGATGAGACCTTCTCTGGCATGACCGGCAAGGTGACAGCAGCTCTCCAGTACAGAGGTGAGTAGCATTCAAGGCTGATCTGAGTTTTCCAAATCAGGACTATTGAAATGAGAGAATGTTTACAGTTACTGTGAATCCTTCCAGTCTTTATCAAACACAGACACTAACACTGATTCTCTGTTCTCCAGGTTTCACTTATCTCTACAGTGGACCCCAAATGTTTGAGTACAGCATGGGGAGTGGCAGGTTGTTCCGTGTGCTGAGAAACAGCTACTTCTTGCGTTGCACTAACTTCTAGACCAGATGACAACAGAAGTTGTTTGTGTAGCTACTGTGAATGACAATGAAGGCACCAGAGTTAAAAAGTGTCCATAACTTGTAAGAATATATTCTATAATATCTAATTATATTGTTACAGACTTAAGGGTATATACTGGATATATGCCCTTTCTCATAAACGGCACCTTACATGTTTTTTTTTAAAATATTTTAATGAAATTGCATTTTTGTGGTACCAGCCATTGCTTTTTTTTTTTACTTATTTAAATTTAATTCAATTCTTTATTGTAATTTATTTGTCATTCATTTTCAAAACATTGCTGTTACTAATTTGTCACTGCATAATTAACTCATTATCATTTTCATAATTGCACGTCTACATAGATTTGAACACCACTGTGACAACACATATGAATGTATGCATGCAAAAGCTGTGAAAGAGTGAAAATAAATTGGCTCCTTGAATTAACAAATAAAAGTTGTTTGAGTACATTTTTAAGTATGTTTTGTTATTATTTTCCTAAACCAAAAGATAAAGTACTGATAGTGACATGATGTGGCTTGCGCATTTTCTCAACAAGACTGACATTTGTTTTTTAGCGTATAATGTATGACGAACAAAGTTACTAGCAGTCAGTAGTGCAGTGCAGTAGTGTAGAGTAACTTTTCATCATAGAGATGTGGAAATACGTAGTACTACACAAGAAACATAGAGATACAACTGCTAATAATGACATTATGCTAATGCTTAGCTACAATACCGTATACTGTAATACCTATTGAGATTTAAGTAGGTATAATGTTTACCATGTTGAATATGTTAGTTAGCATGATAGCATTCTAACATTTGCTAATCAGCACTAAATACAATGTGCAGCTGAGCCTGATGGAAATGTCAATACTTTTGCAGGCACAGAATTTGGTCAGAGGCGGTTCTAGATATTTTTAACTGTGGGGGCAATAGGAGTGGGATATGTAGAGGTTGCCACAATGTGTAGTTAATGTGCGTGTACAGCACACAGATTTTTTAATATGCATTAATATTTGATTAATAGTAGGCTAAAATATAAATTAATAGGCTACATGCATACACATGACTGTTCATGGTCTCCTATTGTGCAGAACCTTGTCTAACATTAACAATGACAAATAAATTAAAAAAATTAAGGCCATTCTGCAGAACAAACTGTGGTGTTAGGCAATCCCTGCCATATAACACCAGTTTACAGGCTTGTTATAAACTGAGGAGACTAGCATGAAGTGACTGGATAAGTAACATGCATATTCACAGAGTTAGTGTGAATGTGAATTTTAGACAAAGCAACATTTACCATTACCATCTCATTTATGACTATCTTCAGTTTCCTGCGCTTTATTAAGATAAATAATGCTCTGACCAATAACTAAACCTGTGCAAGTTTTGTGGTCATGGATCTATAACAAGCCATTCAAAGAGCTCATGAGGCCTTTTACCAAAAGGTGGACTACTTTGAAATAATAATAAGCTGACTTCATGAAAGCTATACATCTGCTATAATTAAATAAGCTTGCGAGACAAGTGTGCTACACATTATTGTTCAGATTAAATAAGAACAGCAACAATAATTATGATTATTATGATAAGCCAATGTATGTTATGATTTGGGAATGATATCAAGGCCTCTGACCGATACATTAAGAAACCGATGCCTCGTTAATGTGCAATCAGAGATTGCAGAAACATAGATGAGAGAACAGTGCAATGTCAACAATAGCATAAGCAGCACTTCTTATCTGGATTAAACAAGTGGTATGTTCATATCATCAGCAGTTGTAATAATCATAATCCAGACTTTACAGACTGAAGAGGAAGGGTGTGGACTATAAAAACACATAGTTTAAAATTAAAGAAATACGATAAATGAAATAAGATAAACGTAAACAACTTAAAAGTATAAAGTAAAAAATTATACAAATATATAAAAATATTTAAGGGATAATGTACAGCGAGTGGGTTATTATTGTGAAATGAACCCCAACAGAGTGATGCAGGACCCGACGCAAAGCAAATGCAAATGAATTAAAAAATAACTCTTTAAAAAGTTCTTTCTTGTTGGGAACAAACCCCACATTATGAGATCAGTGCTCATCAACATCTAGCCGAAACATTTTTCACACTAATGTAATGTCATTTTTCCTTAAGAAGTTATTTGGTCATCAAAATAGATGCCGATTGATATTCCGTCAGTCGATTAATCATTGCAGCTCTCATTTTTTGTTCTCCTGTTTTCAGCAGAAAGTAGTGAACACAAAACAATGTCAGAAAATAGTTATAATAGTATAGATATGAATGGTGGTGACATGACAAATATAACCAACCAATGTGTTTATGATTAAATTGTTTACAAGAGCACAAAGTTCTTCATAGGTCTAGTCTCTTAATTCTGCTCTGAAAGTGCACCAGATTGATGCATTTAACTTTAAAATGTACACAATTTTCTAGCATGAAAAGTTTGTTCAGCTGTTGCCACAGTCCATGCAAAACCAGTAGATGACTGGTCAGTGTAGCATGGTTCAAACACACCTGCATAGCCATTAAGTACCAGTCCTTTAAGTGATCCATCCAGTTTAGCAGTGATGACCATCTCTGACCTGGCAGGAACTGGAACTGTAGGAGATACTGTAACCTCAGTTAGTTTAGGGACACACTGATGTCTGACTAATACACACATCACTATTGATACATCACTTCACTGTGCGGTTTATCACTCCGCCCAATCTAAACTATCTTCACTTCATCTATCACTACAGACAAGCTACGTATTGTCATATAGTTCCTAATTTACATAAAAATATAAAGATTGTAACAATTTAACAAGTCATGAACCATTAATCAACTCATGTAAAACATTGAAACAATGCTAAAATAAGATAGTTTTCAAAATAATTCTTAATAAAAATAAATCTCATTTTACAGTGCTATACGTAGTATCTAGATTGTCGGCTCCTGTTGATTGTCTGAAGTTTAAACTAATCAAGTACATGAAATACTTCAGAATTGGTGATAGGCCCAAAAGAAGAACTGGACTGTGGCAGTGAACACAGCAGGTAGGGCTCCCCATGCAGACACAGGGAGGTTGTGGTGGAAACCTGAAACCTATCAAATAAGTGTCCAGCAGTGATAAAATGGTGTCAAAAGCTTCAGTTATATCAACTATGTTTTAAGAGAGACCAGTTTGCACATTATCTGCATAGTTAGTGAAGTTTTTTGTGGTGCATACTAGAGACCAGACCAGACTACTTCCTCCTTTGGTATTGCTATAATAACAACATGTGAAATTCCTGTGTTAAACAGCAGGGTTTGATGTCACTGCCTTGGCTAATCTTCTGTGTGTGTAATCAGGATGACTTTGCTGATGTCAAAAAACAGAGCAGGTACTGTGGTTAACCATTTTTCCCCAAAAAGTGCACATTTATTGTATCCTGCCAGCAGGAAAACATAGAGACAAGGCTCTACCGTGTTTTCTTTGTGTGAAATATCTAGGTATGATGAGCAGCAGAAAATGATGGAGGGATCACCAACACTCATAAAGCAGCAGTGGCCGGGGATCCCCTATCCCATAGATGCAGCTGTCTTCTATGAGGGTAGTTACATCAACTTCTTTTTCCACCTGCAGTTTCATAAAAGGTGTCATATAAAAAGATTCTATGCACAGCATGATGACGGAAAGCTTTCATTAAATTAAAGTTTTAAAAATATCAACAGTGCATTTCACATCACCTGGTTTTCTTCATCAACTCGACTGCATCATGGTACAGAAAAGAAAAAGAATATCAAGGTTAAATTAGGAAGGAAAACTAGACAAACAGGCTAAGGGTGATAAAACATACCTGCATGCTTGTAAAACATGATCATATTTATTAGATGTGTTCGTGCACAAAGCAAATCCTCACAATTACTTGTGATAACAGATGGTGAAAGGAATGACAGAAATCAGTCCCTGTTAATAAAAGAAAAAGATAAAACAAGTTTAAGTTAACATTCCCTAAAATGCAAAAACCACAGTGGCCCCAATGATAATCAGATATTATATAAAAAAAACGCTACTCATAGCACCTTCAATGTATTATCGTGGTAAACATTGAGCACCCTGATACATTTTATATTTAACAATAATTATTCTTGATTCCCAACAGGATTTGTGCACTTCTTCAAGGGGAATGTCCACTACAAATATGACTCCAACTCCAAACGTGTCGTCTCCACTGGCCCTGCTAACGACTTGCTGGAATGCAAGAAGGACAACAATGAAATCCTGATGGAGGGCAGATAACTGAAATAGATGCTGTGTATCTGCTGTGTGTGTGTGTCAGCGGTGGCTGGTGACTCAAAAACTTGGGGAGGACGGGAGGAAACCCAACATGGAATCTTACAACAAACAGCATCATACTATATCATTGTCCCCGACCTGATGAAATCAGAAGGGTGGGGGAAAATTTTATATGCCAATAAAACAATTTGCTTTCAAAAATAAAAACCCCTGAGTGGTGAGAAGGCTGCTTATTTAAAGACATTTAGCATATACATATTGTTTCTAAATGAAGAAGTGTTAATTTTAGCTGTGGAGTGGTTCAAATGTGTCATTTTACCAACAAAGTTAAATTCAAATTTATAGTGTTGTTCTATTGTGACAACAGATTTATGTTCTCATCAAAAACAGACAACATATCACATGATTTACACATGTTTCCTATACATTTTCTTAGTATACAGAAATATATAAATTACCACAAAGCTTATAATGTGATACAGGTACAGATCAGTGCTGAATACAAGAAAGATTGAACACTAAAAACATTCACAGATCTAAAAGTATAGGTTCACATCAGAAAGTATTAATGCTTGTATCAAATACCTGACTTACACACTCTGATCTATGTGCACGACATACAAAATATAGTCTACAAAACTGACATGTTAACACTTATTATTCTGGTTACTTATTCTGGCTTATTACTCAATATATGACTCAGCTTAAAAAAAAACAAACAAAGAAATTGTCACAACAAGCAGCCAGACCTCCTGCACACTCATTCACTAATCACAATTCAACAGCTGAACAACCACTCAATGAAAAACTGGATCAATTCCAAATGAGTGAGTCCAGACATCTCACTGTAACTTCAACAAGCAAACTACCCACAACACATTATATAATCTCTGCTGCATTCTTGTTAAGGAGATAAATTCATACAACAGCCACAGAGACATTTAACCATCAGAGATGAAATTAGCGACCAAAGAGATGGAGAGAGAGAAGCTGTATTTGAATTACAGTATCTGATGTCTTCTTCTTTCTTTCATGGAGATGAAGTATTCATCTCATGACGTCCATTTGTGGCTGTTGGTCATCTTGTTTGTTAGTTAACAGAACTTTGTGGCTGCTGGTTAACCAGTCTGATATCATTAGCAACAATAACAAACAAGTTAACTCTCCTGGTTGTTTCTCCGGTTGCTTCTCTCTCCAGCCTCCCGGCAGCATCCTGCTGCTGCTGCACCGCACAGTCCAAATCCATTCTCCCGTTAGCTTAACAACAATCCTTAACAGTCCTTCCATGGATGTATAAAGAGTCCTTCAGGCTGCTACAACAAGCCGACTGTTGCATTGGCTAGCGCAAGGAGCTACCTACTGCTCGTTATCTACTGCTGCTACTCTGCCTTACAGTGGAGAGAATTGAAGATGAAATCTGGTAACTATCATTGGACCAATGCAATGTCAATATTGCATTCTGGTTGTTGATTGGTTAGGGAGGACATCCTCCCTTGGAGCGTCATTTTACGTGTCTTGGCCAATCATAGAATAGCATGAAAAAAATGAAGTACATTAAATTGATGTAAGAGATCCCGCCCTGTGGAGGACAGCAGGAGCCGTCATGGATGTATTATAGGAGCTGGATACTGGACTAAAAATGGCACCCATTCAGTCCTATAGGAATTGCTCACCTGGCGCATACGCCAAAAAAAGTTTCTAGCTTCTGGGTTTGCTTCCATGTTGTGCGGCCCACTGAATATGCGCAGTAGTGTTTCCTCCACTGGCCCCCCGTGAGTTCCCACTCTGCCCATAAACTTTGCATTGTGATGATGTCACACATTTTTAAATCACTTTTCTTGGCTTAAGGAAAGTTTTACAAATATAAAACCTCCATGAATCAAAAGTTCATAATAGAAAGAGTCATAATTGATGTTTGCAGTTCGAGGTGTCCTGTCAATAGTTTTACAGGCGTCTTTTTTACAATGGTGGTCTATGGGCAAAATCCTTTTTGGGGCGCAGGGGGATTTTTCGCTGCAATACCGTGAGTGTCCACTGGGGAAAATTGGCTGCAAGGCTGAGCGATGGCACCCTATCCAGCTCTTATTATACATCCATGGCAGGCACCCATCTTCTGTCCCCCCCCACTCTCCCCCACTGCCCCCCACCACCACTTCACACACAGACTGTCCTTTCTCCTCCTGCCCTGCAGGTGTTGCTGTTGAAGCATTTTAACTAGAATTTCAATAATGGATTTTTTCCAAAGAAGAGAAAAAAAATATTTTATAAATAATACTGAGAATACCTCTATGTCTCCACTGGTGTGTGTATACATAAAATGTTACAAAACTGTATATTCAGCAATAACCACAATGTAGCAAATACCAATTTGCAAACTGATGAATAATCAAGGGAAGTGGTTAAAAGTGTTACCTTAATGTTAATACAATGTTGTAATAATGGTATTTGTACATTGTTTTAAAATGTTTTGTGTTGTGTTTGATTTTACAATTGTCTGATATTTTATTTGAATGTTGTTGCTAGATATGTTTGTGTTCTGTGAAACTGTGATCTACTTCTCACATATTTTGAGGGCAAAATTAAAACGTTATATTTCTCCAGAGTAAAAAAAGAGAGAATCTTTGTTTTTTTTATTGCAACACATTCACTCTGTTTGCATGCACTGGTGTTGATCAATTAACCTGAGACAATACTTTGCACAAGAAGACATTACTTTTCCTGTCAATGTCCAATATTAGGTAACAGTGACCAAAATGTAGCTTTCCAGTAACATTGATGTTCAAAGTGGTAATAAATTATTACAGACATATCAGGGTGGAAAATAACCACCAATAGTTGACTCATGCAGCTTCACCATCACATGAAAAACCCTTCATGCAGGTACAGCAGCATTTCATATGTTATAGATTAACTGACTTTAGTGCTTTTTTAAAATCAATGGAAGTTACAAGATGATAATGCCATTTTCCTGTATGTGACTCACGTCAATAAATGTAATCGATATGACTGCTTGGATTTTGTGATGCGGTATCTGATTAAAATTGTGCAGCATGATGAATAATCGCTGGCATGTACAAGTACTCCCTAAACTGTCAGACCTTTGAATTTAAAGTGGAGGGAAACATGACACAGCCTGTCTGTGTTTGCTCACAGGGAAACACAGAGTTTGTGGGTCAGACTGTTAATGACAGACTGGTTTTGGAGAAATATGAAGATGGATTAAAGAAAATCAAGTACAATACATTTTCAAACATGCAAATGGTGCAAGCACTGCTGTACCTTCATATTGTTAAAAAAAAAAAGTCTGGTTGATTGGCTCAGAATGTGAATGTGAGTTTGAGAGTGAAGCAAAGCACAGATGAAAGATGAAAAATCATTCAGTTAAATTTTGCTTCAGTATATACAGTATTTACCCAAAATTTAATGTAATGACCAACCTCTGCCAAGGAGCTTATATTTTTTTGGTGTTATTTCTTTGTTATATTAATAACTATTTAACTGATTTAAAAAGTGACCTATTATCAGATTTTGACTCAAACATGTATGGATGGATTTGAGAAGTTGACATTTCAAGTAAAGAACAAGAAAAAGAAAGTAAAATCCTGCTTCTAA